>NC_135867.1:24164807-24478974 GCF_031162955.1 Sander vitreus
CAGAAGATTGGCACTCAATGTTGCAAAGAAAAGATTCAACCAATTGCAATTTTATATCTTCTAGCAGCTGGCACACAGTATTTAACGTTTCATAAGCTGGGGATCAGCGTGCCTGTTTCTCAAGCTTCCTCAGTGGTACATTTAGCAGCTGCTGAGATTAGGTGAAGCAGTGTTACCTTGATATTGTCTTCACTGTGATTTTATTAAAATGTAAAGTAAGTAACTTCACACACTTTCTAAATTACCATAAAACTGAGGGGTTCATCAATCTAGTATTTGGAAACTGATACCCAATTTTGGATGAGTCAAATTGTGAAATTATATTAATTATAGTAACTATTTAAACTTGGAGGATTGTGTTATTTGAAAATCTACAGTCATGCTGCAGTAGCAGCTCTGTGAGGCTGTATCTAAACTAAATGAGCGATAAACATGCTTACAGTAATAATGCTAGCATGTTGATATTCAGTAGATGTTTACCATGTTCATCATGCTTTAGTAAGTTTGCATGCCCTGCTCACATTTGCTGCAGTACAAAGTTACACATTCTCAACTGTTTGTACTGCAATTTGTTCACAGACCATGTCATTGTGATACAGGAAAGAAAAAGACAGCACTGCATAGCACAAAGGGGGAAAAAAATACAAAATTAGAAATGTAAACATAGGAAACACCCCTAAGGCAGAACTGTACACGCAGCAACCCTTCCTTGGTTCAACCATGTTGCATGTAATGATTTATGCAATAACATAATGCTTCGATGATTTTGGGGGGAAAGACTATTCAACAGAGATCCAGTATAATACATTTTGATCATCATGACATAAGCAATTGTACAATGTAGGAAACCACAGACAGTTGTGTATATAATCATCATTTACATGTAGCATTTGCAATGTGTTCAAAAGACACAGAAACAGCTTTTATGATGTGCCCAGGTGACTAGATGATGTGGAGGTTAAACAAGCAGTTTTGAGAATTTCAGTTCTAATCTGACAAGTGTGCCAAAGCGACAAACTGTAATATTCTACCTCTGGGGACCATGAATGTGTGTACAAAATTGTACAGCAATCCATTCAATAGTAGATATAATAAATACATCCAATAAAAAATTTAAATACAATAGAAAGTGAAAAAAACATTGAAGAACTAAAATTAACCTCATATCATTGGCACTAGACCGAGAGAGAGGATCAAAGTTGTATCCTTCAGGAACCTTGCATATCTGTTGTGAATGTTATGGCAATCAATAGAGGATACGTCAGGGGTTCGCCAAGGTCAGTGGGATGTATCCTCTGGGGACCATGAATTTGGGGACCATGAATGCCTAAGATGAACATATATCCATCTTGAGTGTCCAAAATGAGCCTTGAATGTATGAAAGTACTCTTTCTGTTTGGACCATGCCGATTTTGAGCCACAATGTGCAGCACTGATAAATTCCAGAGCCTCTAATGGGACCTTGTGGTTAAAAGTGGCAGTAATCTTTGACTTAACTGGTGGGCCTCTTGTCATCTCCCTGCTGAGGATGCCCTGAAATAATGAAAGCTTTATCTAACATCAGGGAGAAGAAAAAAACTCTGGTGGTACTGATGCCAAATTTGTTTGAAGATAAAGTTTCTCTGCGGACCTCCGAACTGTAGGAACAGAAACATCCTTTAATTCTGGTTAAAAATGCTTAATGTCTTCTCCCTTTTCTTTGGCAGGCTTGCTAATTTTGTTACAAACAGATAAGAGGCCATTCATCCTTTGTCTTTGTAGAGTAATACAATGATTAAGTCAATTAAAAGCCAGCCAAGTTTCTCTGTGTGGAAAAGCTTCTTTGGCATTAAATTATGGAGGCTGGGTGCTCTCTCTTTCTCATACACACACAAGCACACACTTTGTCAATGTAGCTGTATTCATTTGTCATGATACAAGAGGACATCAGCGTCTGTCCTACAGCCTTTTAATTTGTGAAGCTCTCGCCAACGACTAAAAGCCAGTCCGAGATTTACTCTTCTCAGGCGGCCTCTTGCTCGGTCACTCTCTCCTTTTCTCTTCTTAGCTTCCTCCGTGTCCTCTTTGGTCTCTTTGCCTCTACCATGATGTCCGTAGTGGCTGCTGAACCTGGCTCCGTTCCTCCCTCGCCCTGCTCCTGTTCTGGCATGACACCACTGTCAATTCCCGCCAGCATTCCCAACAGTCTAATGCTCCTGTGCTACCAATGTAAACACCAATACTCCCCCGGTGCCCTGAGCTCCAAGTCCTGGCAGCACGGCTAACTGAGATACAGTAACTAGCTGACAGCAGCTAACTTTGCAGTTAGCAGCAGTTAGGAGTTAGCGGTTAGCCTGAGCACTAATCACTTTAGCAACGATCGCAGTGTATAATGGAAATGGCAGAGGTACCGTTTTCCCTAAAAGTCAGTGTAGCATCCAAATTATTTTGAAGCTGTTATTTTAAGGTAAAATAGTTACGCAATGTTGCTTTAAGCTGTAAAGTAGCAACGCAAATAGTTACACCACTGTACCTGTTTCACTGTTGATGTTCACCAGACATACAACACTAGAGAAACAAATTGGTACGTACCAAGAGAGAATGTGTCATTTGGGAAAGGGTCATCATAAGCCTACAACTATGTAAAGGTTTGCCATCCTGTTTTGGTTGTCTGTCTGTCAGTCTTGGTTCAATATCAGAGACCAGGCTCGGAGCCATCACTCCTGTTGACAACAAAAAACATCTGTCCCCCTGCTCATCATTAACGCTGCTGGCTATGTCCTGGCCGCTGTGCTGACATAGATAGAGGAGAGAGATGGATGAGGTTCCATGCTGAACTAACTGGCAAAAACTTGTTAATCCCGGCACAGACGGACAATTGCGTCATAGCCTGACACATTTAGTTGTAAGCAGCAACAGAATGATTCTTGACATTTTCTTTTTTCAAAGTGGTTCAGTGTTACTGCCTGTAGAGAATATATTCAGGCCGGAGCTGAAATGGATGTTTCTGTCAGGGAGGATGAGGATTTCTCTCTCCAGCATGTTCTGCGATGCCAGCTGTACACAATGAAGTCATTCTAGGTTTTAGTACCATATGCTGTGATTACACATTTGCACAATTGCACATTCTGCAATTACGCAGCTATTACCTTTCATTACCAATACAATTTTATATAGTCTAAATCTGATCCTCATGCAATTTATTTATATATGCAAATTATTCTTGCAACTGAACATGATTTTGCATCAAAATATGACTGCAGCATTAAGCTGTGATGTCATCCCAAAGTGAAAAGAATGAGATGCCCGCACTCTGCTAATACTCCCATACGTTTATTGTGATGTAACGTTTCGATCCTGCTGGGTCTTCCTCAGGCAAATGGCATTCAACAGTGGCTCAAGCATAAACATAGGGCACAGACATGGTCAGCTGATCATCAGCTGAGCTCATTTAAACTAATTACCAGGCCTTGATGGGCCTATGTACCACCTTTACCATAGTCACCACATAGTGATGAAATTACACATACACAATATGCACACAGACAATGAAAAAATGAAATAAATGGCCAAAACCTTACTTACAAAATAACATTATGTGCTACACTATCCCACATTGACACTATTTGTCACATAGACCAATCCCACACACAATATCACAAGAAAAGACATTACAAAAAAGGTTTTATATCAAATTCTGTCATCCCAAAGTCAAATTGCAAATTGGACCAACTTGATACAGTTAAAAGAGGAAAACAACTAGGAGGTTTAATGAACAAGGCCCAGCCATTGTCATGTGATCGCAGAATTTAGATGACATCATATTAAGTGTTACTTTTTACGGTTTCCGTAGAAAAGATATACATTATACAACCTGGATTTAAACAAAAAGAGACGTCTAGATCACACCTGTCATTCATGAATACTTTGTGGTTTCAGGGCTCTTTGAGGTTATGTTAGCACAGAGCAAGGAGATGTTTGTTTTGTTTCTTAGTATAACAGAGGAATCTGACTCCTGACATAAGTACTTCATGAGATATGATGCAGATATGAATTATTTCGATGTGTATTGATATGTATTTACTCAGCTGACAGAGCAGACTCATAGACCAGTTATCTCGCTGGCAAATGCTGATGTATAAATGTTTATGACTTCTCCTTTTATCTAAGGCAGTAATGTGATATTAATGATGACAATGTTCCCACAGAAATATGCCTTCATCCATCATCAGAGGATACAGTGCATGAAACTAATAAAAAGCTTTTAATTGGCCATTTCACCTTTCTGAATGTACGCACTGATTATTACAAATTCAACCTCAGCCTCATGGGGTCTTTAGCAAGTGAGACTCACTTGGTGCTTTATTGTAAATGTTGCTGTCTTTGAAGCTAACTGATGTACACCAATAGTTTAATATCAAGACCATGTTACGCAATGCTATGTGTAAAATTTCCAATTATATAACAAACGGCTCAAACTAGTCTTATTGTAGCTAGATATAGCACAACAAGGCTAACACCATGCTCATTGTCACAGACATGACAATGATGCTGGTTTTAGTACTGTAGATATAATGTTTACCATGTTCACGTTAAAGCTTTAGTGCGTAACTTTTTGATATTAATGAACGTCGTTACATTCAAGCCATTGCCAAATGAGTTGCTACAAAGCTGATTAAGACTATCAGCTCCACACAACTCTGTCTGTATTTCTCAGTATGACTATGTTCAGAAGATTGTGGCGTCCGGTGACTTTCCCGCGCAGAAACTCGAGTGAAGATAATGACCTCTTCTGAAGAGTCCATCATGTTTTTTTAATCCTCCGTGTCCTCCTTGCATACTAGCACCTGCGTGGAGGAGGGGTGGGAGTGGTGTACGGGTCACGGAAGGCTTGTATCATGTGGACGCGCCGACAGTGTTGTTATCATTACTTAGAATTCATCATGGGGGAGACAGAAACTACGCACTATAGCTTTAAGCGGATTAGCAGGCTACTAATTAATACTATTGGACACATTTGTGACCTGATGGTTGCTTGAGATTAAAAAGTTATTACAATTTGATAACAATCTAATAGTTGACATTCCACTCAAAACCGCAAATGTCAACATCGAAGTCACAGGATCACCAAAGACAGTAGGCTTCACCTTCCAGGAAACATGCATGTCAGTACAAAATATCATGACAATCTATTCCATGGTTGTGGAGATATTTCAGTCGGGACCAAAGTGGTAGATTGACCGTCCAACAGACTGACATTACTGTTCCTAGAGGTTAGAGCTACGCTGCTAGTATAGCTCAAAAGTATTAGAAAGATAGTAACTGCTGTTAAATTTGGCCAGTAAAATAATACAAAATAATTTAAAAAACTGAATGTTTTCTTTAAGACAGTAAATGGACCATGACAAGAAAAAGACAGAAATGCAAATAGATTTGGTTTAGCACCAAAAGAACGGATGCTGTGTGTGTTGTGAGGGCACAACAATATCACGTAATTTACAGTCATTCGTCATCAGATAACATTGGATGAAACAGGAATTTCTTCATCAACTTGCATGGTTTTTTTACTTAAATGAGAAGTGCACAGCCAGCTGAGGTAGATGAAAAAGAAAACGGCCTCGAAAAGAACAACACGTCTTACATGCAAGAGAATGGTTTCAAATAAATGGTGAGAGTGCTCAATAAGAGATACGATCTGCCATTGAGAACATATTTCTCTGAAAAAGCTTGGCTGAAGCTGTACAATAAATGTCATGACAGCATAGAAACTGTGATTAAAGACATGTTGCAAGATATATGTTCAAGCTGTGCCATAGAGCCCCATATGAACTGACCCTGCTCATCATGATACAGAAAAACCTCTGCCAATGTCTCGCAGGTTGTAAGTGTCATCTGGATGAATGGGTCATGATGGATATGGTCAGGATTTTAAATCTCTCTGCAGCCAGTGAGAAACGGATCCAGATGTTTCAAGCCAAGGAAATATTGCATGTACTGACCTACTGACCCAGTTCATCACCACATTCATGGAAGTTTATGCTGGGATGATACTTTATAGTTTGATACTTTATAGATCTGAAGTTTTCTTTAACTTCAGATCCTTAATAAAGTTGGTAGAAAGAAAGTGGTAGTGTTTATGGTAGAGTATGGTATGCTAAAATCTTCTTAGACACACTCAATTAGCAAATCCACATTACACATCCAGAGTAGAAAAGTATACTGTATCTGTTTCCTACATATTTATACTGTTCATCGGTTTCTGCCTTTAGTCTCTCTTGATGTCCTTCTCACCGCTGGTTTTTCCTATCACTCACACACGCACACATTTTAAGTAGGAAAATGTTACTTTAAATGATGAGTTATTGATGTGGCATGCTGAATCTGATCTTGTATTTGAGCTGGTTTAGAAATAAGCATTAAAATCATCAATCGGCACTGCCTGCCATGAGGAGTGCCCTTGATTGGCCATCAGTGCCGTGAACAACCAGTGAAGCATTCTCATCATGTTTGCCTCTTGAACATATTGGCAGTACTTGGCAGAAGGGCATGAGAAATTGACTTGGCAGTAAATGGAGTGAGGTTAAGTATGTTTGTGTATGTGTGTGAGATAAAGAGACCGAATTTGAAGACAGACATGGAGTAATGTGCAAATTAGACTAAATTGTGAGTCACAGGAGGCTGAAGAATTTGTTATTGTAATAAAATAAAAGCATTCTTTCCAAATGAAAGCCAGCATCGTATGTTGGTTAGAAAACATTCCTCGGAGAATGGAGCAACACACTCTAATCGGCCCAATATAAATAGGAACGCAAACAGTCAGTTTTAATTGATGCATTGATAATTACCATCTCACTCAGAAATTCAAAATCATAGCAAAGTCATAAATCATATTTATACATATTTTATAGCATATTATGGGAACAGAATACAGTGTGTGAACTTGCATTTTACAATTTGCTATTTTTGGATTATGTCCAGCACCTATTGTAGAAGATTAGGATCTGGGTGTATTTACTCACTTTCATGTTTAAAAATCTGACTCAAGTTTTTTTTTTTTGAGATTTAACACATAAAGTTCAGTTAAATCGTCATGGGGAGTTCTACTTAACCAGCGAAAACAATTGTACAATGTCTTCTGTGGCTCTGGGGAAGCTATTCAACATTTAAAAAATAATGATAATTGCATTACAAACTGGAGGTGTAGGATTTGAAAGAAGTGGACATTTAAGAGGCAAGGGTGTCTACTGCAAATTGCATTATGGGTGATGTAGGAACCAGTGTTTTGGAACCTTGACTCGTACAAGGGACTCAGGATAGCTTGCCCTCTGCTGTACAGGTTTTTATCCTTGTGAGTTGCCCAACGTATTTGAAGCACACTACTCAATCGCTGGAATTACCCTTTAATGTTTAATAGTTTTTTGTAAACAATTTGAAGTCTCAAGCCCATGCCGATATAACCCTGATGCCCATACGAGATGAGCAGTTAAATGAATGTCTTGTGAATAAACAGAGACCACAAATTAAGCCCACTGCGAGCAGTGTGTAGTAGATGTCAGAGCTATAGAGTCAACACATTAAGCCCTTTGCAAGATTCTTTGTTTGTCCCAGTCTTTGGCTCCAAGCTGATCTGTGTAATCACCTCGGTGATAAGGTGGAGCAGAAATCAATATGGCGGCCCCAGGTGTTTATGATGTGTGGATGCACTCTCAGGCCTCTGATTTAGGGAGGCACCTACAAAAGAACTGTTAACTTTTAGGATTGTATCTTTCCCAGTCTTAAAGGACTTAAAGGGGTGATAGAATGATTATATAGGGTATTTCACACTGTTCCTTAAGGTCTCCTAATAGGGTATGTAACATCGGTTGGGCTGAAAATGGCCCGAGTGCTATTCTATGGGGCCTAAACTACCTTGTGAATATGGCCCTAGTTGGAACAAGAGGTTTTCTTCCAAATATGGTATGCTCATGAATATTTAGATGAGCTGCGCGCTGATTGGTTGAGCGAACCACATACACATACATTGGAGACGAGACAGCAGGTCTCATATTTCAGACACTGCAATGTTATACATTGTCTGCTATTTAGTTACTAAATTCACTTCTGAGACTTTTTTATGCGAGAAATCAACTATATAAACCTCAAATATGGGCCGTTTTATGGCTAGGGGCGGCAGATGCCAGCTGCCGGCATAACTATCTATCTATTTACAGTTTGAATTTCGTCAAGGTATGTATATCACAGCTACACTTAGGTCTTACAAAGCTAACACTTTTGTCCAATTTCAATATAATGCATTTTTGTGAATTTGAGGGGTCTCGTTAGGAGGAGCTGCTAGCTAGGCTTTGTGTCCCATTCAATCCTATGGGAAAAGATCGCCACTACACTTTCGGCATAACTATAGTATATTTACAGTTTGAATTTCGTCACAGCATGTATATCACAGCTACCCTAAGGTCTTACAAAGCTAAGGTAACACTTTTGTCCGATTTCAATTTAATGCATTTTTGTGAATTTCAGAGGTCTCGTTAGGAGGAGGCAAGCTAGCGCTCATTGATACAGCTCCATCCAGCTCACTCGCGGCGTTTATTTCTCCTGTCATTTGTTTAAATAACTCAACACACATATCCATTATAAGATTAACTGGAACCTGTGGTAAGAGATTGCGGGCTTAACAAGCTCGCTGACCGCGCTCTCACTCACACACACCGGCCATTTAGCAGGAAGAGGGGAGGGAGAACAGCAAGCTGCAGGCCCCAGCTCTGTCAGGGCAGCGGCGTTTGGTAGTCCAGTAACCCAGAAACGGTGACTTGGCGCGGGTGTGGAGCACCGCGGGCTGCCGGCTGTGACGGAGCTCCATCTAGCTCAGAGCGGGCCGGGGTCTGTGAAGGAGAACAGGCTGGGTGGCGAGGCAGCCACCCAGGCAGCACCGGCCGCTGAACTCCGACACACAGTCAGACAAAATTTGCAATTAGCCATACATTTTCGTAAAACGGCCCACATTTGACCTCTACATAGTTGATTTCTCACATAAAAAAGTCTCAGAAGTGAATTTAGTGATGAAATAGCAGACAAACAATGTATACAATTTCTGAGATCTGCGTGACCTATTCAGAAGACTACCTGATCTCAGATCAGTGGTGTAGCCTATGTAAATGTTGGGGCGTGACAAAGGTAGAGACTAGAGCCAAATGAGGAGGAGCCACCGAGTTTACGTCAACTTAGTGGTTCGTTGAGATTTTTCAGAGGCAGTTTCTAATTGTGAGATTTGCAGAGGAAAGAGGTGTCAATGGGATTTTGAGGTTCTATGTATGTCCTAATTAGCCACCAAACTGTTGTTATTCAACTATGACAAGGTAAAATGGGTTTTGCATTCTATCACCCCTTTAAATATTTATGCACTGAAGACTGAACTCTTCATAACTTTGTTTCCACAGTGCCTGAGCTTTTGCACACAACCTGTAAGTGAGAGAGGTAGAGTGGAGTGGAGCCTCAGGCCCTGCCCCCTGTGGAGAATATACTGTATAGGCATCAAGATACCATGTTATGGGAAAATACACCTTAAAATACAATTACCATCGTACCAATGATATTGTATACTTTCAATATGCACCGGCCTCTGCTTAAGCTTAAGAGCAGGCAGACTGTAGTGATGACATCATCAACAAACAAATCCTGCAGCTGCTCTCTAGACAGTAAATAATGAAAGTCTCTCAAGTCCCCTGACAGCATTGTGAATATTTTACTGGAATATAGCCACATCTTCTAATTCACTGCAATAAGCCTTGCACTAAAATACAATTAATTTGGTTGCAATAGAAACTTCCACAGAGCCCACAGTGTTACTGACTAATTCATTTCAAATGGACCAACTCCATACAGTGTCATCAGATGGCACCATTGATTTAAGTCTAGACAAACTTAGAGAGACAGTTGTTTGCGTGGATATCGACGTTATTGCCCAAATCCACGGAACAATATATGGTGGTTTTATGGTGAATGTTCACTTTAAACTGTCCTGCATGGCAGCAACCAAGAGAGAAGAGTGATTCATGGAAGCAAGAGCTGGAACACCACCATATATCCTGTGTGTGTGTGTGTGTGTGTGTGTGTGTGTGTGTGTGTGTGTGTGTGTGTGTGTGTGTGTGTGTGTGTGTGTGTGTGTGTGTGATGTTGGGCAATGGGGCTGGCAGAGATTTCATTCTCAATCAGCCCCATCTCAAAGTTCATGTCTACCTCGATTGGTTCTGTGATCACTCAAGTATAAATTAAAGTACATTAAATTCAGTGCAGTGGTTTCACTATGGTGCTACATCATGGATTCATCAAACATACATTAATAATAATCATTGTTTTCTTATCTATGGCAGCATGTTGGACTGCTGTAACCACAGACAAACTTACCTGTAATTTAACAATGTATTCTGTCTGTTATTGCAAGTAAACTGTGGTAGCTGCTTGGAACTAGGACTGGGCAATAATTCAAGATTATTGACTTTCATTTCTTTATTGTAATAATTGTGAGCAAATTTTAATTAAAAACTAACAAAATGAGTCATTCTGAGTTTTGATTAATGTAATGCTTAACAGTGCTGTGGTGTCCTTTCACCCAGTCTTGGCTGGAACCTGGAGGCCAGCAACATTCAACCTGGTGACTCCTTTTTTATGTGATCATGCACAAGTTTGATGGGATAACATTTCACTGGAATTGTAACCCTTGCTATTTCATGTGACAAAAAAAATTGATTGGAACACTGCAATAAATATTAGTTTCACTATTTTAATAATAATAATAATAATATACATACACATACATTTTCTATAATGCAATATCAATCTTGGGAATAGTATTATTAATGTAATATTGATTTTAGCCATTTCACCCAAGCCTACTGGAAACAGGAAACACCAGAGGATTTTTCCAGGGAAAAGTCTAGCAGACAGCATATGTAAACAACAACACAGGCAAGCAGAACAAAACTCTGTTTAAATAATGTTCTAGTTTCTTAGCATACAGTAATTATAAGTTAAATTTGTGTTGATGTACTATAAATCCCAGCGTTATCCATTTGTCCTTTTTATGCTTATATTAAATGAGCAAACACCACTTTGCAACAGAAAAAAACATACGCTTTGTTTCTTTGTACAACTATTTCTTTTTTATTTGTGTGATAGTGTTTTGTTGTTGCTACAGAGACAAACGCCACTCCATCACTGACTCCCATGGTAATGTAACGATTGATGCAAATCATGCCTGTCCCCTGTCTGAACTTTCCCATGTGCACACTGGGGAATGTCAGTCATTCACATAGTCTACAAAATATGACCCACTGCAAGTGAGACGAAGTTAAACACAGCCGTTTCCCTCGGCAAGAAAAATCCTATACTGAGCCACAGTTGCATAATAAGGCAAACAGACTGCAGGCTACATATTTACATGAACATGGGTCATAAAAGCAGCCCTCCTGAGTCATTTGTGCTCAGGGCAAAGTGCTCTCAAGGAAAGAGATTTATCTGGCTTCATTATGTTTGCATGGTGATGCTGTTGCAGCCATCATTTCTATTAGACATTTTTCTGGCCCATTAAACCTCATTATATATTGATCCTGTTCCTCGGGATGATAATGTACCATTTATTTCCATCGGCTCCACTTTCATCTCTTTATACTTTCATTGTTCATAAAGTGCCACTGAGTGCCAGCAGAGATGCACATAGTTGTTTTTAAAATTGAGCTAATACCTACACAATGCTTCTGCCCATAAATCCACTGATGCAATGCTCACAAACAGCTTAGAGAAAGCTTGTTTTCTGATTTATTCAGAGGAGGTTATTCAGTGTTGCTGAGCACAAGGCTTTCAGCATACATTATATTGTCCTGTTCTTTTGCTTAGTACTTGAGTACCTATCTAGATCAATGACCCCATATGGCATTGCTATACAGGAACATACTCTGTATATTTCTCCACATATTCTGTATTATAGACATCTGCTCCACAGTTGCAGTTACCTCAGCCAAGAAGGTTATGTTTTCGGCTGGGTTTGTATGTTTGTTTGTCAGCAGGATTATGGAAAAACTACTAGCCCCATTGCATTTTGGAGCAGAACCAAATCATGGGGCGGATGTTGCGAGATAGGAAATGTTTGCTGAATTTATTTTAAACAGGAGAGACCTCATTTTGAGTGAACAATTATTTATTGACGTGTGCACAATAAAAATGATAAATGATAAGTCTTTGGCAATTAGACTTCATCGTGACATCTTCAAATTCCCATCGTGATGTCATCATATTCAAAGGGAAGACTATCAAGAAGCCGTGAATATGTAGGATACCCATCTGATGGAGTCTGGACACTAGTGGTGATGGTGATGACTGAAGAGGATGTTGAGATCTGGATGGATGAAAAGAGGAGCGAGCTCTGCTGAGCACAGACCTGGGTGCTGAAATGATGAACTGGAGGTGAACGGGGAGGAGGAAGGTCATGACGATTCACGCTGAAATGTACGGTGGCCCTGAAGGTCAAAACACCTCAGCATTTCAGAAAACACTTCAACATTTCATAAAACAAAATAAAATCTCACAAAACAAAACAACATTTCGCTAAATACTTCAGCATTTCATAAAACACAACAGCAAAAGCAAAAAACCAAACGACATTTGGTAAGACCCAAACCGGAAAAAGGTAGGTACATATTGGACAATGATTCCTCGTTGCTGATTGGATCCACAGGCTGTCAGTCTGTTCCAAACGTTCTTCTGTGAGAAAGTTCTTCTTTTTCCTCCGATCTGTAAGACAGCAATGCGCTGCAAGGCACTGAGTCTGCCCTTTAAAGGTCCCATGACATGGTGCTCTTTGGATGCTTTTATATAGGCCTTAGTGGTCCCCTAATACTGTATCTGAAGTCTCTTTTATATAGACCTTAGTGGTCCCCTAATACTGTATCTGAAGTCTCTTTTATATAGACCTTAGTGGTCCCCTAATACTGTATCTGAAGTCTCTTTTATATAGACCTTAGTGGTCCCCCTAATACTGTATCTGAAGTCTCTTTTATATAGGCCTTAGTGGTCCCCTAATACTGTATCTGAATTCTCTTTTATATAGGCCTTAGTGGTCCCCTAATACTGTATCTGAAGTCTCTTTTATATAGGCCTTAGTGGTCCCCCTAATACTGTATCTGAAGTCTCTTTTATATAGGCCTTAGTGGTCCCCTAATACTGTATCTGAAGTCTCTTTTATATAGACCTTAGTGGTCCCCTAATACTGTATCTGAAGTCTCTTTCCCGAAATTCAGCCTTGGTGCAGAATTACAGCCACTAGAGCCAGTCCCACAATGAACTTTCCTTAGAATGTGCCATTTCTGTGTCTGTAACTTTAAATGCTATTGAGGAGGAGAGGGGGGGGGGGGCAAGGTGGAGAGTGGGGGTGTGGCCTTGACCAACTGCCACTTTGCTCGTTTGAAAGCCATGATGTCTCTCTCTCATGGGTGGGCCAAATTCTCTGGGCGGGCAAAGCAGAGAAAGGGGAGGTAACCTTGCTCCTTATGACGTCATAAGGAGGAGATTCCAGATCAGCCCATCTGAGCTTTCATTTTCTCAAAGGCAGAGCAGGATACCCAGGGTTCGGTTTACACCCATCTCCATTTCCAGCCACTGGGGGACCATAGGCAGGCTGGGGGAACTCACATGAATGTTAAAAAACCTCATAAAGTGAAATTTTCATGCCATGGGACCTTAAAAGTCGGTGATCGGGATGATAAAATCAAGTAAAACGTTAAATTGCTGTTCAGCAGTTCAAATGTTGGGAAGGGGAACTGGCTCGGCTGAAAAGACATGCATTGCATGCATCATTTTAAAATGTTGCACCCTTATTACATGCTTAGCACAGGGTGGTTAGGCCATGGACTGGGAGTCTCCATGTGCACCTTTTAGTTTAGTTCACATATGTGTAGCAACATGCAAACGGGCTGGGTGAAGGTGAATATACTGTAGATCTGCTGGTGTGGGGATTATTAAATACTCTCCGTCACATCACTTGTCTTATAGCTATGAAACAGACGTGCCAATCAGTTATACGAGATGACGACAGCTCAACAAACGAAAACATTTACCTCAGAAAAAGTCTGGATGGTTCGGAGTAACGATATGAACACAAATCCCCTCAAATCTGCACCCAAAGATGAATGATTTTCCATTATAAATAAAAAGAAATTGGTGATCGGATCGGCGCTATTAAGTAATAACTCAAATATATCTCAGCTCATACGTGTACATGGTCACATAGTACCAGTAATTAATTAACACAACGTTTTCACTACACTGTGTTTTGCTAAAGAGAAAGTTGGAAAAGAGGCTACGATGAGCCTTGGTAACTGGATGTGTCCTTCACAAAAAAGCTGAATATTGAGTTATTACCGACCAGTCTGATGTGTGTAAGGGTCTGTATGTGCGTAACGGCACTGAGCTCTGACGCGGCACTTCAGAGGCTTCGGATGTATCACAATATCATTCCAGCTGGGTTTAGACGCTGCCGGGATTTAATAAAATGAAGCAAAAACTTTTTGTCCAATAAAAAGCAGCTATGCACAACAAATATTGAATTGCCTTCCGACTGATTTACTTACTTTTGTTATTTTCTGTGGCGATTTTGGTTGAAATTATTTATATTATAAGCATTAATCCATTGTTGCAGCATGTCTGCAGCAACGGTGCCTGATAAACTAGTTTATGACGCTTGCAAAAACAAAAGGATTTTATGGGTTGTTGTGAACTCCGAACTGCAATATAGTAGGCTATAGTAGGCTGGCAGGACACCTTGCGCCCTAAATTGACTGTTCTGCACTTAAGCAGTTCTGAACTGTTCCTGTTGTAGTTGACATGTGTTTTAATAATGTTTTGTTAATGTTTTTGGTGTGCACTTATGTTATCTGGGTTTTAGTTTTGTGTGGTTAATTTAGTGTTCATGTTTATCTACTGTACATTTATTGGTGTTACCATGACTGAGACCCTGGTCGGGATGGATGGCCTGGGCAGTGAATCGGTGTTTATTGCCGAATACATAGCTAGGAATTGGTAACTCTGTCTTCTAAGTGAATATATCCATATATATATATATATATATATATATATATATATATATACAGTAAGTTCGATGGCACCAACATTTGGTCTAATCATAACTGGTCTGGCAACCCAAAGGCCAGTGTTTCCAGATTTGTGTGCATTGTGATTTCAATCAATTTATGCTGGGAGTGTCTTTATGTAAAGGTAAACATAGATTACAATCCAAATATAAAAACATAAATAATTAAATAAAAATTATATTTTTATATATTATATTCATATATAATTTTATATGTAGAAATATCACTTCTACCAAAAAATTTGATTTATGAGGTTAGTGGACTACTGCTATTTTGAACACAACTGTGTGTATATATATATATGTATGTATATGTATGTGTATGTATATATATATATATATATATATATATATATACACACACATATATATATATATATTAGGGCTGTCAAACGATTAAACATTTTTAATCGCGATAAATCGCTGAAGTTCTGCAGTTAATCGTGATTAATCGCCTGTTTTATCAAAATTAAAATTTGATTATTTTGCATTTCAGAACTGTTTTTAAGAACATAACAATGGAAAGCAATTCTTACCAGTTTATCTTGATTGGGAATCAAATGAATGCAAAGAAAGTGACTTTATGAACTTGACTATTATTTATTTACTGTAAACAAATGTGTGAATCTGTCTTTATTGCACAGTTCCTACAAGTACCTAACCTAACTGAGATGTAACACTAACACTTTGCTTATACAGTACAAACAAAAACCAGATGACACAGCAGGACATTTAACCTTTACATTTTTAACAAGGATTGAGAACAATTGACTGAGATGGAACACTAACGACCACCGTTAAGGCAGACGAGTGCAAAGTCCAGCCAGAGTCAATATAGTGTTTATTAACTCCTAAATAATGTTGATTACTCACTGACGTCCAGTGATCACCAGTTAATGAGACAGCGTTTGCACTTGGCAGCATTTCCAGTTTAGCTGCTTTCTCTGTGTCATAAAGGCTGTGTATGGTGAAACTACTGTCCCCCCTCGACGGCAACGAGACAGGTCAGAACATGCCAACTGTAGCACTTCTTTAAGACCCGAGTCCTCTACGATGCTGACAGGTCTGCAGTTAGTTGCCACCCATTTTGCAAGAGCTGTAGTCATTTTTTTGGATTTGGTTTCATCCACAGGTCGGCAAGTAGCACTCTCCAAAATAATGCTTTGCCTGAACCCGCTAGCATCAAACTGCGTCACGTTAATATGCTTAGCTCCGTAGGTGGTAGCTCAAGCTTGACGTGCTTCGGTGATATTTTAATTCGGCTTTACACAATGTGCACATGGCTTTCGACTTGTCTACGAGCCGTCCGGGAGTTTTTTTAAAAGAAAAGCGCCATCAGAAGTGTGTTGCTGCTGTCTTTCTCCATGCCGGCAGCCTGCCTGCATTCTGCAGCAGAAGATGTGTTATGAAGAAGTACGGCAGCGCCAAAGGGTCAAAATAGTAGCACGATGCAAAGCCGAGTGAAGTGTAAAATAAATTAATCGCATGCCGGCATGCGATTTAAAAAAAATGAATCGCATTGCGTCGGCCCTAAATCGCATCGCGATTAACGCGTTAACGCTGACAGCCCTAATAAATAAATATATATATATGTGTGTGTGTGTGTGTGTATATATATATATATATAAGTTCTGGATAAATTGTGTAAATTGTAAAATGTGTTATTATGTTGACAAGGCACCCAGTCTACCCTTAAATCCAAACGAAAAAGAAGAACTTTGTTGTCACAGACTGACAGGCAGTGCATCCAATCAGCAACGAGGAATCATTGCCCAATATGTACCTACCTTTTTCTGGTTTGGGTCTTACCAAATGTTGTTTTGTTTATTGCTGTGTGGACTAGCCAGACCCTCCTGTGCAGCACTGTGGAGGAAGGTCTGGCAATGCGATACTACATATGATAGTCTTCCTGGCTGAACTTACACTAAGCTTCATGTGGTGTCGGAATAATTGGAAAAATTAGTTCATGATCATATTTAATGGCTCACCAGATCCGTTTCCTTTGCTCTTTGTTGTCACAAAACTACCCGACAATGCTATCAAAGTGTTGTTTAAACGCTCTGAGCAACAAAATACAACACATTTCCTTTGTATCTATATTTCCATGTTGTTTTCCACATTACGACTTAAAGCTCATGAACACACCGAAGTTGGAGGAACTACTTCCCAACTCGTGAAATGAGACCATTCATGGGGCACATGAATGCATTATCGGAGGATCGCACTCTCTGAGTGCCATTCTAGTTGCACAATGTAAACTGTGTAAACCCTGTGCTGTTCATACAGTGATGTTGATCATCTTTACCTACTAGGGATGAAGTCCCTTAACATATTGTCACATTCTACTCATATGTGCTCACACCTGTAAGTTGGAAATGAAGTTCTTGATGGACATTTGCATATTTACGTTTGCACACCTTGCTGACTGGACATTAAACAAACTTCTCGATACAGGCGTAACCGTTTTTTTTTATTGAAGGAACTTTGTTTATTGTCTTGCTATCTGCAGCTTACTCTCTGCTTCTTGCCATCACTATCAATATTCCAGTCTTTGATTTATTTGATGTTCTTTATTCTGCACTTCTGCTGCTGCAACCATGCAATTTCCCTGTGCGGATCATTAAAGTTTCATCTCATCTCTTCATACATAAACCTGTATTACTCCCTCAACCCTTTTTAAATCGCCCACTGGTTGTCCCTCACAAATCACTGCATCATTAATGTCCTTTAGAGACCTTCCAGAGATGCAATTTTTTTAGGAAATCAGAACACCTAATGGACACCTCACACACCCACATTTTGCATTTTCATTGGCTCTGAATTGTTTTAATATTACAAAATAACATGGGGACTCCATGTGAAAAGGGCAGCTGACCATCACTGTCAATAAAATGCTAAACTGTATGTTGAAGAGCTGTAGTATGAGGCAGCATGAATTTCTGCCATAGTTTGCTAGGTTTTCTGTGCCTAGGCTACATGTGTGGTGACTCAGATATAATTAGAAAAGTCGATCTACAGGGGAATAAATAGTTGAAAGCAATACAGAATGCCTGAGAGCCTTACTGCAATATATTCCATTATGTTTTTATATTTGAATTATAATCTGTTTCCCTTTACATAAAGACATTTCCAGCATAAATTGATTCAGAAAAAGGTAGAAATAGGTGCATAAGAATTCACCTGAATGCAGGAAATGAAGTGTTCAATGCCGTAATAGCAGTGTTGTGTTCAGTTAGTGAGGTGATTGATTCTGTGAAGAAACAGGTGTCAATTATGGCCCATATTTAAGGAAGGAAGGAAGCAAATGTGCATGCTGGTTATAGTGCATTTCACACTGAAATACTCAGCATAATGGGTCGTTCCAGATATTGCTCTGAGGAACAGCGAATTTTGATTAAAAAGTTGATTGGAGAGGGGAAAAGATACAGAGAAGTGCAGAAAATTATAGGCTGCTCAGCCAAAATGATTTCAAATGCCTTGAAATGGCATCCA
The DNA here is from genome assembly GCF_031162955.1 of Sander vitreus. Classification (NCBI taxonomy): domain Eukaryota; kingdom Metazoa; phylum Chordata; class Actinopteri; order Perciformes; family Percidae; genus Sander; species Sander vitreus. Next base: position 24,183,415 of record NC_135867.1, read on the forward strand.
AAGCTTGAACGACATGGGAAGAAATGGTCAACTACCATTCGAATGGATCGAAGAATAGCCAAAATGGCAAAGGCTCAACCAATGATCAGCTCCAGGAAAATCAAAGAAGACTTAAAGTTACCTGTGAGTACTGTTACGATCAGAAGAAGGCTATGTGAAGCAAAGCTATCAGCTAGAAGCCCCCGCAAAGTCCCATTGCTGAAAAAAAGACATGTACTGAATAGGTTGAAATTTGCCAAAGGACACATTGACTGGCCAAAGGAGAAATGGGGCAACATTCGGTGGACTGATGAGAGCAAAATTGTTCTTTTTGGGTCGCAGACAGTTTGTCCGACGACCCCCATGCACTGAATTCAAGCCACAGTACACTGTGAAGACAGTAAAGCATGGTGGTGCAAAAATCATGTTATGAGGATGTTTCTCATACTGTGGTGTTGGGCCTATTTATCGCATACCAGGGATCATGGATCAGTTTCAATACATCAAAATACTTGAAGAGGTCATGTTGCCTTATGCTGAAGAGGAAATGCCTTTGAAATGGGTCTTTCAACAAGACAATGACCCAAAACACACCAGTAAGCGAGCAAAGTCTTGGTTCCAGATGAACACGATTGATGTTATGGAGTGGCCAGCTCAATCCCCAGACCTCAATCCCATAGAAAACTTGTGGGGTGAAAAATGCTGTTTCTGAGGCAAAACCCAGTAATGCAGAGGAATTGTGGAATGTATTTCAATCGTCCTGGGCTGGAATACCTGTTCACAGGTGCCAGAAGTTTGTCGACTCCATGCAACACAGCTATGTGAAGCAGTTCTCAGAAATAATGGTTATGCAACTAAATATTAGTGCAGTGATTCAAAGTAAAGCAAACCCTTGAGACATTTTTCAGTTTATACAGTAAATGTTTGAGTTTGTAAAGAAAAATGCAAATAAAACAGCCTAATATTCCTTTTTCTTCACTTTCTGTAAAGGTATAACACAAACATGATCAATTTTGGTCATGTTTTGATTTGGAATTGAATGTGCAGTGTTCCCAATGCATTGATATTATGGAATTAAAAGCTGTTCTAAGGATTTTGAGCATTATTTTTTAAACACACTGCTATTATTCTGAACACAACTGTACATGCAAGATAGAAACTAAAATGAACATACATTGCTACTCTATCGCTGACACAGCACTGTGGAGATCTGGCAATGCGAGACTGGGGGGGCAAAACTCAATCTCGCCTAGGGCAACCAAAGGGCTAGAGCCGGTCCTGAGTATAGCTGTAGTACATCCCCCTAAAAATGCAGTATTCAGTCATCAATATCTGTACTGTTGTACCTCTAATTCTTCTAATTTTACAGATTATCTGGAGAGCCCTCTGGTTTGCTAAAATAGAGTCCTACAACTCCCAGTTATGACAGTAAAAAAAAAAGTCTTTTTGTCGCCTGTGCGCTGCCCCAGTTGTACCAGCTGAGTATTTTCCTTTGGCTGTCAACTCACTTCACTCTCAGCCTTTGTTGTTCAGCTGCCTACGAAACAGCTTGCAATGATTTCTGTGTGCATGGCAGGGACATGAACACACTGACAGACCCTCAGTGGCCATTCTCACTGTCACAGGGCTGAGGTCTCTGTCTGAGGCCACCTGGCTTCCCTCGGGGGACATAATTTATGATGCTAATGAAATGTGAGCATGCATAGGCCATCGGAAAGCAAGTGATGAATCTCCTGCACTGAGCTTGTCATCTATCACAGAGGTTCCCCCCCCCCGCCTGTAGAAACCTACAGGAAGCCTGCGCCTGTTCTTCTCTGATTAATGTTTAGACTGATGCACCTCCAAGATTATCTCTTTTGATTGTGTCATCTTATGTTATTGCTGCTGCAGGCTTTCTGTGATTATATCATGGACTATTTTCATACAAAGTCATTGTGAGAAATATTTGACTTTGTCTAAAGATCCATCCAGCAGAATAACACATGTACTGCTGCACTGCAAGACAGTTTTGCAAACCAACATGTTTCTGCTGCTATTCCCTTATTTAACCCTGCTTATTTCCCATTTGAGAAAAGTTTAGCTGCATACCAATTGTGCCAGATAAGTTGTATTGTTTAAATGCAGATTGGATCCATTTATTTCACTCAAAGCAGGAACATTTGAACAGACAGTGGGGAATGTTGTAATTACATTTATCTGAGAATGTCTGTTGCTTTGTACACTGAAAAGTAATTTTGGTCAGCACAGATTTGCAACCACTGCTACAGCTGCTGAATTTAAACAGTCTTTTAGGCGTGTTTATCAAAGCCCAGCAGTGTTTATCTGTGTGAAAGAAGTTTCACCCTCCAGAACGGCTGCCTTCATAAAGGTGCTTCAAATATATGCAAATATATACCCCTCCCTCTCTCTCTGTCCTTATCTATCTGGCTTTGGATACATTTCATTTTTCATGCAAGAAAGGATATAAGCAGAGATTCCAGATCACTCAGTGATGTAGGGTTAGTTTATTTATTTTGCATTATTTCTACCAGGGCTGCAACTAAACAATATTTTCATTATTATTTAATCTGATTAGTTTTTGATAAATAAGCCTTTATCTGTTTGTGAGTAAATAGTGAAAAATGCCCATCACAGTTTTCCAGAGCCCAAAGTGACATCTTCACATTGCTTCCTTTTAGCCACACTAGAGGCGTGATCCAAGGGACCGCAATGCTCGTCTGTCAGTCAGTCCACTTCTTTGATCTACACTGAAACTATTGCATGGATTGCCATGGAATTCTGTACATAAATTCATGCTCATGCCCAGAAGATGAACAATACTGACTTTGGTAACCCCTGACATTTCCTCTTGCACCACCAACAGGTTGATATTTCTGGTTCAGAGGGACATTCCCCAACTATTGGATGGATGGATTGCCATGCCATTTGGTAGAGACATTCATGTTTCCTATAGAAAGAATTATAATGACTTTGGTGATCCTGTTATTTTGTCATCCTGTTATGATGTATGTGTATGTTGTGTGTGATGTCTGTAAGCTACTGGGACCTTGAATTTCCCTTTGGGGATCAATACAGTATCTATCTATCTATCTATCTATCAGTATGTGACTTCACCTTTTCCCAACGAAGCCCACCAGTGAGAAAGGCACAGACAAAAACATGTACAGACATACAGATATCTCTCATGAACCAAAACATGTGTTCTAACTTTGGCAGAAAATGTTGAGTAAATATATTTAGAAAACGGGTATTCAGGGCCTTAATCTATCGTTGAAATTGTTGGAGTTAACCAACCACATAATTAATTGTTTTATTGTTACTAAAAGCTAATATAATTTACTCAAATTATAGTCATGTTAAATTCCTATAATCATGTTAAATCATTAGTATAGGCATGATAATTATATTTGCTTTAACAGAGAATCAGTTAATGAAGAACTGAAGATGAAACACAGATACAAATCGTAAGCAGAAACTGTAGCACTGTTATCCCGAGCCACCTTTAACACGGTCAACCTTTGCAAGTGTGTCTGCATGCAAGATGCATTAGGGTTATTATCATATTATTATCATAATTAGATAGTGCTGAACTAGTTAGGACATCCTTTTCCTAACATCAGTGGTTACGGTTATCTGAGCAGCTCTGTTCTAGTTTCCCTCAACACACAGTGGTCTCTGCAGTGAGTCTGCATGAAACAACCCTGCCAAGACGCACTCCTCCGCCCCCACCCCTCCCCACCACTGTCATCTCCAATAGCTTTCCACCTTGCCATGATGAAGTGTCAGGCTCTGCCCCTGTTGCTCTCCCCTCATGCATGTAGACTGGTGAGCCAGCACAGGAGAGAAAACAGACCCAGCTGGTGTGAGAAATTTCTGCACCTACTGTGGATGATGTGTTAGTGGGCTGGGTTAATGGTAATTAGTTTGAAAGTGCCAGGGATTCACTTTGTGTGAGATAAACGGTGAGAAAAAAGGAGCAGGAAGAAAATGTAATGCAGAGAGTTAAAAGAAGAGGAGGAGTAGTTGACAAGTACCTCTGCTAATTCCTCACTTCTCTCTCTGACGATGCCATGCATCCTCCTGCATGTCTTGTTGCAATGCTGGCTCACTTATCACAGCTCTCTTAATTCCCAAACCCCTGAATTCTTTGTTCTTGCTTATCTATGCTAATATTGTTTCTGAATATATAACAACCTTGAGGCTGACACTAATTAAAGAGAGTGAGAAGAAAATAAAACACCCTTTCTCTTGTAAACACATTTTTAATGAATTCCTGCGGAAATGAGACGTGAAGGGGACAAATCCCTCATCATTAAGTACTCTAGGTTTTTCTGTTCTTTGATTATCTTGTTTGTCGATAATGTAAGCATGCGTAGTGTAAATGAACACCTCTGATGCAGAGAGAGAGAGAGAGAGAGAGAGAGAGAAAAAATGATTGCACATGAGGTGTTTAATCAAAATTAGCACAGAAATCAGCTACATCCTACTATTTCTTACTATTTTTGTTTAAACCCAATCTCCAGGTTGTGCACAGCTGAATACAGGAACACATCAGTTACTGGGTTTGTGCTTGACATAAGGACTGCATGTACACAGTATGTGAACTAACAAGCTCCCCCACCACTCTCACCCCGCTGGGGGGGAGGGGGGGGGCAGCCTACTATTCACAAATGTACATTTCTGCTGTGTGAGTGCTTACATAGTGATTTTACTCACATGACTTGTAGCATAACTCCATTTTACAGCTGTCAACTCCAGTCTGTCACCTTGTACAGAAGGAAATTGTAAATGGGAAAAGTAAGCTCCTTGCTGACACATTCATAACCACTCCACATTTGAATTGCTGTTGCAAAGCACATGATTTAAGTTACTATACAGCTTACACACCCAGTTTTATTCTCATTCCTACCATCCCTCCATGCCTGTAATTCTCTCAGCAGTCAAAAGCTGTACAGTAATCATTGTAGTCATTTTAAAATATATGCATCTGTAAGGATTTTTTATGAAAAGAGGAAACGCTTACCAACGGCTTTTGGCAATGCCAGTGTGTGTGGAAATGTATCCATATTCAGCAAGACATTATTACATTTGACAGTAGGGGTGTAAATGAATATGAAATCATGTTTAGGCCATATATAATTTGGATATGCACAGATAATGCACTTTAGACAGACCCTCCCCTCCTCGCCCCATTGACCTTTCACCAGGGGCGAAGTGGGGACCAATAATCAGTCAGGGGGGGCCCAGTGGATTTTATCTGAATACAGCATAGGAAATCTTCTCAAGAATATAGGAAATATTGGATAGGATCGAACAACACAATGTCATTTTGCTAAATAAAACACATCACATTCATTATTAATTTCACTTGTTTTTATTTTCAACAAATTGTGTATCCAAATACGATACACATTTCTATGGACTCTTAAGGCAAAAAGTTGGATAGTCATCATGGAAACATTAATTGGTCACGTGACAAGGGCTGGGAAGATTTATTCTTTACAGAACCGTAAAAAAAATAAAGTGCAATACACTTACAGTAAACCTGCCTCAAACTTCAACAAAGAAAACCTTGCTGTACAAAGTTTTCAGATAATAGGAAACAGAACAGAAATAAAGTGCAACACACAATTTATTTCTTACAGCAACAGGTGCTCTACAGTGAGTTCAATATGTGTCTACTTCTAAACTGGCCTCAAAATGTCAACAAAGTACACAGTTGCCATACAATGTGTGTTCCAAGTATGTATCCATTTACCAAATGGAAAGGCAGCGATTGGCAGAACAGGCAGCAAAGTGACAGTACTCTGATCCAATGGAAATCAAATTTGTCAGATTGACACCATTCTAGCCCAATGGATTGGGGGGGCACAAGGGGAGGCAATCATATTTCAGGGGGGCGGGTGCCACCCCGGGCCCCCCCTCTAGACCCGCCCCTGCCTGTCACCCGATTGATACAATTTACCACAAACTGAACATCACTTTTCAAAGTATTAACTCAGTCAAATCTAAAGACACATCATCATCGTCATCATTATCATCATCATCATCAGATGCTTGTTGTCTATACAGTGTGAACAGGAACTGCTAGCAGCCAAAGCAACAGGACATGTTACTGAGGCAGATGTGACAGAATGTAAACAAATAGTTAGAACCAAAAAACACGGAGGTGTAGAACATTGTGGTGTGTTCACCAGATTAATTATGCAGTGCAGCATAAAGTGTGACCGATATTCCACAGTTGTTATTTTTAACCTCATGATCAGATTGGCAGACATTGCCTTGCCAAAAGGAAAAAACCTTACTTGGAGTTTAAACTTCCATGTATTTATGATCGCACATGTTTAACACAGATGTTTATTTTTTTCTTAGTGAACACATGAAAGAGATTACATTTAAAGAGTTTTTGCAGGGACCAACTCCAGTCAGTACGTCACTTCATGACTGGCCATCCTTATTAGGTAATAACTGAAGTTCTGCTGCGCTGCAGTGAGATTACCTCATTTGACTCAGTTGTTGTTGGCCAATCAGGGTTCAGTATTCTGATTGTTACCCCCGTCCTGTGGTGCAGAGATGTCAAGGGTAGGGGGGGGTTCAAGAAACTGTGTAATGGAAACAGATCTATGTTTATGTCTCACCCTACAAGGCTTAGGGGATGTAATGCCACATTGCAGAGCACCTGCGTCCAGAAATCCAATCAAAGCTAAGCCGCTAGCCCTCATGTGGTCAGCGTGATTACACTAATACGATTAGCCTTGCTTTTCTATCCTGTCTGGATTAGAATATTGGATAGCTGAGTATAAGAGAATCATATTTTAGACCTTAGTGATTTAAGAGATTACCAGCTCCATCCCAATTTCCTAGAACCCAAAATTAGATAATGTAAGACAAAGAAAACACGCACATTTCCACATTTTAGAAGCTGGAACCATCACATGTTGTAGATGTTTGCTTGAAAAAATGACTTAAGCAGTCAAAATATTGCTAATTAATTCTCTGTATATGAACTTATCAATTCATTGACCAATCGTTTCAGTTCTGGGACCGGAATCACAATTTTACAGGAAAGAAAAAATCCCTTATTTCTATTAAAAAATAGTAAATATCTTAGTTTAAGGACTAAGAGGAGGAGAAGAGGAGCCATGTTTTTCTACACATGATCCCAGTTTGTATGCTGATAGAGACACACTCCACCAGTGTAACCTACTTCCTGTTCCTGCCTCGGTTGTTTGGCAGTGCTGTGTACTTCCCTCTCATCCCTGCTGCCTTGAACCAGCTGAGTACAAACCTGCTGATTATAGACTTGGGTTGTGGTTAAGAGGAAGTGACAGTGTGATGAGTTCTAGACAACACGCAGCATTCTGGGGTAATGCCTATATTTATAGCCCAGCGGGCCAAGCCATAACACTTACCATTTAATAAGCAACAGCCTGCAGGGAGCCCTTGGCTTATTCATCCTCCAGGAGCTTTCTTCTTAACACACGGAACTCTGCTGGGAGCAGGAGCACCAGTCAGCTGCAAGCTTCCCCAGCAAAGGACACAATAACAGCACTGCACTGGCCTGGCTGGAGCATCAATGCTGCAGCATGTAGTGTGTCTGTGTGTTCAGTCATTTGTACCAAATTTGTCTGGATTTCACACCCAGACTGACTTTCATTTACTTAAGTGAGAAATACATCAGTGGTTACATTTACATGTGCTGACCTGTCTGTTGGCCAGACTCTAGCTAAGGTTACATACAGGAGTAGTTTATGCTGTTTACATGGACGCCTGACCTCTGTTTGCATGAATAAATCAACAGAGTATGATGTGTTGTCTACTTGTGTGTCCTGCACAAGGACAGAATGTCACATCTGCAAAAAAGTGTGAGATGGTTTTGGTGGCTGCTAAAAAAATAGATCCGAACTGTGAATTCGCCACTCCAGGACATTGGCGTTGTGGTTTTTGAGCCTTTCTTGTATAGCCTTGGCTTAATGCTTGTGCTCATTGTCTTGCTAGAGAACAAATCTCCTTGCAAGTGGCAGGTTTTTTGCAGAATGCATCAGGATTTCCCTGTATTTAACTACATTCATTTTAGTCTTCCATGCCCTGCTGCAGAGAAGCATCCCCATAGCTTGATGATGCCACCACAATGCTTCAGTGAGGACGGAATGCTTATGGTGATATGCACTGTAACATGGTGTTTAGTCTGATGGTCAAAAAGCTCAGTTGGTCTGATCAGACCATATAACTTCTTAGAGAATGTTCCATGTTCCTTCTGGCAAATTGTAGCGTGAAAGTCATCTGAGATTTTGTGAGTGACTTTCTCTTTCTATGAAGCTGCAACTGGCAAAGCAACTGGCAACAGTTGAACTATGAACAGTCTCTCCAATATCAGCCACTGAAGCTTGGAACTTCAGAGATGTCACATGTCTCATAGTGGCCTCACTAGTCTCATTCTTACACGCTCACTCAGCTTCTGAGGAAGGTCTGAGTAAAGATTACGTATGTGTCTCGGAGAGACGGATGCATTGACACCTTTTTAAAATCTGGCTAGAATGCGTCCAAACCTTGAATGCTTCTTGGATGCATTTCTACTTAGCTGTTTTTGAGATCAGATAGCTATCTAATCTGCCCAAGAAGCATTAAGTGACTAAGTGTAAATAGGGAAAATCTTACATTTGAGAATGCTATAGCAGTCTGAGTTTGACATTAACACCAGATGTCAAAATAATAAGATGTTACTGTGGCACAGTAGCCTGTTTATTCTGAATTTCACTTTTGACATTAACATGCACTGACACAAGCAATGTTAGTTAGGTATCTGGTTAAGATTCAGTGCATGAACACACTATCTGTGTTGTTGCCACATTTCTTGCTGTAGAAGTGATGGAATGAATAGTGAGCTATTTCAGAAAACTTATTATGTTTTCTTCATTCAGACCTCAAGGTTGGGTGGTTAAGCCAACAGATGATCCTCAGTTTTTGCCAATCAGTATTCACAGTGAAGAGTCACCCTGGGATTATCTTCTAGTCAACACCCATTTTTCCTGTACTGATGTCTCATCTCTCCTGCTGTCGTTGCTTGATGTCCCCTGTCTCTTTCCCTCTATCCTCTGTTCTTTGGCCCCGGGCAACACCTCTCTCCTAAGACAGAGATGTGATGTATAGTGCTTGTGTGGAGAAGAATGATGGCGCTTTTGCGACACAGCAGATGTAGAGCAAAAGCATGTCACACCAGGTACTTTCCCCCTCTCTAACAGATGGCAGATTTTCTATCCCAAGCCTTGAGAGTTGGCTCTTGTCAAACACCCGGAAAAGGTGACAGCATGCTATTGTCTCTTTTTTCATGGGCGATATGACAAGAAATCAAATTTCACGTCATAATTGTAATCATCTGCTACAGAAGTACATGTACAGCATGGTGAGAAAGCAGATTTTGTCATCCATTTATCCTGCCATTTTCCTCTTCTATTTTCTTCATTAAACTACACTGGTAGATAAATGCTTGTCATCTAGGCTAAAACTTGTTATATAAAGGCTGTTCTTTTGCACTCTCCCTAAGGCCCATTTCCTTTTCTTTTCTGAGGCTATGAGCAAGGGTACAGCACTACTAGGAATAATCCTGCACCAACCTCACTTATATGCCATAATCCTCTACTTATGCATTGACAAGGAATCCCAAAAGCATATCCCTCTCTCTCTACACACACACAATCTAAAAGGAGGAAGAAAATGGGCCTGAGTTTCCTAATGACTTTCATCCTCAGTTCTCTATCAAGTTTTCTTTTCCTCGACAGACCCTGGCAAGCCATCCTGTTACATTTGTTGCGAGAATTAGATCAGCTTCTTATCAGATGAAGTGTAAGTCTCATTGAGTTTCACCTTCCACAGATGTGGTGTCACGGTTTGAGGCAGCAAATCGTACAGCTGCTAAAACATGTCAGAAAGAGGTTTGACCAGCTCTATCAGTGGAAGTATAGATGAAGGTAAGGGAGTGTTGACTGTAGGTCAACTATATTCACTGAGGACTTTTCTAGTTATGGCTGAGCTCCACTTCAAATGAAACAATGTCATATCAACACTTCACTCCGGTTAGAGTAACTGAGGCTAACATTTGATTTTGATTTGTCCTAACCCCAAAGGATAAGAGAGGATTCTTGGCTCTTAAAGGTCTTGCTGCAGTTTTTTCTCATGTACGATGGATCAAAATCTGCCTAAGCTGAGAGAGAATGGGGCTAAAAAGATCTATTGTCTGTGCAGAAACCTGATGGAGAGATATGGTAGTTGTCTGACACACTGAAAAGACTAGAAAGGTGAAATACCCAGCTCTGATTATTCTGTTTTGCCCCATTTTGACTTTTATAGATGAATTCTTTTTAAAACGGCAATGACACTTTCCACTTCACAGCACTATCCTCCTGACACCAGTTACTACTTCTGTCACTGCACTTCAACAAAGGTCTGGGCTGGTGCTGTGCAACAGGGTGAAATCCTATCACAGAGAGCCAGGCTGACGTACATACTGTAGGAGGATTTGCTTGGATTAGACAACCACAAAGCATCTCAGCTTTGGTGACATCATTGTGTTTGTTTACACTAACAGGGTTCACCATAAATCTTTTGGCGCAGCAAAATAATACAGCCAAATACAATCAATAAATATTCCAATTCAGTGATTAATTCAACATATTCACACAAAAAGGACAAAATTAGTTTAATTTTAAAACTACTCCAGCAATTTAGTGTTGCACTTCCATTAAGTTGAGGAACTCACAATTAAAAAAAAAGAACGGTCAAAATCAAAGAGGTAGAGGCCGAGATAATCACTTCTATTGATCATTGCTATTGTACGATTCTCACATGTTCAGGTGTGCCATGTTTTTTAACATTTGAGCTGTCTCCAGTGCCTGTTCAGCATGGCGTCTGTAAATAATGTAGAAACACCTTTTGTCCTATGACTCTTACTCAATCATGAGAACCTATTTATGAGGAAAATAAAAGCCAGCACGTGCCATGCTCTTTTCTAAATTGTCTTTAATGAAACTCAAACTCCTTTTCTTACTCAAAATCCACCGAACATACACCAATAGGTAACTGTTAGCAGCTCATCTGCATTCACAGATCTTTATAGTATATGGTCAGTAGGTGATATCATGCTCTCATCGTACTATTTACCTGTAGGATAGCAATTTGAGTAATATTAATACAACAGATTGTGTCCTTGGAAATAGCCTTCTGCTTACAGATGTTGCCCATTGCAATGACATGAATAACACTGCACAAAGCCTTGACCAGACCAAACATTTTTTAATAAAAATAATAATTGTAATAATTTAAAGAACAAAGCACACTTCCTTGACTAAGCTTCTCTCTGACCCAATAAGTTTAGTCAAATCAATTTTCAGTCGTTTTGTTCTCTTGAATCTTATGCCTTGAAATAGTAATTAGAAAATGATCCTAGAAACTTACGTTACTTACTCTTCTGGGTTTGGAGGTTTAAAGATCAGCTAATGGTGGTCACTCCTGGGATATGAATGGCTGGCTCACAAACAATAGAGCAGCACTGCTCTGATCATGTCTGGAGACAATGGAAGCAGCCTGGGCAAGTTGTTAGAGGAAGTGACGCGTATGAATGGTTAGTTGTGTCTCGCATTGCCAGACCTATCTCCACAGTGCTGCAGAGGAAGGTCTGAGCTAGTCCACACAACTGAGCGCCAGGCAGAGCAACGGTGCCTCTGCAAAATAGCCTCGGGAAGGAACTTGTTTTGGAGGAACATGTGCATGTAGGGAGGCGAGCTCTGGAATTAAATTGGCTGTTGAGTGTGTGATGAGAATTTTACTCAAAAAAAGTAAATATAATTAATATAAATATAATTTCATTGTCGGTTCTAGCATGGAGGATGTTTTCCGAATCAACCAGAGTTTAGAATGCCAATAAAAAGAAAGCGGAGGGTGAGGGATATCCGGACGAAAATGAGGGACAACTGGCAGAACCTCTGGCGGCACCACAACAATCCCGTAAATGAAACGTCGTCGATATAGACTAGTTCTGTAGCTAAATGTGATGGCTTAAATGGGTAAGGAATAGAAGTGTGTGTGTGTGTGTGTGTGTGTGTGTGTGTGTGTGTGTGTGTGTGTGTGTGTGTGTGAGATGGTGGCAAGGAGAAGCAGGAATAGATATAAAACAATTGATCTATCTAAATGCAATACTTGGCCTCCTTTTTACATGCGATCCTAATGAATCTGTTAGAAAAAGATGCTCTTTTCGCTGTCTGTCATGTGAAACACATGAAGAGCTGCAGGCAGGCATCAGCTGCGTCCCATGAGAACTCTGCATGTAAAATGCAGTCCGCCACTCAAAGAATGTTTTTTCCAGGAGTGGGATCATCCGGTCATTATCCAGTGCTGAAATCTTCTATCAGGATTAATGACACCTAGAGTAAACTGAGAGAGCTACTATCAAACAATGAAACTCACAAAAAATGAATTGCTGTAATACAGTTGAAAACTCCAGGAAATGTATCGCTTTACTGGACAAATGACAGTTACTGTAGATGAACGAGCAATACACTCAAATTTGGCCTCTCAAGTGGAAAGACAATGACTTAAATGCAAACAGAGGAAAACCATTGATAAAGCAAGGCCTTGATTCCAAGGGGGAACACATTGCCTGGCTTTACTGTATAAATGACACAATGAGCTATATAACTAAATAAGTAAGCTAAATAACTCCAAAACTATTGGACAGATTAAGATGAAATTTCGACATTGACTTTCATGGTCCCCTGGGGATGAATCCTACCGACTGTGGTGACATTTTTGGTTTTATATTGGTTTTATATATATGTGTTAACAACTATTAGATTGATTGTTATGGCATTTGGTACATATACTGTATCAACTGTGCACAGAGGATGAACCTGGTGACTTTGGTGATCTCCTGACTTTTCCTGTAGCGACCCCAGCAGGTCTAAGTTTTCACTAATCCTGTGAAATACCTGTGGTGTAATACTACAAGGTGTAATATTTTTCTTTAGAAATACTGTATTTTTTAAATGATCAATTATTACTTCATTCAGACAACACATTCAGAAACATATGTAAGATTAGATTAGATCAGTCACTGTACTTTTCTAACAAGAAACTAGCTATAACATGCAGGCAGAGCTGCACACATGTGAGCGGACACACACAAACACACACATACATGCCCTCAGTAGCTGATTAATAAGAGCACAGCCCAAGGCATTTACCACCACTCCATTATTCAGTTTGATTATCTGGAGGAAATGATAGAGTATTAGAGCTTTTAATGACTTTGGCATCCCCCCGTGTATTACTTGCTGATGAGGACGGTTTTAATCATTGTGCTGTGCTAACTTGGTCTAGAATCACAGCAGCATATTAATGCAATGTGTTGCAGACTATACACAAACACAGGTTAACAGGCCTCATAAGCAGTAAAAGAGCAACATGGGGACGCTAGCAAATTAAAATACATGATTAATACTGTGATACTTCAGAGGAGCTGGGAGTTTGTGCTATTGGACCTCCGACACTGTCGGCTGGGAAAATGATCTCGCCTGCAAAGGTAAATTAGATGCGGACAGTGGACGTACACACCATTTCCAATTCCCAAGTTCTGACACTTTATATTATACATACAAGTGTAAAAAAAACAACATGGCAGTCTGGGACATAAGTCACTGATACAAGCTGAAACTGCTTTCTGTCTTTGCATGGGAGTAGATCAAGACAATGTTTTTTCTTCTCTTTCTTTAATTTATCTTTTAATTTGTTTTTCTCCCAGTGCATATACTGTACAGTATCTTAAAGCTCCAACAGTGGTGAAAGGATGAAGTAAGAGAAAGAGAGACTACTGAAATTTGACTCTCTGTCTAAAGCGGCAGACACACAGACCAGACGGCCGACCCTCGGCAGAAAAGGCAGTTGGCCTGATCAGTGTCCCCCGACGACGAGACGTAATACGTCTCCATAACAGCAGGCGGCGCTAATCTGTATTGTCGCCCAAAAATGAAAACGGGCAGCTGATTGGACGAACGTGTCACGTGGGTCTGGTTTTGCTGGAAATTCAAAGACAGACTGTCATGGCGGCTCGTTCAGAATACGATCTCATATTGTACTAAAATAGTTCACCGAAACGTGTTTCTGAAAACATTTTAAGCGAGAAATAGGCCGTGCAGTTGCTGAATCTGTCTTCATTTCAGATCGACAAAGGTCAGTTTAAAAGATTTGTCAGATTTTGAGAGACTCTAGTCACGCTCATTCCGCTCCCCGTTTCCGGGTTAGCACTCTACCAATCAGATGGGTCATTTGAGTCTGACTGCCGGCAGTGCCCGCCCAACCGATTATACATGTCAAATCGGCCAAAATGAAGGACGACGGCCCTCAGACAGACGACGGCACGGAACACACCGAACAGACTCGAGTCACCGACCTCGCCAGACTGTCCAACGGCCGATTATCTGCTCTGTGTGTCCGGGCCTTTAGATGTTAATGCACCCTGCTGGTTCTGAGTAACACAAATGCACTGGGAGAAGGTTGTGTCATGGATGTGAATGTGTTTTTATATTCTGAGCTAAACAAGTCTCATTGTCTGAATTTTTTAATAGATGTTTCACACAAAAACTATTAAATACAGTCACATTGACTGCAATACTTAAAGTATTACATACATTTTGACAGAGTAAGGAACAGTAGTACTGTTAAATGTAATATTACAGTTATGTTGATACATATAGGCTATGTGCTACTTTAAAAAGCGAACCATCTGAATACATTGGAAATAGGAGCTGAATTATCCATTTTACAGCAGTTGGATATTTAAATAACCAAATGTGTAATATTGGTTATTACTTATATTGGTCCTATAAAAGCTATTATGAGCTCTTTTATTTGCTCGACCAATAAAAAAGCAGCTTGCTGTAAAATCCTGGTCAGAGGCCAAATCTGTAGAAAAGAGACTTGTCGCCAGAAGAATTACCACTAATGGGTGCAGGGTCACAAGGCCTGGTGGAAAATGAGTTGGAAGAAATTAATGCAAACTTAAACTGTCCATTTAGCTAACTTACATCTAAAATGTGTCACCCTATCAGCTTCATGGCCGCAGTGGAAATCAATCGCTACACTAAACACACATCACTGGGGTTTGCAAACGTTACAGTAGCCTACTGTATGTGTAGTTTAGATAACCACTGACATGTTAAATAGAATTATTTTACCCTCAGTTTTAAAAGGTTGTGCGCTAAGTGTGCCTGCACATTTTATTCAAATGTATGGTGGCATTTAGAAAAAAAGCTGCAAGAAGAGATATACGGGTGAATTGAGAAACACATTTACCAAATTGCAACTAATATGCAGCATAACTGAAAACAGAAACACACTAATGTTGACTATGTTGTCAGTGGTGTTAAAAAATGAGCTAAGGATTTAAGTTCATTTCAGTTTTACCATTCGGTTTGCATGATTTAGATATCTCCTAGTGTATAGCATGTTATGTCATGTACAAGCTAAGATAGTCTGTATCATGTTAAGTCACAGAGTAAGTAATTACCACAAACCATGGCAACAACTTGTGTGCCTAGGTGTGTTCATCAGTCTTTAGTATTACTTGTTTTGTAACTTATTTCTCGCAGCGTTTCTGTAGCTAAATTTGATTGTGTTGTTGGAATTTGCTCCGTGTTGTGATCTTTATATTTGAAGGGCTTTTTTTATGCAGCATATGTGTTGCCAAATAGGTAAAGAGGTTTTCTTTATTTGATTGTGCTTTGTCTATTAACATGTTCTTTAGTGCTTCAGTACATTAAGCTCTCAGGGCCACCGTACAAATTGACCACAATTACATTTGTTTCCTGTCACTTCTTGTGACTCAAAAATTGTGTGTTGGCCTGCAACAACTCTGAGCCCGTTCACACACTCTGAGATACAACTCAGGACAAACCACTCACTTCATGTTTTATTTCTCTCTCGATACAATTCATAAATGCAATCAAACCCTGACACACTGTGTTTTACAACCTTGAACTTAAAGTAATGCACACTGGTTCTGCACTTACTGAGTATAATTCTGCAGCTCTCTTATCAGGATCCAGCACATAAAACACACTCACCACTGAGGTGGCATCACCTCAGGCGTGCCTGCCATCATCATAAACATATCTGAGCAGTAGCAGCATGATAATGAAGCCTTGTACTGTAAGAGCATACTGCGTACTGCCTCAGGCTGTAAGGATGAGCACTATAATCTCTGACTATAACAGTGATGGAAACCTGATATAATTGACTGATGGATCATTTGATTGCCTGAATGTGACATTCATTTACACAGCCAAAGTGATATAGAAGGTTATTATAAATTTAGTCAGGAGGATGTTATAGCGCACTGACAGCAGAACCATGTGAGGTTAATCCCAGCGTCGCTCACCGGGACAGCGGGGCAGGAATTAATGTGACACTTAAATGACAGTGGTTTCCTAAAAAGGGATGAGAATCAATTTTCAATATGCAGCAGCCTGGTCTATCCCACACTGGCAGGCCCCCCCCTCCCCACTCACACACACACACACACACACACACACATACAAATGCTCCCAGCAGAGTGTGTTAAATCTAGTCCAAGCGCAGGGCTTGAATAAATCTGCATTTAATTAACGGATTAGCCACTGTTTAAACATGGCTTCCCCTCGCGCCACTAATCTGCCAAGTGGGTGAATGGCACAATGCAGCGTTTCAATAAGTCTGTATTTGAAATGGTTGGAAGATGATTAGAGGGAAGTGTCCCGGGGAAATAAAGATCTTCGCCTGTAATATAATGAGGAAAAAAACAGGTGTAATGTTTAGGTTATTCTGACAGGGAAGGACTGATACCCAAATGTGTTAAACTTGCAAGGTAATACATTTTGGACTGCTTGAATGTTGTAACGTGAAAGGGCTGACTCAGATGCAGCATCAATTACTGTGAATGTCAGAATACATACAGGTTATAAATAAGGATGTCAGAGTCCATTTGGATTGTTTTTGTAATTGTTCCCTCATTATTTCTTCACTCTGACACATTTCCTTCACGTCTCTCTGTACTTCCACTCTCTCTCACATACACTCTACATGCAATTTGAGGCCGTGCATACACTGATCTTATTTCAACCTCCTGGTGTGATGACATTTTCTCAGAACATTAGTTCACTATCATTAATACCTGTTCAGGGCTTGTCTGTTTTGTCTTCTCATCCTCTCCCCTGACCTCATCTTCTCCGGGGGCTATGGCTGCATCAAATCACCCTTTCTTCTGCCCCACATTCATCCATGCTGTTTCCTCTTGCTTCCTATACATTGGTTATTACAGTGAGCCATGACATCATCAATCCCTCTTTTCACTGAAACATTGCAAAAGGCTTTACGAAATAACTTGTTTTTTCATTCTCAGTAAATAAAAACAAGGGGTAAGATTGTTACTTTTTGTTGGTATTTGGACTGAACTGGTTTGATGAAAGTGCTGCTTTGCAATTGTTTCATTAATTCATTGACATCTGTCAAAAATCTACTACTACTACTTCGTTCATGAGTAAAATATCTCAATATTGTGCAGGTTGACACAAAAGTTTGTAGAGACAATCATGGTTTCCAGAGGATGAATCCTACTCACTGTGATACCATGACTTTTTCTCGAGCACCACCATAAGGCTGACATTTGTGGTTTTGAGTCTGAGCATCTATTGGATGAATGGACCTTTTTCACAGCAGACATTTTGACTTGTCATAGTAGGAAAAGCACAGCTGAAATTGATAACCTTATTTTTGATAAATTGATAAACGATGGCTCCATTCCATCAAGTGTCCCAAGCTATTTCAGTGAGTCAGCATGCACAATACCAGGGCCTGTCCTAAGTGGAATGCAGCCATCATTAATGGTTTTGAATACATCTGTGCTTTTCCTACTATTGCTACGTTTATTTTTTTTATTTTCATAAACGGACATTTAAACCTCTCCGTTTTCCAAAATAACATCGTTATAGTTTTCAGAAAAGTGTTCGTTTACACGTACTCGTGTATATATGCCGTCAATGCCGTCAAGGGCATGCCAAACCTGTAGATGGCAGTGTAACGAGAAGCTCAAGCCCACGTTAGCCAATCAGAATCCCGAAAAAAGCAACAACAGCAACGAATCACTTCCTCTCTCTTGTCTTCCTCACTTCCTTGGCTGCCTAAACCTCCGTTTGTCTCAGTTTACATGCAAACGTTCAAACTAAGTTTTCCTAAATCTCCACTCTGGCCAGAGTTTTTAGAAAGAATCGTTTTCACAGGAAAATTCTCCGTTTGCATGTAAACGAAGGGCACAAACAAAGGGAAATGTCTGTTTTTCAAAATAACCATGTACGTGTAAACGGGGTATATGACATGTCAACGTGTCTGCAGTGAAAAAGGTCTATTGCCATGAAATTTGTTTCAGAAGTTCATGTCCACCTCATTTCTAATCACTTTGGTGGTCTCTTTTCATCTAACATCATCATCAGGATTTAATGGATTTTAATGTGTCCAATACTTTAGTTTATGACCAAACACCTGCAACACTGAAGACATTCCCATCAGCCTCAGCTGTACTTTGTGTTAACTGTGTCAATTAGAAAATGATGAACATGGTAACGAACATCAACATTTATATCACTACCATAAGACTGGACGCTTAGCCACCTAGTTCTTCTTGTGTTTATCTACTATAGCTGCTACACATCTCTTCCTGTATATCAGTGGTTTGTTTAGTGAGGAAATATAGAAGCTCTTATAACTGGTAACAGTTTGTATAACTACTGTGTCAGTCAGATTGACAAAAATCAGCATTTATTTTTATGAAAATGTAATGCTTACATGTAACAACTACTGTGTGTGTGTGTGTGTGTGTGTGTGTGTGTGTGTGTGTGTGTGTGTGTGTGTGTAAAGGTGTAATGGAATTCTTCAATCACTATGCCAATATTAATGGGACCCGCTGTTTTAGCCCTTCATGACAACAGCACTTTAGCTTTCCAGTAACATCTAATTAATGGAGTCCATATTTGCATCCCCGGATGGAGATAAAAGTGTGTCACACTCAATTTATTTCTTCGATATGACTCCCTATAGTGTGACACACATAAAAAACACGTACACATCTCAACATAGCCACACACTGACACATAGCTACTGACAAGCTCTCGTGCACACCATTTGACAGGCTTCTTAAAAAAAAACATTGAAACATACAGGAAATGGACACACACACACACACACACACACTCAAACACAGACTCTGCCCGTCCTCATTGAGGAGACAGATCTCTTGAGCTGTAGCCGACATCATGTACTTAGCGTGTCATACAGATGTCACAGCGATGCTGCTCAGACTGCTAGAGAGCTCAGTCAAGTATGAATGGCAGAGCCTGCAATGAATTCCTACGTCTGCCACAGTCAGTGGACCGTCTCACGCCCCTACAACCCCCCCAATGAGTTACTGAGATAAGCGGCTTTCACAGGCCTTGTACACTACTGTGTGTCTGTGTGTGTGTGTGTATGTGTGTAGCTCCTCGGCTGGTAAGAGGCTATATCACACGCCTGGTGATAAAAGATGCCACATTGTTCATTTTATACAAACATGAAAAAGGGGGAAGACGACATTATGTCATGTTGGAAAGAGTGTGTGCTTAATTTGTCTGTGAGAGACAATAACTGAGAGATAGGAAATTAGTAAAGCCAAGAAATGTTTTCCCCCAAACCAAGTTCTCTTGAGCACTTAAATTCACCACTGAAATGTATCTGTACTCAGATGAACCTATTAACTTATTCATGCTGCAGAGCTGCCACAAGGTGCTCTCTCATTTCCCTGGCATTTGCATGCCTACTTCTTTAAAAAACTATTTCAATTTCTGATAAATGATTGCCCTTACAGTGCCAGACAAATTACTCTCAGACAACCCAATGCAAAAACAAAATGGTAACACAAAAATTGCTAGAAGTCATTGAAAGGGTAAACAGGATATTTCCTGGTGTAAGTAGCAGGCTGAGGGTAGGAAAAAAAAAAAACTTTTTTCCCTGCCGTGGCTCTTGGCATGCAGACAAGTGTGGTGCAATGACACTGTAATAGGAGCTAATGAACCCTTCAACAAGGGAGATAATGTGCTGCCTAGATGTGGTGTAATATTGATGACAGAGGTGCAGGTAGCCACAATAACGCATCAGACCACCCATCACATCCTGCTGCCCCCAGAGGGTGGAAAAGACCAATTAATTAGTGACTGTTAGTTCAATGGCAATTAGACTGCTTGTAAGCTGGTATCCACGCTACTCCATGCCAGTAGTTTCTACAGTACTTCTCAATGCCTCTAGCCAAACCTCCTGCTAGGAAAATGATCCAAGCTGCACTTGAATGAATTGCTCTGAAAAATAATGTAAGCGTGAGCTGAAATTCAAGAACAGAAAACAGGGGGAGAGAGAGAGAGAGAGAGAGAGAGAGAGAGAGAGGTGTTGTGAGACAAATGCGATCCCAAAGGAAATGAGAGTGTATCTGTATTTAGATGGAAAAAAAGCAAAGAAAGCTATTTAGTCATCTCTTGGCAGAGCGACAGTGGAAACGATGCTGTGGAAGTTTGCTGTAATATTTAGATACATCACAGAGAGATATCTGTGGCATAACATCATTAAATCCCACTGTTGTTGTCTTTTGGTGTGGGTTTAAAAAACCCATCCTGTGTTTATGTGAGAGATTATGAACTAGCACAGTGTTGGCTTCCAAAAGCAGACAAAGAAGCAGCTCAAACAGATGGTGTCTTTTGTCAACAGGAACCTTAACCCCAACCAGATCTGTGGTAATGAGAAACAGCAAGCATTGCAAATGTCAAGGAGCACATTTTGTTGGTTCATTGAGTTCACTATTGAATTGACCCTCAGATAACAACAACGGAAAGATGATCAATGATTGATTTATAGCGCTTATTAAAACAGACTTTGCAGCTATCTCTTGAACACTATGATCTGAAGAATGCTTAAGGTGCATACATCTTTCATAAATATCAAGTGTGGGAAATTGCATGGACATGTTTTTTTTTGTTTTTTTGTGTCAAACACCAGAGGCCTGTACTACGAAGCAAGATCAACATACCCTGGATTGATTTCAGTTACCCGGCTTCACCTAACCTAACAACCGCGGTCCTGCATAACCTGTGTCTCGACGGTGGTTATCAACTAGTTCAATCGACCCAGGGTTTCCCAATCCAGTGGCTCGCACGTTCACATAAAAGAGGTGGTGTTTGCACAGCACGACCAATCACAAACATCTACCAGAGCTGCATATTTTACATAAGAAGAGCAAACTATAATTCTACATAAATATGAAGAACACAGACACGGTTTTACAGGCAAAACGCAATACAGTCGCTGCTTCCTAAAACAGGAGGAAAGCTGGCAACAAAAATAGCCGACACTATAGATGTGTAAATCACAACGCTTATCAATATTACTTCCCCATCAGTCAGACACAAGATCTGACCATAATTACACTTGTACTTTCCATAAACTGTCGTTGCTTTAGCCTATTATTTCAGTTGCAACCCTGGCAGTGGTAAGCGATCGTGAGAGCAAATAAAATATATAAAAACATAATTCAAACCGGTGTGCGCATTGGCAACACACGGCTCAACAAGCCGATAAATAGCCTATACGTAATTCCCTAAAATCTATATATTTCATAAAAATACCCATCAGGGAATGTTAACGGGGTTTTCTGAGCGCACCTCTCTCTCTCTCTCTCTCTCTCTCTCTCTCCCCCTCTCTGTCTCTCTCTCTCTCTCTCCCCCTCTCTGTCTCTGTCTCTCTCTCTCTGTCTCTCTGTCTCTCTTTCTCTCTCTCTCTCTCTCTCTCTCTCTCTCTCTCTCTCTGTCTCTCTCTCTCTCTCTCTCTCTCTCTCTCTCTCTCTCTCTCTCTCTCTCTCTCTCTGTCTCTCTCTCTCTCTCTCTCTCTCTCTCTCTCCCCCCCCCCTCTCTCTCTCTCTCTCTCTCTCTCTCTCTCTCTCTCTCTCTCTCCCTCTCTCTCCCCCCCCCCCCCCTCTCTCTCTCTCTCTCCCTGCGCACCGAGCTCCACCTGATCTTCTAAGAACGGTGACGCCGTTATCAACGGAGTATTGATTGGTCAGTAGGCGGTGCTTTTACACCGGTTGATCTCTAATCTCCAACATAACCTGCTCCCGACCAGGTTAGGTGTTCAGCATAAATTACCACGGCGATTTAACCCGGTAACAACTGACCCACCGTCGTGATACACAAAACCCTGGGTTGAACCTGAAGTTACGCCAAGTCTTGCTTCATATTACAGGCCTCAGGACTCACAAAGTCTGACTGGACCTGAGACCAAGTCAAGATTAAGATAAGAGCTATGCCTATCCATAATGTTTGATTTCATCAGCATAAGAAGCCCTCAAAACAGACACACTCATTTATATTATGTGTATACAGTATGTGCATACCATAATTATAAAAACTATAAAATAAATTTTGTAAAGTGACGTAACTCCTGCAAACAAATATGTTGCTCTTTTCTCCAAATCATGGTGAGAATGCTGCCACATACCAGCTGTCAAATTCTCAGACAGGAGCAGGAGAGAATAAATAGTGCTCATGTTAAAAAAAAATGTCAAACTCACAATGCTAGACAAACACTTTGTATTTATACTCATATATTCTCACACTCAAGACTGTCTGCAGAGAAATAAAGGGACAAAACAATATTTCCATCCACCTACTGTATGCACCTGTCTCTACTCCCAAGGGCAGTGCAGCTGCATTAAAAGTTTCAATAGTAATACTGACACAATCCAACAAAAACAACTTGTTTGGGGTCTTACCTCACTGTCCCTTACAATGGGGACATTGATGAAAATACATATTGCATGTTCCCATTCTTATATCCCCTCACTCATATAATAGGCACTAAATAGTGTCCATTTAGTATTGGCTCTCACCTCCTCTGTTGATACAGATCACATCTTTGTGTCTGTGTCTGCACCAGTAGCTACCGAGTGCTGCAGATGATCTGTAATCTGTGGCCATCCTGTCTGTGATGACTGAGTCACAGATCTGTTTGATCTTTCTCTCCTTTGGACGCAGTTTTCTCTTTGAGGCTCCATCAGCCCGGCCTCCTATCATGTGGTTGAGTCAGAGCATGAAGGGCATCATTAATCTTCCACAGAGAGCTCCCAGGTGTTGGTTTCAACAGGAGGAGGTGAAACACTGACTGTTCCTAGTACAGAGGGGAGATATGTGTCTCACAGGTGTCCAGAGAGCAAAGCCATGGAAATGTAGAGTAATGATTACGGAAGTCCACACAAAGTGAAAGAATATACATTTGATTTACTTTTGTTTAAACAGCTGCTGCGGGACATCATAGTACATTACACTGTAAACAGTGAGAAAAGGCTTTGAATTGGCTCAGATAGGCCACATTGATTATTCATTTTAGATCAGAAGCAGAAAGGAGAATAGTCTTTATCCTGGATGGCCTGCAGATACTGTAACACAGGCTGCACTATTTTGTCAGCTCAGGCTTTAAATATTTAGAGGACTTTGAAGGTCTTCTAAAACCGTACTTAGGGTGTTTTCACACCAACCTTGTTTAGTTCAGTTGAATCGAAGCCTGGAGCGTTTACCCCCTTGTTGCAGTTCGTTTGGGCAGGTGCGAACACAGCAATCGCACTCGGATGCGGACCAAAACAACCAGACCGGTTTGGTTACAAACTCTGGTACTCTTAGGTATGGTTTGTTTGTTGTGAGAACAGGATCACATCTCAATCCGACCTTAAGTTTGATTTAAACGGCTCCTGTGTGCTTTGCAATCTGCGAAGCGGCAGAGCATGAAACGGTAGCAGCTTGCAGAAATATACTGCCATCAAGATCGCTGTCACTCACATCTCCACTAATTTGGAGCCAGACACTAGTACTGTTGCTTGCAAAACAATGTCTGGAAAATTATTTAAATGAAATAAGCTGGTTTGACCATGGAGATGAGAGAAATATGCACTAGTCCAGAACACAGGATCTTCTTCCTGTATTTACTTTCTTACTCCCGCCCCAGACACATCTGACTAATAAGCAAAGTAAACGTTCTTGCATGGTTTGTAGTGATGCATTTTGGTTCGCTTGGATTTTTCTCTGTGTGAAACAAAACTGAACTGAAGGGAAAATGCTTAATGTTTTCAAACTTACTCATCAACTGACTGAGACCAGAGCAAATGAACTGCAGGTGTGAAAATACCCTTAGACACAACACTTTGAGCAAAGTGTCAAGTAAGTATGCTAACATGCTCTAAGTGACAATGCTAACATGCTGATGTTAAGTAATGTTTACCATGTTCACCATTTTAGTTTGGAGTGTTAGCAAGCATTTGCTATTAGCGTTAAACACAAAGTAAAGCTGAGGCTGATCAGCATGCCTTTAGTTTTTGCAGATACTTAGTCATAAACCAAAGTATTGGACCAATTAAGACCTGATGATGATAAAAAGTCAGGGGGTCACCAAAGTCAGTAGGATGCATTTTCTTGGAACCATGAATGTCTGTATAAAATTTCATGGCAATCCATTGAATAATTGTTTAAAATATGTTTCGGTCTGGACCAAAGTGGAGGACGGACGGACAGACAGACAGACAGACAGACAGACAGACAGACAGACAGACAGACAGACAGACAGACAGAGCCATCCCTAGAGCCATACCTCTAGTGGGGCTAAACATGAGAGAGAAAAGGGTAATATTTTTTCTGTGTGGAATTGCTGTTTGTATATTTAATGCTCCATCTGTAGACAAAACTGTAAGTTGACTTCATAATGTCTCACTGAGTGAGACAATAAAGCTTGTGATATCAGTAGATACATTTTAATTTTCCCAGAGACAAGTGTGTGACTGAGAGGAATCTTCAGAGATAAAGTCAAACATTGTTTGGAATTGGTCAGCTAAGATCTTCACCTTCTTTTTTTATTGCCATCAGTTGAATTCTGACATGGCCATTTTGAATTCATAGCAAAACAATGCATGGAGGATATTGGTCGAATGCACATTCAGAAAGCTTGGATTGTGAAACGCAGGAAGAAAGACTGAAAGCGCAAAAGAACTGGAGAAAACTGCTATTACAAACATAATTAGTTTGTGTATGCCAGAAAAAAAACTAGCAGAAGAGAAACCATTCTGTATTGATGGCATCTCTACACCACATGTGCAGTTGGTTTATTAGATCTGTTGTAATCAGCTGCTTTATTAAAAGCAGCTAAGTGTAATTACCATAAAAATAACCATATGAATGAATAATGGTTTCATGTTTAGTGTTGAGAGTACATGTGGTTTGCCTGCAAGTAACAACAAGATAGTCTTTATCCTGTAGACCCATTTGGCAACATGCACACATGTCCCTTGTTATGAAGGCACTTTCATATGCTATGCGTTTTTAAACTGTGTGTGTGTGTGTGTGTGCGCCATCTTAATGTATCTGGGCCGGCCACCTGTCTGAGCAGCTGACAGGGGCGTTTTCTAATCTGACAGGTAATCTGCCCAGCAGACACAGTGACAAACGACTCCCAGTGACACCCCCCACCCCCCCCCCCCTGCTCTCAGACTGAATGAGTCACATGGCCAAATCAGCCCTCAGGTACGCAAAAACTAGCAGACACTTGATGGTGTAACTAGGAAGCATGTGAGCACTGTGCAGCCTCTGAAGGCCTATTTACTGTGTAGATAAACACCCCTCCTGATAATAGCGTTATTAATGGAAGCAGGTAGATCCAATATGATTAAATGCAGTATGTCATTTATATTGCTCAGGTCTCTAAGAGAGAGGGAGAGTACAGAAGGAAAGAAAATATTCTCTTGGGACATTTGATGTAATCTCTAATTGGATATTTACAGACAATACTTTTGTGATGTAAAAATGTTTCACTTGGGAGTTTATCCCAGTGTTCTCTTTAAATCCATCTTAATGAGGTCGCTTCAGCCAGCTGTACAAGCTTTACTTATCCTTCCATAGTTTATTGCGAAACAATGATCTAACTCAGCTGTGTGACTGATGACCGAGACCTTAAGAAAACAAACAGCATATCCTGGCAGAGCATGAGTACCTGTGAACAGCCTTGCTGGCACTCCTTGGGGAGAAGGGAAGCTATCACATGTAATGCAAAGTGAACAAGGAAGCTAGCGTTTCTAAATTTACCATGCAAAGGTAAATTGCCCAAGGGGCGAGCACCACCACAAGTTCATTCTCCCAATTATAAAATGGCTCAGCAACAGAAGCAATTTTTAGTAAAGAATTGCTTGAGGTTGTATTTTAAAGAAACTGCTAAATGTTGTGGTTTTCCTGCGACACCTAATAGGTTAAGCCAACACTTTGATTAATGCCAATCTAGGTTGGGCTTTTTCTGTTATGTGGACCACTACAATTGTACACTATAACAAACAAGATGTAAAGGACATGCAATTGGGATATGGAGCACTGGTGCCGGAGAGCCTTATTGTCACTAACGTTGTCTGTGGATAGATATTACTAAACAAGATCTGTATGGTCACTCCCCTTCTCATTGTGTTAAATACAATACCAAGAATAGATCATCTAGTTCAGTGGTTTCCAAACTTTGTCACGTGAAGGACCCCTAAACTGACACAATTTTAGACCACCAACCCTGTCGGGTCCCTAATCTAATAGGATTTCTGCTTTTAGATGTTTTTGTTACGTAAAGTGTATAAAACCCATGACCAAAACAGTCATACATTCTGTCATTGTGTTACATATGGATGGAATTATAGTGAAATTAAATGATTCTGCTTTTTGCTGGGGACCCCCTCGAACATCCTTAAGGACCCCTGGGGGTCCCCAGATCCCACTTTGGAAACCACTGGTTTAGTTAACAGTCTGCAGTCTGAATAATAACACAATAAGCATGAGAAGCAAACCATATGCTGCTGAATTGAGTGTGTGATTGCCTCAGTGCAAGGCAAAATGTCTGTGAAATGGGCATCGACTTGAAGCACAGAGTACATGTTGTGGACCTGATTAATGCTGTGAACGTTACATTCCTCCGCCACAAAAGCATAAATTACCATGGCCACACCATTTTCATGGTTCTTGCACACCATTTGCAAAGGTCAGGTAACCTTTTCACATTTATCACATGCTTTACCTTTTCAAACAGCTAACATATGGCAACTAGAGTGACTTTGGTTTACTGTAGGTGTCCTAGAATGTAGCAGTTCCTAATATATATGTGGGAAATGGCGTGTGTATGTTTTTTGAACGTACGTATGGTTTATACATCTGGCCTGTGCTGCACCCTGACCTGCATTTTAACAAATATCTAACCAGTTTTACCATGGAACGTGAAGGACTGCCACTGTAGCCAGCCTGGAAGAAAATGAGATGCTTTCTTCCACGACAGTCATCATCCACCGTAGCGGCATTAATTAGATCTGTTAGATCAGCTGGTCGTGTTACTGATATAGGAGTCATGGCCATTGGACAGAATGCATTCTTTTTATTATGTGTACATATATATCAATATTATATCATAACAGAAGTAGAGAACAAGTGTGGGCATTTAAATTGTGTTTATACAATATTTCTTCATCCAAAACACAGAGTCACAGTGTGCTGCTGTGGTTAGTTACCTAATTACAAACAGTCCAGCTTTCCATGGCATGGGCTTATAATTGTGTAACAAGCTTATTATTCAAAATAATGATTTTAGTGAAATTTATATCATTTCTTACATAGGTAAAAAATATATATTTTAACTTTTTTTGTATAAATCAGTTTCCAGTCAAAAGAAACAAAAAGAGCATAGCAAAAATCTGCTTGTTAAGTGATCATTTGTGAAGAATGTAAAAAATGTTAATTTAATAACCTGCATCTTTTGAGCATCGACGGAATTGCCTCCATAGTATCGAGTATCTAAAAATGCATCGTCATTCAATACAAATTTTCAATACCTATATAAATCTCACCAGCGTCAGTGAGCCAATAGGCATGCAGCAAGACAGATCTAAGACCAAGATCTAATACTGCTTGTGATTGGCAGTCTAATGTTACACGTTGTAGATGCATGCAGGAAAAACAGCACCCTACGCACAGACACAGGGCTCGTGTGTGTGTTGTTGTGTTTTGAGAGGCTTGACTACAGTGTGCATCTCATACAGTAGGTGTAAAGGAGCTTAAACAAAAAAAAAAAGATTTGTACTGTAATGTTGTAATTTATTTTTGTTAAATGGATTTCATAAAATTGGTATTGAAAAAAGTATCGTTCAGGAATTAGCTCATTCACGGTACCAGTACCGGTAATTTTGGAACTATACCCAGCCCTATTAATTATTCCCTCGTGCAATCCTTGGATGCTGAATGTTCTGTAATAAGTCCAGAAAATAGCAGTGATGTACTGATTACATGATGATACTGCAGTTGGTGAGAAAACATCATACAAGCAGAAACAGTGCAGAGCAATGCAACATGAAAAGCAATTTGTATTAGTCAGAATAAATGTGACTTTAACATTCAACAGAGCTGTTGTGCAGCAGGCAGAATGGCAGTCTACAGTCTCTGTTGTCATGCTTCCTCCTGCTGCTGTATGTGTTTTATTGTGAAGCAACTGCCCAAACAGACAGGTTTAATCCATCAGTTCATTTATGGAGAAGCCCATACCAAATGTGGGCCTGCTGCAGCAGCTTGGCCTCTCTCTTCCCTCAGTCTCAGTCTCAGTTCTCTCAATAAACACAGAAATGGCACAAGCAAAATGTGATTGGTGACTATCTGATCAAAATTAGCAATACTGCCTGGGTTAAATTAGCAGGTGTTATCATAACAAAGAGCACTCCCCAGTGTTCTCCCAAGTGTTTGGGCAGGATCAGCCCCGTCTTCTGAAGAAGAAGCCTTAAGTATTCTCTATTGGCTTTGTGAGATTGGTAATTTTCATTTACATATATGGCGAGAATATGCAAGCAAATGAGGCAGGGAAATTAGAAGAGAGGGAAGCCAAAGTGGTTCCAGGTGGTGCACTGTGATTTTAACAGGGGTGGAATAATTGGATCTATTATGAAATCATAAAAGATTCATTATAGCTGCTATGCAGGAAATGGGATGAGAGCGAAGCTGTTTGTTCTGTGTGGTATGGATGTGCAAATCAGATGGCTCAGGCAGGAGGATGTGTAACTGGAATGGAGGAGTGTTAAGGGGCTATGTGCCAGTTTATTTTGAGGGGAGCTAGTAAATAAAGGTTTCATCTGACTACATCATAACTCTCATTGCCATGTGTTTTGTGCTATTTATTATGTTTATCTAAAGCTTACATGGACAACAGTTGCATTGAATAGGAATTGTAACTGAAAGGGAAAATTCACATTTTGATTATTAAATCTACCTATTTTAACAGTCAAAATGAGCAGAAGTCTTTGTGCCAGCAGATGTTCAAGAGGTTGAGGAGAGCGAGCATGCAAGGCCTTTTATGCAGCATAGAAATCTGCACTTGTCAGAGCTATGCTAGCCTGCAGTAGTTGGCTGGGTGGGGTCAGTGCTGGGGTCATCTGTATTGGGTATCTGCCTGATTCACTTGTCAACATCACTTAGATGGACATACATTGGATGCCAGGTTCCTGTCATCATTGCAACATTTTGAAAGGAGGACAAAAGAAATTGGGAAAACATGCATTAATCAGCATCACAGGCTGTGATGCTGATAAAAAGCATCACAGCCTGTAAAAAGAAAAATCTAATGAAACAATAAGATAACCCCACTTCTACATCCAGTATGTTATGTTAGAAATCTCCTGTACTTTGGTTGGCTTCATAATGATTGGTTAGCTTCATCAAATCTTCCTTCATGTCATAGTTACCAGTTGATGAACACACATACTGAACAAGATTAGGCTAATATATGAATATCTAGCATCTGTGGATTGTGAAGAATTTATGAAACCTAATTAAGTCTTGTCGGTTTAATAGGCATGGGGTATGTTTATCATTAGGAGACTCATCACATATTAATTATCGTGTCTTCCTTCCAGCTTTGGCAAAAAAAAAAAAAAGCTGTAATATAAAAAAAAAAATTAGCAGCACTGCTTTCATCTGCACAGTAGCTTCTGAAATGTCTTTAGGTTGCATGTTGAAATGACTGTTATAATGACGGAGTGTACCTTTAGGCGCTGTACATTAAGCTCTGCCTTGTTCCTGCTGACTGCAGTACTGACCCCTTTGGCACCTGCTGCTCTGAATCATCAAGTTGTGTCAGACAAACAGGAAATGAAAGCAGTTAGTTACATACTATCAAACTAAGGGTCCCCAGCTTTAAATGAAACACACTTATAAATACATTTAATTTATATAGTATGTACTGTATGTATCTTATTTAAAGTAACACAATGTCGCTGAAGCT
Source organism: Sander vitreus (assembly GCF_031162955.1). Taxonomy (NCBI): domain Eukaryota; kingdom Metazoa; phylum Chordata; class Actinopteri; order Perciformes; family Percidae; genus Sander; species Sander vitreus. The sequence continues at coordinate 24,213,808 of NC_135867.1, forward strand.
CTCAGTAAAATATTATTTCACTCCTCTCCTCTGACGTCATTTCATTTTTGAACATTTACATTATAACAGCTACACACACAGCAACACTTATCATTGTTATGTTCACAGTATTACATTTGACAACAGGCCAACAGCTGTGCTCTCACCGTGAAACAAACAAATGGTTAGGAATAAAACTGCTGATCCCTGCAGAGGTGGGGGGTTGATGTGGGATATTGTTTATGTGAAACAACCTTTTAAATCTTGCCTTTAATCTTGCCACACTCACTTGTGGCTCATTGATTTCCCAAGTTCCCTTGAGCTAGGCTGAATTCAAAGTACCTCTTAAATATTCTTTCTGTAATCTCATCACTGTGTGCAGTGATTGTACCTGGCAAAAAGGGCAATTCTAAAAAGTCAAGATATTATTTAACAATTATCAAATCTAGATTTCTAACCCAAGATAAATAGTCTTGTCAGGCACCATTTGTATAACACTATATTGTAAAATGTCTCTGTCAAGGTACCTGGCCTTGATTTTTTTTTTTTTTCTTGAATTGGTTAAAGGTCTTCACTGTCAAAACTATATTGAAATAATCTCATATGTACTTAAAAATATAGATGTACTTTGCAGATCACTGTAGTAGTACTACCAAAAATGAAAATGTTTAAACAAGGTGTAAGAGTGAGCCAAGTCAAGTATTTTTTTAATTGCACTCACTCTGGCATTTTATTTTACTATTCTCAAAAATGTTACAATATTTTGCTTGAGATTGAAGGTTAATTTTTGATTGTGCGTGTTTGTAGAAGTGGATTTTTGTAGTGCTGTAAGGACGTGTTCAAATAGAAAGTAAAGCAAATTTCCATCTCTTGTCATCTGCGCAAATTTGACTGCTGGACCGATTGTGCAGTCCATGTTGATTTCCCCCAACCAACCAATGTACCAAATATACAGACGTTAGCTGCAAGCTACCTAGAAATGGAGGCACTGATCGTGGTGTATGGGAGTATGTCTCTCTGTGAGGCCGTGTTCAGCTCAAGCTTAATGTTTTGCTCAAGTTGAAAGTTTTTTCTTATTATGTTGTGGCGTGTTAATTCATGGCCAATCGTGTCTTTCCATTGACTGTGTATATAATTGCGCCTGTAAAATTTGCCTTACATTCTGTTTGGAGACGTGGTTAGTCGTGTGGTCTTTGGTGGGTTTTTTTTAACGTCTCCAGGCAGTGCAGCAATGGTTATGTTTAGGGTTAAGGTTAGGGTTAGCTGCCTGGAAGGCACCGTTGGAGGCAAAGAACACCACCAGCTAGTCGTGTGGTCCTTATTTAAGTTCTAATTAGGTTGATCTACTTTAGTGTTCGATTTAGATTTTTGTAATGTCTATGATGCTCAGTGAAATTCCAGTAGTAGCCATGTCTTATTAGAACATGTTGAACCCTCTTTACAGCTTTTATCTTACCTATTACCTGTATCATGAATGCACAATGTCAGACGAAATAGTAAAAGGAACTTTCTCGAAGCAATGTGGCTGAAAAATCTGTGTTTACAGTCTGAAGTTCCTCTTGACTTGACGACTGTTATCCAGCAGGATTGTGTCTCTCAAACCTAAGCACCAGGAATTAAGTGGATCAAAAATGTCCATGCATTTTGAGTGCAAAACCTCCTTCAGTGCAGAGTAGGAGGATGCTAGCGACATGACACCTTTTAGTATTTACAGATTTCTTACAGTACCAGACACACATTTAACATATGCAAGAAACAGCTGTTGTTCTCACAGAGATGTGTATGAATCCTCTTCATTTAGTGGATGTTGATGTTGTCATGCTGCTGTGTATAAAAGCAGGGGGTTAAATCCCTCCAGCACTGGGGCCATGTAGATGTACTCTTGCTGTAGGCTATCTGAGTGATATTCACACATATGTTTTCTTCCCTTCCATATTCTATTACTGTAGGAGTAGTAGGAGAACACATGAACCTTTAGCTCCAGCTCTATGGCACGCTGAATGATTTTACAGCTGAATGTAAACAATATCTTTGATGTGGTGGTGGTTGTGCTAGTATAAATAATGCATTTAATGAATGAATGCGCAGGGGATTGCCAAAGGTCAGGGAGAGTTTACACAGCAATATGTGGCAGATGGAGGGCAAAAAGCAAGAGTGAATAATTTAAAAGGGGAACTGACAGTGTAGTGACAGAAGGACAATTCAGAATGAATCCAGTTTACCAACCTCGTCTGCCAGCATATCTCTCACGTCTTCAAGGACCCATGAGCAAAACTCGATTTGATTTAGTCTTCTGTCAACTTTGTTAAATTCAATGTAGCTCAACACATATATCAGACACACAGCTGCTGATGTAGTGAATGGTTTGCATAATAGATGCTTGGCAAGCAGCAGAGTGAAGAAAGCTAATGCGACATCAATCGCAATAAATGTAATAATTGAACCAGGCTGCCATTGAGCTGGCAAACAGTTATCAGACAAGCACAATCACCACTTGATAGCAGAATTGTGACACCAAATTCCCCATTGATTTCCACTGACATACCGTTCATACTGCAGCACTGAAAATAAACAAAGCTGTCTCTCGTGCAATTAAATCTATAGCAGCTTATCGATTCTCCTCGCCGGCAGAGAGGCTTCACAAGAATAACTGTGCCGTCTTTCTCCTTTCACATTAAGCAGTATAACAAAACCCTAGCAATGCATTTAATATGCCAATCTCCTAATGTGAGCTCCTAGTGTTCACTTTCCTCAGGCATGTGCCTTGTAACCTGAAGAGAAAGCTTGTTTGTGTGTGTCTGCGTGAGGTTGTAGCTGCATGTGTCCTTGTCTGCTTAGGGCTGCGCCTGTAACTCTGTTGAAGAAGTCTGGACACATGTCAAGTCCTTTCATGTTTTATGAGGGTGACGGCCGAGGGCTTGTTCACACTGTGAGCTAAAGGCACAACAAGGGCACCTGTCACTTGATAGCACACCTATTGTGCTTTCCTTTCTCCCAGCCATGTTTCAAAGAGAAGCCCTTAAGAGATGAAGGAGTGGGCGAGGATGGGGGGCGGGGGGGATGTAGCACAGGGTGGGGCGAGGGAAGAAAAGAGGAACGGCTCTTTCATCTCTTACCTCTGCTCGCTGCCATCTCCATAATGGCCAGAGCTAATAAGTGACAGTAAAAGCCTACCAAAGTGAATGGAAATATAATTCAGAGCCACAGTGTCTCAGGAGTTTTTATGGTAAATGTTAAGATCCGCTGATGAATGGCCTTTGCTATGTCGTTTTTGAAGTGGATAAAGACGTTTTATAATTGAACTGCAGTAGCCAACCGTAAGCTATGATTTTAAACCACTGAATATAACATTTTATTTAAGAATCACTTTCTCTAGTCCCTGAGAGAAACGTCCTTTCAGCAATATTCACTAATTCCTGCTGTTGATGCATAACTACATTTATATTTTAGGATGTCAGAAATGCCATATTGGACCACTGTTTGTACAAAACAAGGCTGCATGTTTTGATATTTTTCCGGCATGAGAATGTGCGATTCTCACCTTTGATTTGACAGTGCTAATGAGAAAAGCACATTCCCCATTTTTTGGTTGAGTTAGAGGGTGAGAATAATTCAGTTTTGAGTGACTGCCTAATGACTTCACTTAGATTGAATGACAGCTTACCAACACCAAAAAAAGCAGTTTGAGAGCTTGTAAAAGCTGCTGTTTTGATGTAAGTGAGCACCGTAAACACTAAATAAACCAAATTTACCTCTGGGAACAAAGTGACAATTATGGGATAATTTGTTGTTTCATGCTAAAACAGCAAAGGTAGCAAAAGCAAAGGACGTCATCAAACTGGCTTCGTGATATCCATTATCGAGCAATATCTTGCCATCGGTATGTATGCTGACAACAATTGTTATTTTGAGTGGTGGGATGTAACTCAGTACATTTACTTAAGTACTGGACTCAAGTACAATTTTGAAGTACTTGCAGTTTACTTAAGTATTTCCATTTTATGGTTTATTCCACTACATTTGTTTGCAGCTGTAGTTACTTTGCAGATTCAGATTATTAATACAAAATATAAACCAACTAATAAAAGCTTATCACAGGTTAAGCTGCCCAGGAGTATATAAAGTAGTTAAAAATGAGCTCCAACTTCTACCAGCTGCAACATTAAGTGATACGTACGTTAATGCTTCAGTAATTGTAATACAGTACTACATTTTTATGCTGATACTTTTGTACTTTTACTTAAAGGACAATTCCGGCGCAAAATGAACCTAGGGGTTAATAACATATGTTTACCGAGTCAAACGTTCTCTGGGATCTGTTTTCATTCTAATCAAATGTGCCTGTAGCTTGAAACAAGCTACCGCAAACCGGTGTTTAGCTGCTAACGCTAGCTTTCAGGGCACAGGGTAAATCACTATTTCTACACCACTCAAAACAAAGAGTGAAACAAGGCTCAAAATAGCACCACACTTCAACGGTAGCATAATGAGGGTCCCTACATGCAAACCGAAGCATTGAGAACTTTGTAAGCGTACAGTCAGTTTATTACAAAGATAGATTATAAAGACAGTAGCGTTAATGTTTACATACAGCCGCCATCTTGGATAACAGTCATGACCAGTCGAACAACGAACGCCGTGCAACCAGTAACCAGTAACATAGCTCAAACACAGCTTTCGTGATGCAAAGATGAATACCGTTGAAGTGTGGTGCTATTTTGAGCCTTGTTAGTGGTGTAGAAATAGTGATTTACCCTGTGCCCTGAAAGCTAGCGTTAGCAGCTAAACACCGGTTTGCGGTAGCTTGTTTAAAGCTACAGACTCATTCGATTAGCATGAAAACAGATCCCAGAGAACATTCGACTCGGTACACATATGTTATTAACCCCTAGGTTCATTTTGCGCCGAAATTGTCCTTTAAGTAAGAGTTTGAATGCAGGACTTGTATTTCTTTACAGTGGCATCGCTACTTTTAATTAAATACAAGATCTCTAGATATTTCAGTCCAGACAAAAGTGGTTAATCGACCGTCAGACCGACATCACCATTCCTAGAGTCATGCTTCTAGCATGGCTAAACACTGTCTTTGTGACCGTACCCTACAACATGATTTAACCATAGTGGTCACCAAAGTTAATTTACAGCTGTTTCATGGTCTGTCTCACTCATGCAGTACATGCTTCTTTAGCCTGGCAAAGCCTGTCTCGCTTTTAGCAGAATTGTCTCTATTCTTTAGAGATCATCCTAGACAGACTCCATCAGCCCACAGTCAGTATGGGATGAGTAATACTGTCAGAATGTAATGACAAATCATTCTGACATTTCATTTATTTACTGACAGTGCCCAAAGACCCGGTACAGGCACAACTCAGATATACAGCAGCAGAAAAAAACAACACCCACCCAGAAGCTCTGCGGCTGACCTGAGGGCAGAGGAACAACATGCAGTACATCTGTACAGTCACATTTGTGAACATGCTGGCAATGCCTGTGCAAATGAACTGATCGGCTGCTATCCTCCATTTCTGAAGAAGAGTGAAAGCTCCTTAGGCAAAGACTAAACACTTATTAGGAAAAGAAGTAGATGACATTGATAAGACTTTTTTAAGAAGCACTCTAGGGGACGTTTAAAACCCCTTGACATGTGTTCTTGTTAGTGCATTAAACACTACCCGCTCTCTGTTATCTGGTAGCCAGAGAGAAACTGTGATGGTGGAAGCTCATTTGCACACTGTTCCAACCTAACAGTACATTACAGGCCCTGAAATATAATATGCAAGCGATGCAGCAGGCTCATGTTTCTGCTGTGAATGCAGCTCCCTCCCAATTGTAATTTAACCCAGAGTGCTTTAAAGCCTTTATTGCAAATCATCTGTTTAGCTATTAGGCTGAGTTGTAACTCTGGCATTTATGGTTCATAAACAGTGTTTTGCTTTCATACGCTAATGATCATTATACACTGTTTAAACCAAGTGTCAGAGAATGTTTTGGCAGTGCATGCTGTAGCTCCAACAATAGATGTTATTTCAGGCTGATTAGGGGAGAAGTTGAATGGTTGTTTTAGGATTGATCAAGATGGAACAAACACAACCTCATGCTTTGTCTCTACTTTAATCTTACTGTTTTTTGTTTTTAGGCTTTAGAGGATTGCACTGCCTCACATCCAAACCTACTGTATCATCTAGTCTAGCTCTCACTTAAATGCATTGCAACTGTAACACAGACACGCTTTGGGATACCACACAATACAATGAGAGAAATACAGTATAGCAGAAAGCATTATCTCTCCGCATGTCCCTCAGAACATACAAGCATATGACTTTCAACTTTAAGATGCAAGTTCAAGAAGGCAAATGGGCTCTTTGCATCCTCTTTCAACCAGTGACGAGGGTTTATTTACAGTGACAGGCTCATGTTTCTCCTTCTCTCTGTCTCAGTCTCTCATTTTCTGTCTCTCTGTTTGTTGGGCTGGGCGCACTGTCAGCTCGCTGCTGTATTGTGGGGATAGCCTGCCGGCACCACGATCTGTGTGAAGCTTCACAGGCGTCGACAGGGAGCTCTGAGTGATCTCCTGGAAGAATATTTAAACTCTGAGCTCTTTAATGTGTTTCTAGGGAGGGAGGGAGGCAGACAGGAAGGTGGGTACACAGGCCCCATCATCTCCCCCCAGAGATGGTGCGGATGGTTCCTGAAATGTGAATAAATTAGGAGCGAGGTGCTGTGTTGATGCTCCAGGAGATAACCTGGGAAATTGGTGAGAGATTCTACTGCAAATAGTTCCCTAAGGTGGGAGCCATGTGAGCAAAAGCTAACTATTCATCTTTGCACGTTTAAGCAAGGCATGGTTGTGATCTGAGCCCAGGGCGGTGCAGTGGTGATTTATTTTCATGTACTTTGCTTCTGGTTATTTCTCTCTTTCCTTTTCGCTCTTTTTCTTCAGGTAGATTGCAGCTCTGTAATGCCGACCCAAAATGTCCCGTGTCAATACAGGAGCTATGAAGTTAATAAAATTCAGAAAAATTGCACAGATGCCTAAAGAAAAGATTGACACATCATCCATCTAACAGAATAAAAGCCCAAGCGTCTCATTAAACGACAACAGAAATGCAAATAACCACGAGGCTGGAGACCTTATCAATAATTCATGAATTGTTCCCATAAGCAACAACGAATCAATAATATACCCCATCCTCATTCTGATCCCAGAGCGCTGTGCGTTTCTACAGTATGGTTAAACAACAAACAAAACTTCATTTTGCAGTTAGAACAAGTAAAGGAACCACAAATAAAGTAATAGACCACATAACCTTTTCTAATCTAAAGAAGATCCTGCAAAGATCCTCTAAACAATGTTCAGAATGTGCTAAACAGGGTTTTAATAGGGTTGTTTACATTCAAAATTCAAAAGTTCAGGACACTATCCAGACTATGATCCAGACACCAGAATCCACAATACCCCTTACACTGTACATCTTCCTCTACACTGTCACTGTTCTTTACAGTGTCATCATCCCCACCGCCAGTGTCCTCTCCTCAAAGTCAGTAGCAATTTGATTGAGATCAGCTTGCCCAGCAGTAATACAGCAGCCTAATATTAACAGGCTGATGCCGTGAGAGCCATATGCTTCAGATGCATCACCTAGAGCTGTGCAGATGTTTAGTATGCATGAGCTCACAATGGAAGACTGATAGCAGTCTGCCTCGGGTCTTTTAGCTTTTACAGCCTTGTCCTCCTCTGTGTCTCCCTATCATCCCTAATGATTCACTCAGGACCTGATCTGAGCATCAAATCCCAATGCAAGTTGTGGAATATGCCATTAAACAAGCAACAACACATTATGCCCAGGGTCAGTCAAAGCCGTTAGCAGAATTGGATCAGTTTTTAGGTTCATTACCTCTGTGTGAATTGGATGGCCTCATTGGGACATTTTGCTCTCCAGACTGGTCCCGTTAACTGTTCGGTAGGCCAGGCAGCACAAGTGCTTTGGCCTATTAAATACATACTGCACTACACAAATTATTTACTCAAAGCTTACTAACTGATTGTATAATGGTCTTGACTTCTCCTGAGAATGGCAAGCCTCAAAGGACTTCTACTCTATTATTGTACATGACTGCTTGGCAATAAAAAGAAACAAATTATGCTATATCATTTCATTAGATCAGTTTCATATGTATGTTCTCCTATTTTCATAATAAGACCCACAACAGACATGTTCAACATGCATTACTATATAGACTGTGTGACAAATAGGTGATTTATTTTTTAAGGTATATTGCTTAATTTACATTGCATCATATAACGTTGTCAGTCTCACAATGGACAGTTACAAAGATCAGAATTGATGCAGCAGAACCAGGGTTTATTGCACATGTTCTCCCTTGTCAAAACCTGGCGCCTACATTACCCACAATACTACTCAACCACCAACAGTTCGGTCTGCGATTCGGGTGTTTTTTTGAATCTGTTACATTCCATTCTGTTAAAACTCTGAAGAAAGCCTTCTCATCTGATTTAATTGGTATCATAAATTGTAACACTGTTTCCCTTCCTGAAGATTTATCTGCGTGAACCTACCTTGAACCAATCCTCCTTTTCTATTGAGCCTCTTTCTTATTTATCTACTCTCATGTCATCATGGACAGTGAATGGAGTGATTGTTAGAAACTGTATATATTCTTGTGTCTCATTAAACCTTTAGAACATTGTGAACTGAAACCTGCTTCGTGTCGCTTGTTCTCCGAGATCTCGTAACTGCTTTCAGAATTAACTCACAGAGGTCAAGTCAGTAGATGATAAAATACGAACCACAAAACAATCGTGATCTAATTGTTTCATAATAGTCTAGGCTAATGTAGCCCTAAGTCACTAGCCTCAAGCAGAGATGAGGAAAAGGCTACACAAATCTGGTGAGCTCACTTTTTTCTAACTTCACACCCCTAGATTCATTTCATTTTCAACTTTCAATCAATTTTTTAAGGCAACATACCGTACACAGGCCCATCTGGAGCCACAAAAGGCTTTGTACACTTTTTTTCATATAAGCATTAGTACTCCCCAAGACCTGAAAACAGACTTTGATGTGTGGAAAAAGTTCACCTTTAGACAGATTTCCAGCTGTCCAGAATCTGGACGAACCAATCACAAGCGGTGGGGCGGGTTTAAGACGATGACTGACAGAGGATCATTATGCCTGAATGACGGAACTGGCATTCTCCGTCCGTTACAGTATTTTCTCGCAGAGTAGTACTAATGTTATGAGTGTAAGAATCTTGAGTATTTCATCTTTTTCAAAACTACAGTTCAAGAATAGAACTGTCACTTCCTGGTGTTAACCATAATGACTGTCAGGGCAGTGCTTACATGTCTGTGTTCTGGTTCCTTTCTCAGGTCCAGATATAGCTACATTTGCATTGTTGCAGTTACTAAAATCTCTTTGTATCCCACATAAAATGAAATGTATACAAACCCATAAACTAAATGCATCATACTAAAAATCCCTGTTAAAGTCAGCACACAGTATCTCGGGATTTTACTCAAGTCTCTTGTACAGTACTCTGGAAAACACATTAAATGATAGAGGATATAATAGTTATATGACCCAAGAAAGCTGAATCTCAAACAACATTCATGTACCTGCAGAAAATAAAATCACTGATACTGTAAACTTTATGGGGCTATAATTAGGCACATTGTTGCACCATGAGATTGCTCATGCTGCTTGTATGTATATCACACATACAGTATGCTTCCTTTGTATACACTCTTCTGGGCTGTAGATCTATGCACACTTCTGCTGGAAGTGGCAACCACTGAAAAGATTGTACAGACAGCCAAAAGCAGAACTCTACAACACTTCCAAAGAACGATTGGTTCCCAACTTGAAAACAAGATTAAGATGTTACTCTGCAGCATTTTGCTCTCAAGAAAAAAACTTTGATATGATCTAGTTAGATTGTATCCTGATGCAGGTGGAAATCATCCCAAAGGAGTTTCTTTTCTTTCTTTCTTTTTTTGACAAGTGGAGGCAAAGAGAGAAAAAAAATAGTGAGATATGTGAATGCGGGCCCAGCTACACGGAACTACTATCTCAACACAGTAAATGTATGCAAAGCTATTCATGTGCTGCAGCTCCATTGATCCATACAGATGCACAGGCACTTACAGATGCATCAGTCTGGAAATACCAGATCAACATGCTTACATGAGATGGGTTTTGATTGCACTCAAGGGTAGGATGATTACTTTCCAAAGTGTTAATTCTGTTAGACACACCATCAGGGGGATACCCAAGCATTCTGGGTTTATTTGGCACTTTGAGATTGTCCTGGGATTTTTCTGTATTTAAGCTGAAAAAATAATAATCTAGATGTGTGAAAAATATGTGTGACAGAAAACTGTCTGTGATCACAGCGGGAGGTTTTACAGACAGGTTGGCAACGTGTGCACTGGTACGGTTTCAGCTCAACATGGATAACAATTGACTCTGAGTCAACATAATGGGATTGCTGTTGTCATTCTCTACGGTGTACACATTAATTTCTCCTCCTCAGAATAAAATGAGGTAACATTTGGCAGTGTTTGTTTTTGATGAATTAACTCCAGGCTTTTTAACGTGGATACATGATAACATCATTTTAAACAGTGAACTTCATGAGGACAGAGGTTCCTGCTGGGATTGTCTTTTCAGTTCCATCTGTTCTTTCAGTGGCGAAATAGAATAAATTTTTTATGACAGGTTTTGCTGTGATGTTGTCTGCCTTTGTACCTCTTGTGTAAATTTGTGGTTAAGAGTCAGAGGGTGTGTATTATAGTTCTTACTTATCACTATGGTTACCAGTTTTTATTTTTAGCTAGCAGTGTGGCTCTGGAGGTGGCTGGGTCTGTTGGTCAGTCAGTCCACCACTTTGGTTGTTGAAATATCTCAACAACCACTGGCTGGATTATCATGACATTTTGTACATACATTCATGGTGTCCAGATGATGAATTGTAACGACTGTGATGATCCGCTTTTCCTTTAGCGCCATCATGAGGCTGACATTTTTAGTTTTGGGTAAAATGTCTCTGCAACTATTGGATTAATAGCTATGAAATTGGATACAAAACTTCAAAATTCAATTAAAATATTCAAATTCAGATCAAGATTTAAATGTGTCCAGTGATGTTGTCAGTAGTGGAAGAAGTATTCAGATCTAAAGTAAAAAGTAGTCTGTCTGACTATAAAAGTTGTGTCCCGACACTGGAGTCCCGTGTGTGCTCTATACGCTATAGTAATATCAGGAATGTTATTTATGTGACTCATTTGAACGAAACACAACTGTTTTTATTTTACAACTGTATTATTTTTATAGGTTGGTGTGGTTGTGCGCGATCAGATGGCGGGTTTTGTGTTGACTGCTGAACTGAACAGCACACTGCGCACGGGAGAGATGGAGAGACAAATAGAAATGCTGAGGGGACTTATTGTCGTTCATTCATTAGACAAAATGTGATCATTTAATAAATTTGCTCCGTGATTATATTTACCATTTAGTTTACTTGCCAAAATGACAAATGCTGAAATTGATTACAGTATGTCAGCATTTGTTTCACGCCTTTTAGGTTTTACACTGCAGGTTATACAACTCAAAAGAGCATTGGATTGAACCAAATAGATAGTGTTTTTTTTATCTCTCTTGATAATGGAGTTTTTTACTGCACTTCACTTTTCCCATCTCTTTTAACCACTCTGTTGAAGAGTGCTGTTACAGACTGACACTTCTCTGTGGTTTGCTGCTCTGCAGGAAGCTAGATAGAACGCCTCGAGATAAAACAATGTATTGAGTTATTATCTGTGTGTGTGTGTGTGTGTGTGTGTGTGTGTGTGTGTGTGTGTGTGTGTTGCTCAGCTAAATGCTCATCTCATCTTTCATCTAGTTTACGTCTTTATTTTTCTTCTTTGATCGCTGACATTTATCTCTAGTTTATATTTCATTCTCACAGCACTTGATGTGTCCAGGGTCAACGTCTTTTTCACTTTTTTTCCTTGATAACGGACAAAAAGGGTTGTCAGTTTCACCCGATCAAAGAAGAAAGCACTACGCAGAATAGACAAGAGCAGCAGCCACCTTTCCATTCAGCTCCCAGCTGGTTGTTGACATGAATCAGAGAATGAGCTCTGCAAAAAAGGACAGGCGCTACTTGACACATGGTTAGCTTGGCAGGGAGGTACACAGTGGTTGTCCTTTTCTATTACTGCCCAGATGTGCAGTCAGAGGTGTTTATGAAACTGTTTGACTGCCCCAATGACATGCTACGCAACACTGAGTTGAGTCAAATAAATGGCTCCCAGTGAAGTGGGTTTCTACTTGTGTGTTGAAATCCCCCCATTGTGCTTTGCAGAATAGATTTAAAAGCCATCAAGTCTCAAACAAAGCTCTTGCTTTGACAGCTATAAAGATGCTATTCTTCTTCTTCTGTTCAGAAGTGATGCAACATCTACCAACAATATGCACCAGCAGCTTCATTATGGTGAGAAACCTGGCCTCCTTCCTGCTGCTTTGTCACTCCTCCCACCTTTCTCTCTCTGCTGCTATCTTTCTCTGACATAGCTCATTACATTAGCAGGGCTGCGAGTTAGCATACACACACAGTATGGGCATACACACCTGCAACTATAGCTGTTGTGCTGTCAGGGGGACGGGCAAAGGTTTGACAGCAGACAGCGGGTTGTTGCTTAACAGACAAGCGGTGAAATGCATGACAGTGTAATTGCAATGAAGAGATAATTTGACAGCCGCTTGGTTATGATACCTTCCAATTCTCTCATTCTCCCTAAATCCTTACACTGACTGACACACACACACACACACACACACACACACACACACACACACACACACACACACACACACAAACAGAGACACACTGCATACAAACAAGATGCAGAAGCCAACCTCTTAACAGCATTACCCATGTTCTTACAGACTTAGTTTGTAAGCTCTGTCATACTTTGTCCAAACATTTCTTCTTCTATTAAATCCTCTGTGATAGAGGATTATAATCAACATCAAGACATTTCAGCACAGGAGGACTTAATGCTTGTGTGCCATAGTGGTAGATATTGTTTTTCAGCGAGAGGTTTCAATTCTCATTTAATCGAGACTGACAGCGCAATTCATCACTCGCAGGTCTATGCGAATGCCTTATTTAAACAATGCCAGTGCTTCGTTGCTCAAGGACTAAAAGAATAAGCACTGCATACCAGCCAAATCTACCTACATTTCATCTTGTCCTTTTCTCTCTCTCTTTTTTTGAGCAAAATGAAGCCGTCTCGCTTGTGTTTCTGTCTGCTCTGCTCTAGGACACGGATGAAACTGAATAAAACATGACTGACATCTTGTCATCTCAGAGAGAAGGGGCTGATAATGGGAAGGGAAGTAGACAAACTCACCTCTGTTTATTTGTCAGGATGGATGGGGTAGAAAATGCATATGTGCAGTGCACATAGAGGAAGCCAAAGAGGAATCCTGAACGTATATTTCAGGCTGTACCTGTGTCTCATGTGAAAAGATTTCAAGCTACAGTAAGCACTCAATGTGACAGAGAGTGCAAAGAGTTCATTACACTGCTCTACCAGCTACCACCCTTCTTTTATCTCACTGATCAGTGGTTTCTTAAGCTAATACATTAAAACTGTAGATCCTCTGATTACTCAGGCAATTGCCCTGCCTTGTCAGCACCCTGTTAATAGTAATACCTAATGTATTGGTAATCACACTGTAATCTTCTTATGATCTTAATCCAACACTGATCTTTTCCCTTGTTGATCATTCTTTTCCTTCCATCCCCAACCCTTCTATCGCTGACTTCATCATGCTATCTGCTCTTAGTAGTCACTCACTTGTTTATTTTAAAATAAAATGACAGCACTTTAGATACATCATACATCAGACAGAAAGTCTTTAACACATTCTCCGCTAAAGTGGCATGGTATATGGCTTTACACCAGCTACACGGCTGCAATCACATGGAACTAAAGTTATAACCTATAGGGAAGAAATTCAGTGTGGATACAGGTGGATACAGGTGGATACATACATACATACATACATACAGGTGGATACATACATACATACATACATACATACATACATACAGGTGGATGTGTTCAGTCTGAATAAAAGGTTCACTTAAAGTAGACAGTAGTGAGACCCATCTCAAAAGACATTTCCGTGTAAAGTTGTAAAAGCTATTGCCAGAACAGACTATTGTCTATATGTCAACTACAACAAAAAGTAGGACCACATCATGGAACGTGGAAAACAACAAACACTGACTTTAACCAGTTTTAATAAAGCAATTATTAGGCCTGTCCAAATTTAACAACAATACATGTACGTAAATAGTCTACATGTGAGAGTATTTTCATTTCATTTATTTAATAGCACATACAAAAAGAACATTAATAGAACTATATAAAAACAGAATATACAAGGGAGGCTAAGCACCTAAAAGGCTTATCAAGGGTCCCCCCCCAAGTTTTGCTGAAGTATTAAAAGAAAAACACACTTGTAGCTATAAGGCAGTTTTGTTTAGGGTTATACTTTTCTTATTACAGTAAATTACAATCATACAGTATGAATGTATGAATATGATATAGTATACAACAGCGTATTGTTAAATATTTCAAGCCACTCTAACTTAAACATTTATAGTAAAGTCTTTACTATTTAAATTTGAATCGGTTCAATAACAGTTATGTGTTGTCGTTAGTTTTATGCTGACAACCCTATACTGCTGGCTGAAATTGGAACAGAAACTTGTAATAGTGAATAGCATGATCACTTTCCCGAACATTAACCACGTATTTATTACTCTAACTATGATGACAATTCCTAACCTTAGTAGTCATTTTAACCCAAAGCATGTACCACCCTTTTTCCCTAAACCTAGTCTATATCCTTGATGTGCCAGATCTGTTTCCTTCCATTTCCTTTGTGTTGGAATTTTAAACTGTGGTGGATTTCTGAGGACTATGGTTAACTGCTCCTCAGATCTCTGCAGGGTAAATCCAGACAGCTAGCTAGACTATCTGTCCAATCTGAGTTTTCTCTCGCACGACTATTTTACAGCGGCTGTGCGGAGCTTAGCGGCGCCCATTACGATTGTGATTGGTTTAAAGAAATGTCAATAAACCAGAGCACTTTTTTCTCCCATCGCAGAAAGCTGTGTGGACTAGCCAGACTCCTCCGCTCCGCAGCGTGTGGATGGTCTGACAAAGCGAGACTACCCTAAACCTAACCCAGTGGTTTTTGCACCCAACCAAACCTTAACCATAGCATTGTCAGATTCATTTTTAGTGATGTAACAGCATTTGAAGGCACGGACAAATGATGTCATCCTGCTGATCGGAATACACTCCTATGTGTCGTTTGAATTGTTGTGTTTTATCAATATTGTTGGTTTCACGTCAGGATGCAGTGACTGCAGTGTAAAACTCTTTCTGCACAAATGTTTTGTTCCGTAAACAAAGGTTGTTGCTCACATTTCTGTTTGTGTGACACTAATATGTTGTATTATAATATATTGTTATTACTTAAAAACCTCTTAATGTAAATGACAAAATACTCCACCTTTCTGACTGCTTGGCTCTGAAACGTGATTTGCTTAAATCACCCTAAACTCTCTCCAACAGCTGTGCTGCTGACCTTACAAGTGAGTTGGAGGCATCTCTTTGACTAGAGCAATTAAAAGAACAGCGGGGTTTAGATTTCCGTTGGCTCCGATAAATGTGGTTGGGAGAATTATAATGTGTGTGACTAATGGTATGCTCACAGTATTTAAGCATGGTTCTCATTAATATGTTAAGCAACCGGCGCAAGCTTTGTCTTCGACTCTCCTCCTGAGATCCATTGTTCAATGCTGAGCTCAAATGATTGGCCCTCCCTATTGTACATCTGGGTGGACATACCCATCGAGATTTCACACATCAGTTCAAATGACTTTTACATGGTGTTACAGGATATCAAATGGATACAGAGCAGGCTGCAGGGTATTATACAATTTCCCTCGATGATATTCAGTCACAAAGGTAAGAGAGCTGAATTTGGAACTGTAGGCAAGAGATTTGATGGAAGCTAATAATTCTCAACATCATTTTCTCAAAAAGAAACCGATATAGTTAATGACGGATGGCTTATTGAAACTGTCACACAGGGTTCTTCATCCTTGAATCTGGCAGGCAAAAGACAACTTGCAGTATTTCTAGTCTAGTATTTGCCAGCTTGGACAACTTTACTATCCATCTGTCACAAGCAGTCTATCAATTTGTTTTGTAGCCTGCCATTCAGAGCACGCTGCTGTTTCCAGCCCTACTGTCAAATAGTGTTCTAATGTAAGTGTCAAGATATAGTAGGCCGACAATCAATGCTGTCAGTGTATTCATTGTGTCATACAAGCCCATCAAAGCCTTCAGAAGTATCCCATTACCTCTGGGCCTGTGAGAGGTCTGCATATAATTACACGCTGTGTGTGATCACAACCTGCAAGCTCGGAGATAAAGAGCAAAAAGACATGTACTGTACTTTACATAAGATCTGAGGCAGATCACCATGACAACCCTCAGTATGTTTTAAGGAGTCACAACTGCTTCACAAACCTTAATTTGCCTTGTAACATAATATTCAAATTTGCCCTGTGCAAATTCAGAAAGCCAGACCTGCTAGATGTTAATGGAGTTTATTAGAATCACTATTAAAACTGATCTCAGTGCATGTTTTCAGTGCAGCGGCAGTGGGCATGCTAACAGATGTTGTCAGATAAGCATTTATGCCCTGGAGATGTTGTCCTTTTACATGTGTATGTGCATTACGCATAATGTATTATCAAAAGAAACATTTGTAGGAAATAAAACTGTATTTTTTCACTTGCTTTAACAAAAGTCCAATTCACACCAATTGTGTATTCTTGTTTTGCTTGAGTGGGTGTCACTGCTCCTTGCCTTGTTTTCTCAGGCTAAGGCCATTATCATGAGTGAAGCACTTGCTGTATGGTGCATCGTCAGCCGTTTTAACCTTGTGTGGTGCATTTGAGCAGATGAAGTTATTTTTCATTTGATTTCAGAATTTCAAACTTGATTCAGTGCAGAGAGGCTTTTGAAGCATTACACCTAGCCAGCAAAAAAAACAACAACCTGTGAGCTGTGTACCAGTTCACTCACACAGACAGCAAGGCCAAAGAAACTTGACTCCCTTACAGCTTAACTCTAAGGTGCCTCACCTTCAGAATAATCAACTCCATCCTTTCTGCCTTGATGGATAGAAACAAGTGTTTCCTTGCCAGGTTTTGTCTGTTCACATGAGTTGATTTGATGTTGCAGCTCTTCTGAAACCTTTAATATGCTAAATGTCAGGATAACATGATCGTCAGTCCGATTGAAATCCATCTGATTATAGACCCAGTCACATCGATTGTTTATAATAACTTCTCCTTGTGCATGTTTAATGCTTTCATATGTCAACACTTTGACTAACGTTAGCTTGGAGAGCTAATTTACCTGTTGGGCCACAGACTAAAGAAAATGACACCACCCAAACTTGCTGTCATCAAAGTGAGTCACTTTGTCTTACTCCTTTACCTTTTTGCTTTGTCAGGTGATGATTAATACTTCTTATCTTGATAAGATACCTACAGTATGCCTGGAAAGTGATAGCTCTCCATCAACCATTTAGCCTCATCTGACCTCCATGCAACACAGTCCAAATGTAATTTGTGTGGAGAGGTCAGTCGCTTCATATTAGCCAAATCAAACTTAAAAATTTAGATTCAAATGAATTTGATTTAGAATTAGACAAGCACCAATTCCACTGTCTGCCATCGGCTGACAGCCATTGGCACGCTGCAGCATCAGGAAGGAGCTGGAGTTGTAAATGCATCACAGAGTTGTCATTTATCTCAATAAAGAAGAAAGTGTGCCTTAAAAGTTGCTCATCTAAACTGCAGATCACAGTGAACCAGCTCTGTCAACAGAGAGATATTTTCAGCAGCTGGCATATGGAGGAGATCGAGGCGGAGGCAGGCTGAGCCAGTACAGATGGAGCTTCTCGTTGTTCATCAACAGCACGCATTCTGCACAGTCTCATGGGGATCTGAGTGGAGAGAAACGGCTTGGGGTGGAATAAAAATTTCGCTGGAACCAAGCAAGTGTCACGCTTAATAATCCGTTTTTAATTGTGGAGGTTTTAGTTACGAGTATGAGTGGGAAGATGAATCATTTGCTTTTTTGTATGTTCATTTTGAAACTTAGAATTAACACAATTTAGGAAAGTTGCTTTGGCATTATTTGGCATTTTGGGGTGTGCAAGTTGTTTGTTGTCCATTTGGATAATGTCAGCTTGTCACAGAGGACAGAGAGGTTAAACAGGAACATGGTTTCCACCTTTTCCCACATGTTCTAGTTTAGCTGTCACGCATGTGGAAACAGCTCACTGAAAGGTATGCACGAGTGGTTCCCAACCTTTTCTGTCTGGCGTACCCCCATCAGATAAGCCCAAGCCACTTTTCATTTGTATCACTCAAATTTTCTTTCATGAATGGATCATAACTAGGGATGTTATTTAACACTGTTAGTTATATAAAAGTGGATGTAGCAATATTTTTTTATGTAACCAACACAACCATTTTTCATTACTTTTAGCTATTTCAACTGTTTATCAAATACTTTTAGCTAATTATTTTATCTGTTTATCCATTACTTTTACCTAACTATTTTAACTGTTTTACTACTATTAAGAAGCGTAACTTTGTTGTGGATTACACTGTGCTCTTTTTTTCATAAAGGGAATAGCAAGTTTCTTAACAGCAAACGTGTACAAGGAGCTGAAATTGTATAGGCTATAGATGCATGGTATTCTTTTGAGCTAGCATACATTTATTCAGTGTGAAAGATGTGTACTGTAAATACATGGCAATGGCTGCTGATTGTGACCATTGTACTTACTACCACACTGGTCTGATAAGCATCTTTTCATATTGTTTCTATTTACATTGCTTTTTTTTGACATTTGCTGTCCTTTTGATGACATACTGTATTATTCTGGCACCAAATAAAAAAGGAGAGTATACTGTAAAGAGATCATCCTTCTGATCCTCATAATCTGCCCAAATCCTTGGGAACATTGCCTCTCCATTATGGAAATAGAAAACATTTGCTTTACAAGTTTTATCCCCGGGGGCTCCTTGCTAGTCTGCGATATTCGTGGGGACATAGTTGTTGCATAGCCCATTGGGTTTGTTTTTATCACAGATTACGGTTTCCATATTTATGTTACATTGTGTGTTTATGGGCACCTAATGAAACACACGTTGTAAAAGCACAGTCACCCCTGAGGTTCCATTCTGATGACGCTAGCTCCTTCCATAATGGACTGCTGCAGTAGGTGGGCCAGTAAATTAATGACTGTAAAACGACTCATCGCCAATAATGCAAGCCGGCAACTCGTTGCAGTAGGAGAGAAATGAGAATCAAATGGAGTCAAAGTGTATTCACCTCCCTCCTACTCTTTCTTTTTTCTGTCACTTTACCACCTCTGCTCATCCATTGCTCCCCGCAGGAACCCCCACCTCCAAAAAAAACAAAATTCTCATGTCATTTTGTCTTTTACCGTCCACTTCATTTGGAGGCTTACAAATTCTATTACGGTGATCTTGTGTGCATTGCACGGTTGCTCCAGGGGAGAGAGGGGGGAGGGCTGCCTGGGAGGAGGGAACAGCCCCTAATACAAATAAACGAGCTCGACTTTGCCTCCCCTGCCCTGTGAGATGGGAGGGAGAAGGGGCAGAGTAATTGGAAAATATCCCTGCCTCCCCTTCCAGAGAGAGCCCCTCCCTACACACACTCAAACTCTCTCTTGCACGCGTGCACACACGCACGCACGCGCACACACACACACACACACACACACACACACACACACACACACACACACACACACACACACACACACACCACCACCATCCCCTCTACATGGCTTAACCAACCACTCTCTCTCCTGCAAGATGAAATACACAGTTTTTCATTTTAATGTTTAAAAAAGAGAAAACAACACAGTCTAATTTCAGTAGTCTGCATCTGTATGTGGAGAAGGAGGACAGGATACCAAGGTAAACAAAAGGGCAGAAGATATATTATTACATTGCTGTATATTAGGGATCAGGGGAGAGGGTGGAAAGGATCAGTGGACATTGGTTACAGCTATGCCTAAGAGTAATAGGACTCATGTCAGTGACATTCCAGCAAAAATCCAAATAGCTATGAGAATAAAGAAACAAGTAAATGATTACCTTCTTGCCATTGGTGATGTTAATGTAAACATGGTTGTGTTGTTCATATTTACAGTGCAAGCTTTGGAAATAAGAACAGAAGGCAGAACAAGTGATCCATGGCCAAGGAATAATTTACACACCAGGCTGTAAGAGTGTGAGGCCATAGCTTTAATTTGTAACCTCCATTATTCATGAATTTGACATTGTAATAGCAGAAATACTGCAACACATCCCCCGACCTCAGTCCCTCTGAAGACCCTGCATGACTTCATTATGTTGGAATTGAAACCACATGCTTCTATCAGGCCTGGGTTGTACTTCACACGAGTAAAGCAAGCTGAAAGCATTCTCTTTTATCTCAAGTGGCTGAACTTGATGTTGAACTTGTCGTCTCATGAATTAGTTAGAGTGAATGTTTCTGTAATTGAGCTGTAGATGTGCTGCTCAAATGAAGCGATTACTGTGTTTTGTTTGCGGTGCATACATATCTGACAACATTGTTGGTTTAAGATATATTGTTGTGTTGTTTTAGTAGGTCAGCTATCATTTTCAATATTCTGTCTTGTCATTCAAAGAACTTATCAGCAGCGTTGTCTTTTGTTTCCACATTGCTAAAGTTACACATAGCGGCATGTCGGCTTTGTGTTATTTTCTGATTCCATCTCCTTTTTTTATCTTTTCCATATTTGGAAGCGATTTTGGTTTATTTACACAGATGACGGATATGGAAAATTACAGTACTTCTCTGAGCCGGGAGAAGAGAAAAAGAACAACAGTTTAAGTGCATCAACTCATCCACTGACATAAAAAGTACAGGAGTAAATTATCTCCTCTTAGAGCTAAAACATCCAGTGAAAGGTCATCCTTGGCATTACAAATGAAGGGGAGTTTATAAAGAGACCATCCTAACAACTGCCATCAAAACCTGGCATGTATTTAAAACTGAACAATTAAGCTGTTGAACAGAATAAATTGAATACTCTTGTGCTACAGTTCTAAGACTGAAAGACCTTGTGAGAGCCAACTAGTAGATATTTGTTTGTTCACTTCTTCAATAGGCCTTTTGTTACAGCAGATATACGGATTTTCATATTGCTACGAACAACACATTAGCATTAATGATGGCTCACTTCTACTCAAGTGCCTCAGTAAACTAGCATGCACATTACCAGTAATAATGTGTTATTTACACCTGTGCTTACAGTATGTCCTGTACTTAAGTAAAAATACCTGTACAACAATGTAAAAATACTCTATTAGAAGTAAAAATGGATTCATTATACCTAAGTAAAAGTACAGATTATATTAATGTACTTATAATAAAGGATACAAAGTACATATTCTGCAAAAAAAGAACCCTTTGATAGATATATTATTAAATATGCCATTAGTTTGTTAATACTGATGCATGGTTGTGTAAATAGCATTTTACTGTTGTAGCAGGTCAAGAGCTGTTGGAGCTAGTGTTTTTATATACGGGGGGGTCACAAGATAAACCTGGGTGGTTGTGAGATGATTAAATAAAAAACATATACTACAGTCATACAAAATACAACAATTTTAAAAGGCAGCATGTAAAAAATAAAGCAACGATAATATTAATCTTAAACATGACATTGTATTTTATGCGCTTATCATTTGTTCTTTTTTTAATTTTAGTGTAAAGTACAAATACCTCAACATACAGTACTTGATTAGCTACTTTCCACCACTGGCTTTTCCTACTGTGATGTGTCAAAATGTCTTCTGTGGAAAAAGCATATGACATTTATTCCAGAGTCAGTCTGATGTGTCCTCGTACATGAAAACAATCTTGTGAAATATCCCCTTGTGTTTTTTTAGCTCTTCATACCTGCCGGTGTGGTAGATATAATGTCTTATTCCATATTTAAGTCAAACTTCATATGTTATCATAGTGGCATCCACATAGCAACTGCTGTGTGATGATCAGATTGCAATGGATTTAATCATCATACATAATCAGTATTTATTTTTACTTTAATTAATGTCCGTTCCTCATTTCTCTGATGGTAAATGTGAGTCTTATCTAATACTCAGATAGTTTCCAGTGATTGATGTTGTGAGCCAGTGGAAGAACCATGAGCTAAGAGGATTTTTGACAGCCCCCATATATTAAGACCAGTGAGTGTTTTCAGTCCATACTGTCATTATTACAGGTACAAGCCTCAGTCATTTTGATCTTATATGATCAATCACTCTAATTCACATCTATGCTTTAAGGACATCTCTCCGGTGAAATGTATTCTCCCATTATTCTGTAGCGCTGTACATGCTGCTTCTTTCTTTGATCTGACAGTGGGGACACGTTGACACTATTCATAATTTAGGTCAGCTCTCGAACAGGGGGTCATGTGCCACAATTTAGTAGTGACTATGCCATGTGCTTGTCATGTATTAACATGCACTTTAAGGGTATTAACCACGTGTTGATGAATATTAAACCTCCCACGCATGTGTTCGAGCCACTGGAGTCCCTACTATACCTTTGATTAATAGCATTGAGAAATCATATTTGCCAAGATAATAGGAAAGAACAAAGTGACTCTAACACTGCACAGCTACAGAGGGGAATATCTTAGTAAGGACTATTGTTCTGCACTCACAGTGCAAGTAATAAGGGCTATTATAGGGCTTGTAGGCAGACCTGTAGGGGGAGGAAAATGAGCTCATTCTTGTATTGAGAATCTCTTTGTAGCTATAAGTACCCAGCAATTCAACTTGCATTACGTTCATAGTGTCATTACATCCCACTTAAGTCTCCCTCCTGTCAAGTAGAGTTAATAATAATGAAGATGAACACAAATAAGATAAAGGTAAAGGATGTTAACAGGCAGGTGTGAGATAATATTGTGTATGTGTATGTTTCTATTTTTGTGAATCTGATTCTCTAATTACCAACCATCTGTTGTCTGAGTTAAACGCTGAAGAGGAAGAGAGGGAGTGAAGCGTTGCGTTCTGACTTGGCAAATAAAGATAAGTAAGTACTGTAACGGGAGACGTGCATTTTGTTTCTTTTCAAGGTAACAGCAGTTGCAGAATGGTTGGCCTGTGATTGACTTCTCCCGAGGGCTTCATCCTATTATGAGCTCTCTTCAGGCTTGCATGGTATGAGGAAAATACATGCACCATAAAAAATCTGTCAATCTTTATGAAAGCCTGATTGGACTTTTTGGATTACCGGGGATAAAAACGTAGGTAAGTGTATTTCTGAACACATTTGTAACTCCAGCAAATATGCTTTATTTGTTCTTCAGTTCTTGTTCCTCAGTTTCTGTTTTTCATTGTTGAAAGCTGAGTAATTGACCTTTAACCCCAGTCACAGATGGGGGTCAATGGAGCATTATTATAGCAGGTTGGAAAAGCCACATGTGGAAGGGATTAGCTTTGACCCCTTTGTTGTTTTGAGAGTTGTGGAAGCTGGAAGGTACTGTTAACGACCTGATCACTTCACTGTCATCATTATTCAAAGTGCTAAGTGCTGCCAGAAAATATGTTAGAAATCATATGTTTCTCTTGTAGCCAAAATGCCAGTCCCGTTTTCACTTTCTCAAATCCCCAGATCCAGAGTGTTGTGTGACAGTGATGGAAATTTTGGAGGCAGAGAAAGTTACAGTAGGGGAATGTGTAATTTAAGCTGATTATGGTGAGGGAGAGGGGAGGATAGGGCAGCACATTTGTCTTCCCCTACCTAATGAGTGGTGGCTGGGAGAGCTGAATAAGCTGCCTTGCTGTCGTCTCTCCCTGGCCATGCCACTTTGTCACAAGGACACTCCTCCTGGAAGATGAGACGGGTTCAAGTGCACGTGTATCCCCTGGCATTATTCTTAAAGGCCGGTGGGGTCCCTGTTCCACCAGGCCTTGGGAATTGAAGCACTTCAGTAAGCTCTGAGCCACACCACTCAGCCTCTGCATCATTAAACGAGGCTAAAAATACACAGCCCACCCATATGTCCCCTGTTCGCAGAGGACCAGTTCATTGGCACACTGAGACAATCGCTGACTCCTGTTCATGAGAGGTGTGACACCATCATTTTTCACTCCCTCTTTAAATTTGATCAGTGTTATGAGGCTGTGGCAATGCAGTAACGGTATGCTCAACAAGCTATTATTAAGTGCCCTTCTCTTTCACCCACTGATTCATATGATCAGTATTGATGACACTACTACCATACAAATTCACACTGTTGTTCTGTATAAATTGTTGTTAATGCTCATCCCATGGGCATTCATGGACATAAAAATCAATATGTGTAAAGCTGGTGTGACATCTGCCACAAGGCAGCACTGATGACAGAGCCCATGCTGTATGTACTGTGAAACTAAACATGTATGCCTGCAAACTGATTATCTTTTATCATCAATTAATCTCACAACTATTTTTCAATTCATCGTTAAGATTGTGAAATTCAGGAAAAATGCTTATCACATCTTCCAAGGGCCAAATGTGTCTCTAAATAGCTTGTTTGTGTGTGTCTGACCACCAAACTCAAACGTGACTAATGCAGTGTTACATCTGTCAACTTCCTTTTTTATCAACTAATTGGTTAATCTTATAATAATTTGTTTATGCAAGTGTGTTACTCAAGCAAATTGTATGTAGCCTATGCATTTGCATAACAATAGAAAGCCAACTGTCACTCCAGCACTCATAGTTTTGTTCATCTCATGCTATCCTTTGAACCAACAGTATTTTTCAAGAATGACACTAGCCAACCTGCTAAACAGCTCAGTGTCATGGTGTGAACACATTTATTCCTGGCCAATTATTCTATGGATTTTGAGTAACTGCACTCTTACATAATCATGTTTCTCTTTCAAGGGCAACACCATGTCAATACAATAAATTATTGAGCAGTCATTTAACCAGTCACTTTATCCAGCAAGACTAGCACTCCGGCTATGTCTTTGATGTACTACAGTATAGGGTTGCAATGTTGCAGTGCATTGGGCACTGCAAACACGCAGTGACACGCGGAACCCCACAGCTGCAACTAATTGACTGATTGACAGGGCTTGAATAGCCTACAAACAACGCAGAGAACCGTCTTTCTAAGGTAAATATTTTACCGTACATACAGCGAAAATATACTCTGCTTATTTAGTGTTTCAATATTCATTGCTACAGTACTCTTAGGTCAGATTTTCTGTAAGTGTTTGTTGAATGGAGATACGTGTTGGTTGGCCCCCGGTGTCCCTGAAGCAAACGCTTTCATAAGCCACCTGAGCTAGCGCATATAGCCTACAGAGGCTCATGTATATTTAACTAAATGACTTGGATAATAACTGACTACGGTGGTGAACTGAATCCCTGAACACATGTAAATAAAAGACGTGCTTTTACTCACTTGTTGCCTTCAATAAATAATTATTCACCAGTTTAATGCAGCATATTCAACAGCTTTGTAGGTGTTATTAGCATACTTTTCAATTTCCTGTTTGTTTCAGTAGGCTAATTAATGTTAATAAATGCCTATTTTTAATAAACAGCTTTTATGATACCGCCGAGGTTCATTAAGTAACGACCAACCACTATCGCAAAGTGTTAATTTTTATTCACAGCTAGCGTTGACATTCCATACACAAACTTATTACTGTACTTGTACACTTGTATTCACAATGATTGTTTTGCCATACAAATGCAACGCAAAAATAATGCGTTTGAAATTGATTAGGAAGGTAAAAAAAAGGTGTGCAAACTGGCTTTGTCTGGCTTAGGTTCCACTAGGTTCCCGGTTATATCGTCTATATTGTATTATTTAATGTAACTCTGAGCCTGTCGAATGTCCAGAGACAGCACTATTTGCGCCGAGGAGGAAGCGTGCAGCCTGTAAAGCGGCACTGCGGCATCGCCGTATCACTGCGCCCCGGTCCCCCTTCTCCGGGATCCTGAAGCTCGGATCTGGAGAGAGGAGATACCCTATGGTTTTCCTTTGCGGGATTTATTTTGTCAGCTCCAAATCTTCTTGTGCGTTATCTTTTAATAGTGACCGAAGGCCGGCAACTTGTCCGGACGGCCCCTCCCCACTCGCAAGGGTTTGCATTTCTTCGTTTTGCATGACGTGTCTTGGAGCAGAGAGAGAGAGAGAGAGAGAGAGAGAGAGAGAGAGGCTTGCTTTTGTTGTGTGTCTTACAGTGGAAAATGAAGCTTGGAGAGCCGGAGCAGGAGGCAGTGCCAGTCCGCTGCTGCTGTTGTGGGCTGGACTGGATTACAGAGCAAGATCTCTAATGACAGCACAGGCAGACAAAAAGGGACTGTGAGCGAAGACAAGGGAAAGAGTCTTTTACTGAGCTAGAAAAGATAGGGCGAGTGCTAAAATATAGTTTTTTTTTTTTCAATAAGCGATATTTTGGGCGCTAATAGTGCTGTGTGTGTGTGTGTGTGTGTGTGTGTGTGTGTGTGTGTGTGTGTCTCATTAGATGAGTGCTGGCATGGGGCATCAGGTTAAAGGCATAGGTGCTTGGGGGGGAAAGGTTTAGGACCGTTATTATAGTAAAGGTTGATTTACCTTTACATGGGATGTTAGAAGGCAGAACATATGTTTGGAAGGGATATTTTTGAATGGTTGCTGCATAGTTGCCTTGTTGGATTTGCCTTTGTTATGTTTCCATATAATTAATAGCCATTTATTTTGTAAATGGTCCTATTGTGCATGTTAAAAACAATTGTGACTTTGCAGGGTGTAGCAGATCATTTGGGGGACTACATGTATGCTGCAGAATCCATATGAGCTACAGTACATGACAACCTGTGTCCAAGGAGACAATGTAAAGTTGAAGATGGTGGTTGACTGTGGCAGATTGCTTTTTGTTGGTGTGGTGATGCAGAAACAGTGTTTGAAATGTCCACCAGCATTTGAAGGCATGATTTTTCAGAGAAATGCTCAGTAAAAAAATGCAGTTTGTTGATTCAGTCATTCTTCCACATGGAATACCATGGCTGTGATGTAATGGCTAAGAATTAATATTCTGGACACATAGGGAAGCCATATGTGTTTTAGACTACAATGCCAGAGTGACTTTCAGTGGCTTTAGGCCTAGACTGTAGGCTAGGTTTTGAAAATGATCCAGAATAAGACTGCAAGCTGTTGAATGTTGCATCCTAATATCATAAAGCAGCCAGATGCCTTCAGTGTCAGACAGTGAAGGTATGCCATGCTAAAGTATAGAGTGAAGTGCAGGATGGCATTATCAAAAGGTCTTGTGTGTGTGTAAAACCTTAAGGACATCTCCCTGTTGAATTAGATCTGCCTTCATTCATGAAAGAGAGAGAAATATTGCTGGTTTTGATTTGTGGAATATGTGAGTGAGATGTTAAGTCCAAGGTGATATTTTAAAATAATTCAATGAATTTGTAAATTTAGACAGATAATGGAATAGGGATATGAATGCCACTGAAATGTACTGTACCCTTTTTTTTTTATTTTTTTTTTTTTATAAATTAATGCATTTAGCAAACACAAAGTGGATTGTACTGACAGTTAATTGTTGTTAATACAACATTTTAATTAATCAAGGCTTTATTTCAGGCTCAAGAGCAATCTGTTTAATTATTCTAGTAGGACCAGTGTACTCTGTAACTGATACATTGTCACACTTAGTTTTCCCATTTGTACAGATATACATATTCTCTGTATGTTACATAAAATTAGCAGTGACAGTGCCAAAAACAACACTTACATGTTGAGAGGCTTAAGACAACAAGTAGCAAAGTAGACATTCTGTCACATTATTAATTAAAGAAATTGAATCATTAAAAAGAGTTTTTGGTACAAGCTTGGCAAAAGCTTCAGAGGCACTAGTAAAAGAGCACTTACAATGCATTATCGACTCAACTCAGGGCTTAATGATCGGGCAGGGTAAGAAAACACATTATGCTTAGCAGATGAGACTGTATCCACACAAATGAAACATTTATCTTACATTATGTAGAATGGCAACATCCATCCATCTGTATGGTATACTGCACCTTTTGGAAAATGGCTCATTGACTAAATGCAAAGTTGAACTTGCTGAGTGAACATATTGCAAATGCGTGCTCTTTCTTTCTGTGTGTCTTCATCTTGCAGGAGGGAGTTTGCTGACCTTGGGTAAGACGAGTAGGTTCCTGGAGAAGAAAGATGTGGCGTCACCTGCTCAACTCACCGTGGCGGGACATGTTCACTGAGCAGATATTTGCTTTAACTTGAAAAGCCCTTCCTCTGGCAGAATTAACAGCTTGGTGATAACGTGTTTTAATATATCATTTTACACCTCTTGTCATAGGATTTGATGGACTGCCTTTGGGGATCTTTGCTTGGAACCTAGCTGGTTCAGTGACTCAATGCAGTTTTGCGTATCCAAAAAAAAGGTTTCATCTGTTGGATATTACATGGTTACCTTGGATCTAATAGATTAAGAACATTCGCTTGGATATTGCGGAGATTCTCCTCAGGGATTTTTACACGAGTGGAGGTCAAGCAGTGCCAGTGTTTGGCCCTTGAAGAGTGTGATTCTCTGTAAGAGGTGGGTTTATCTGGATGTTTCCCATGAAGGACATGGATGGCCCTCGATCCAGTGGCCTCCGCAAAAAGAGGAAGTCAAGGTCAGTGAGGGATCGGGACCGGAGATCAAATGGGATAAGGAACAACCATGTCAAGGGCTCCGTCTCTCGCTTCTCCTCCGACTCAGAGCGGGAGGGTGACAGGGAGCCCTCCTCATCCCGCCCTCGACCCCCGCGAAGAAAGCGAAAGGAGTCTACTTCTGCTGAAGAGGACGTCATCGACGGCTTCTCCATCACGGGCTTCGTGACCCTGGAGGCTCTGGAGGTGAGTACACCGTAGGGGTAGCCCTTTCAACTCCCTTCAACCTGTGTGTGTGTGTGTGTGTGTGTGTGTGTGTGTGTGTGTGTGTGTTGTTCTTTTGCATGACAATTCAGTCAACATCTCTTACCGCTGTGTAAAGATGTGTTTATTATTGTGTGGCTCTCTGACTGGGCTGGCCCAGGGTTTTGGCTCCTTCCTGCATATTTGGCTGTTGTGTGAGCTGGAGTTAAACAGATGTAGCTTTAAATGTAGCGCTGCAGCCAGAGATTACTATCTGTGTCACGGAGAGGCTGTTGTTGTTGTGTGCACTGCTCTGCAAAGCCGTCCACCAGAAAAGGGATATTCAGCTCTGGCTGTAGTGGCTGTTGTGCCTCTGTATGCTTCCGAGTAAAGAGCAATTTGATCAATGTTACAACAGTTTATTTAGAGTGGGAGTCATTTATTGTGCACTGGCTATCCATTTTCCTTGGACTGCAAACTGGGCCCAGGCTGCCTTCCAACGACATAGTTCTGAATTATGATTTACACCAGCAAGCATTTTATATAGCACAACTGCCATATCTTTCTATAATGGTAACTTACAGATGGGTGACAAATGAAAAAGTGTTTTAGTAAGGTGTTGGGCCTTCAGAACAGCCGTTATAGATGCTTTAAGTTTGGTGGCATGGAATATGCTAGTGGAGAGCGCTGTCTAACACATCGGTCCAAACTCTCCCGTAGGTGTTCATTAGGTGACTGCAACGGACCATACCATGTGATTCACATCATTTTCCTGCTCTCTGCGTACTCTTTTCTACTTATCAAACCATTCAGAGACTTCATTAGTGTGTTTTCTCGTTATTTCAGGTGTTTCTTTAAAATCGTCTGGATTTGTGGCTGTAAGGCATTGTTAATTTCACAGGAAATATTACCAAAGCACAACTGTTAATTTCACAGGAAATATTACCAAAGCACAACTGTTAATTTTACATGAAATATTTCAGCATACATTGTCTAGCTTCTCTTTAGTATTATGATGATCTGGATTCAGCAGGAGAAATAGTGAAAATAGTTTGTATCTTCACAAGGCCGGTCTCGCAAGCCTGACTTGCACTTTCTAATATATGCAGTGTGATACCAATCTCTTGTTCGCTGGTGTGACCCATCTCAAGGATATGTACAGTAGCACTTGTCCTCACTGTATCCTTTTGTTAGTCAGACCAACACCTTTCACAACAACAATGTCATGTTATTCAGAATGACTCTATTTGACGGTCTTGTGCCTGCATGTCCTTTCTCTTTCTTCTTGTTTTGTTTGACCTTCTTTTTGTTGTTCTTTCCGTTGATGTTTTCTGCTAAAGCACGGCTGTTCAGTGTGAGTGTCTATTACATGACAACTCAGAAATCCAGTTGGGAACATTTTAAAGTGAATAGCTCTTGAGTAAAATAACTAAGCTTCAAAGATACAGTACATTGATTTTAATCAATTCATTTTCATTGTTGACCTATGTTGTTTTCCGTTTCTTAATCATAATCTCTGTTTAAATCAAAGTAACATTGTTAAGATTCGCACATACAAGCAATGAGGTGTTATCTGTACTTACATGAATCTAATAAATTACATAATATAAAAGTAATCCCCGCTCCCCGTCAGTACATGTTCGACTGGCACTAAGATATTTTAGTCAGTATTTAATCAAAACATACATTACAATATGTTCTATCAATTAATAAACATTTCATAAATTCAAATGAAAGTGGAAATAATATGGTTGCCTCCGAAAACCTGATTATAACAGATTTACAGTTTTATGTATATCGTAGTGAATATTAGACATTTTATTACCTTAATCAACATTGTTTCAGCCTTTTACTGCAGTCAGCGGAATGAAAAACAAACTAATGAATCAAAATATTGCAGTATCAAATTACATAAATATCAAATCACAGTTATTTAGAAGGCACTTCTTACAAAACAATCTTGTCACAGAGTGGTTTACTGAGTAATACAAATGCAGAGTTCAAGTACAAGCAAGAGAAAAATAAATTCAACTTGCTTGTGTGTGAGTGCAAATGTGTACACACAGGAGTGTTTTTGTGAGATTGTGACAGAACTTAATAATACAGTATCATCTAACACAGAAGTGAAGGGAGATGGCAATATTGTATTGTATTACTTCTTACAGTTGTTGGAGAGCTTTAAAAATAGCAGTTTGTTGCCCAGTGTCCCAAATGTAATGATTCATATTTCTGTACGTACACAAACAGTGAAAGTCGGATCTGGACTGTGACCATGTGTCCGCAAAGCCCCTTCCACCATGTTGTAGTACAGTAAAGTTTGTTTAGTTTCATGTGGATCCAAGGACCAAGCTGTGCTCTATGCTTCATTAGTCTGCTGATTATATCCTTGATTAACTGACTGTTTGATCTATAAAATCGCAGATAATAATGTTAAATTACTTAAATTACAAGGTGACGTCTTCAGATGTCTTGTTTTGTCCAATGAACAGCCCACAACTCAAAGATGTTTAGTTTACAATGACATCAAATAGAGAAAAGCCGCAAGTTCTCACATTGGAGAAGCTGGAATCCGAGTATGTTTGGCATTTGTACTTGAAAAATTGCGATTAATCTTTCCTCGCAAATAGTTGTCTGGATCAATCTGATGTAGGCCAAGAATAAGAATGAAATCCCAGTCCAGTTATTACCTCTGAAGTGCCCCTGAGCGAGCCACTTGACCCCCCCACTTACTTTTCATTAAGTTGTTCACAGGCCAATGGTAGAAGGCATATTTTAAATGGCAGCTCTCTGATGTGACGGTGTTAAAATGATGACTGAGGGTTAATCAGGAAGTTGCTGATACAGACAGAAATAAGTAAAATTTGCCAGGTTTAATAAAGGTTAAATGCTCCTATAAGAAATCTTGAAACACTTGTTTGTCCCCCTGTAATGACTTCGAGATGACCATTTATTGAAGAGCTTTATAACAGAAAGATGTACAATCTACAATACATTTTACAAGGTAGTTGGAGAATGATTTGTCTTCTCTTTAATCTTATGGATCAGACTTGTCAGAGCTTTTCTTGCATTTCACTGCCTCCATAGCTTAAATCATTTTTGATTATCCAATATCTTATCCCATACTTTTCAGTCTATTATACTAATTATTAGAGATGCACCGATAGACCGGCCGGTGACCGGAATTGGCCGGTTTTCACGTGCTCGGCCATGACCGGCGACCAGCAGGTCAGTCTGACATATGCCGATTTCATGCTGGTCAGTGCTACAATTAACTGACAACATAAGTTATATGTGTTACAGTTTTCAAGGACGCACGCACATACGGACGCAACAGCACAGTCTCTTTTTCCTCTCTCTCAACTTTTCCGACATGTGTCACACGTACCCGCGCTATTCTCGCACATGTAGGGACCCTCGTGAATTAACCTGCAACATGTCAACTGTTTGGAGATTCTTCAGCGTGTGTGCAGAAGTTAACAAGTTTGCAATATGCAACACCTGCAAGGAAAAAGTAGGGCGTGGAGGGACGACACCAAAAACATATTTTTTTAGTTGGATATTGGATGTGAAAAGAAGGAAATGGTTCTAACATTGACCTTTTAGATGTGTGTGAATTTCCCACACCAGGAGTAAGTTATATAGTTCTATTTTATAGTGATCCATTATCTGTTCAAAAAATGTTCTATGTTCTGTGCAAAATGTTCTATTAAAGAAAAGATAGAAAATAAATATTTGTGTGTGCTGTAAAGAGGTTAGAAAAAATGAAATCGGAATCGGCTAAAATCTGTATCGGCTGGCCTAACTCCCTAAAGAAAATCGGAATCGGCCTAGAAAATTGTAATCGGTGCATCTCTACTAATTATATTTCAGTTACATCCCTCTTGTATGTAATATTAAGGTAAATTTCCTTTTACAACCCTTTCTTTGCAATAGAGAGCGTTGTTTACTTCTGTGTTATTACCTGACACTGTTAAAAGACTATATATGGAACTATGCACAGGCATACCACAGCACCAGTGCCTCTTATTCGGTCTGGGTAAAGTTAAATTCTGATGAGGTCAGACCCCTGGAGGTATATGCTAGTGCTCTCCATCTGTCACCCCAGTGCTGGAGCAACACTGCTCCCAGGCCTGCTTCTCATGTGCATGCTGATATGTTAGCTTTGCGTTTCTTTTTTGCAGTCTCAGGGCTGAAGCGTTCATGATGAGGCTCTTTAGATACTCAAGTTGCTTTCGGTAGATGTTCTACAACATATTGTTGTCGTGATTACTGGGCTGTTTGCTGGTTGTTGCAGTTTGGAGTGAACTTGCCCGACTATTGTTAAGAGCAGCTGAATAGGAAGCTGCTGTTACAATAAAACATGACCATCAGAAAGCACATTACTGCTCCTTGGTGTTTCTTGGCTGCTGTCTTTCTGATCAGCATCAGACAGCCTTGACCTACAACCAAGTCTCAATATAACCATGATTTGCTTTCCACTCATGCAGGATACAGGATGGGCTTCTAAAATACACACTGTGCAAGCTAATGATTGTGTATTTTTAAACAAGCCCTTAGTAAAATCCACCATCCTAGCTGTAATTTCTGCGATCATGACCAAGGAAAACTTTCTGCTGTATATCCCTTGAACTGTTGAAAACATTAGAACTCAATTAGGCGATTCTTACTCGTATAGAATTGGATTGAAAATGATAGCACAAAGCAACGCTACAGAATAACCGTTTAGCATTGAATGAATCGACTATGATCATATAGCTGTATTCATGTCAGGTATAGCTCTAAGGCATTTTGATATTCTTGTATTGAGTGGAGAAGCACCATGTAGTTTCATGCTGTGTAGTTTCCTCTAGGTGCATTGCAGATTTAATGTGCAGAGTAGTGCTGTCAGTTAAACGCGTTATTAACGGCGTTAACTCAAACCCATTTTAACGGCGTACATTTTTTTTATCGTGAGATTAACGTTCTTTTTGTCATAGCAAACTTTGTAGTTTTTTTCACATGCTGTTGCAACAACTAGTAACGTTAGAAAAACTACAACACCACACTGGATCTAGCTAGACCGGAAACAAAACAACAGGCACGCCACACACACTTGTTTGGGCTTGCGAGCCGGCCAAAGAGTAGTAGGCTAACGTTACGTTTTGAGTGGATGGCGAGCGTGAGACGCCGAAATGGATGCCAATAAGATTCTGAATGGAAAGTTTACTTTTAAATAGTTGCCAAATGGTTCCATTGACAAGACCAAGGTGATCTGTGTGTTTTGTCGTTGTGAACTCAGCTATCATCGCAAAAGCACAAAGCAAGCCAATCCACTTTTCCATGTTGATAAGATCATTAAAATGAGAAAAAATAATGGGACAAAAAGAAATCTGGGGACATTTAGAATAGATAAAAATGTGCGATTAATTGCGAGTTAACTATGACATTAATGCGATTAATCGCGATTAAATGTTTTAATCGTTTGACAGCACTAGTACAGAGCACATACTGTATGCATTTATTTTGAGCTTATTAGTGTAATACTGTAGTGTTAGGGTACTATAAAAGTGTGCTACAATTGACAATTTGATCACTGTTGAAAAACGTTAGAGATCTTTTTTATTTATGAGTGTAAAAATGTGGGCCGCCACAGTCTAGGTATTAATTCATGGAAAGCACTTATATGTCAATTTAGTGATAACTTCTATTTTGCTTTTATTAAATTCCTTCATAATCCTCACTATATGAGTCTGGACAGACACGGATGTAAACTGCAACTTGACTGGTTGGCGGAGGTATACAACTGCGAGGCAGTAATTCTGGTTTTGTCTCAGTGTGCTCATTTTCCCAAACCTAAACCTTTTCGCTTTAAATTGAGCAAGAAATTAAAAAGTATTGAGGAGTGTTCATTTACTGCACTGAGATCAAAGGAGGATTTAAGGATTTAAAGGAGTTGGTTTGAGACAGATTTTCTTGAGAGAGGCCTGAGTAGCAACCTATTAAAGCACTTGAAGAAATTACTAAATTATTGAGTGCCTTCTCCTCTAAAACCTTTGCTGTTTCACCCATTTCACTTAAAATGTGTAACTAACCTCAGCATGCCCCTTCTGACCAGAATTGATTTTAAAATGTTGCCTTAGTTAACCCACTGTTCATTATTTCCAAATAGTTAGTAGTCACAGATGTTTCTATGTTTTTTTGTACACATGCATGCAAAGATAAATTCTCCTCAACCTGCATCTCTGCATCTACTGCCTAATACAGGCTTGATCGGGCTCCTGTCCAATCACACTTTTTGCTTTTCCAACCTTCACTGCTGTTGGTTGTTTTGCCTAAAGGCTAGACTGTTTTTTTTACTAGAATAACACCACCTCATCTTCCTGCTCAGTACGTTAACCGCAGTCTATTACATGATTGACTGCCTGTGATAATACCATGAACAGCACAAAAGCAGCACTGTGTAAATTAGTACATTTGCAGTGTCTGCTTTAGACTGTTTTTGCCTTTTAAAGGTCTGGAAAGACTTCCTAATTCCCAATGCCCCACTGAGTTCCTGCAGGTTTTGTTGTTTCTATAAACATCTTTCCCCTCTAACTTAATTTGTTACACACCATAAAAACAGAAGACAATGGATTCACCTAATGCACAAACAGTGTAGAGCATGGCACTGGGCACATAACTGCATAACACCACATATGGTGTTGGACTGGGAGAGCAGCCTAGTATTGGGATAGACGTGTAGAGCTGACACAAGCAGTTTGGGGCCTGCAGTGTAGAATTGTTCTTTTTATTACTTGGAATAGTAAAGAAAAATGATCAATAACAAAATTGTAATTGTCATTAACCATTATTATTGATTAAACATTTTTGATTTGTGTATGTGTATGTATGTGTATATATGTGTGTGTGTGTGTGTGTATGTATGTATGTATGTATGTGTGTATATATATATATATATAACTGTGTGTACTGATATACACATTAGCAGTGTAGTGTGTATAACGTCTAGACCATCAGCAGTGTAGTGTATTAGTTGTATACTGAAAACAGTCACCAAGAGTTTATCTGTTCTATGTTGTTCTTTTGTGTTTCAGTAGCTTTATTTCAGCAAGAGATATACAATTACTAAAATGACAGATGTCAGTTTCCCTGGGATAATTACCTGAAAAACATCCCTCCTTTTGCAGCCTAGATCGGGACAGAAGAAAATAAGTGCTAAACCAGTTTTTGGCTGTTGTAAGACATTGCATCAGGTTGCACACGAGCACTGGATTTGACATGTCATGCCTAAGTGCACCAAACAACAGACAATACTAGCTGAGCGAGGAGATAGTCAATCGATTACAAAGAGCTTTTCTCTGCAGGCTTTACATCACACTGACAAAGTGTCCATAGCCGGGATATGTACTGTATAACCATGTGTCTGCTGGAGGAGAAATGTTTTCATGAGAGCTGTGGAAATCCAATGCCTGTGCTTTTCCTGCCGTTTATTTTATTTCACTACCACTGAAGGATCACCAGGACCTTGTTGTTTCCAATTAAGTGCCAATTTCTATTTATGGTTTGTGCTGCTGAAAACAGCACAAACCACACAGTTTTTTTAATTTTAGGCACCAGCTTCACACCCATCTGTCACACCCACACTGGCCTTGCAGATGTGACACATTTAAGCCCAGTGGCACAGTGGAGCATCATAGTTGATGGATTAAGTTGAGTCATCAGTGCGTGTGTGTGGTGGAGGCTGGATGTGATATGTAGCGAGCAGTTCAACAAAATGGTAATAGGTCCATTGATAAGTTGTCAAACCTTCCAATAACAAATAACGGCTAGCTAATTAAAGGCCATTGACATTTAAAGGGGAGCAGGAGTTAAAGGACAGGTCCCCGGCCTGAGCTGAGAGGATCAACGGCAGAAATGATGTGAACAAAGGGTATTCCTCTCGTATATGGCCAAATGAAGATGATGAATTGCAGTTTAACAGTT
This sequence comes from Sander vitreus, assembly GCF_031162955.1. Taxonomy (NCBI): domain Eukaryota; kingdom Metazoa; phylum Chordata; class Actinopteri; order Perciformes; family Percidae; genus Sander; species Sander vitreus. The sequence continues at coordinate 24,250,878 of NC_135867.1, forward strand.
GGCATTTTTCTCTTCTTGTATGCCGTACGTGGGATGAGGCTGTCGGCTTGCCAGCATTTTAAAAACAATTGATTTTCTTTGGCACAGCCCTCAGAAGTCTGCCTGGAGGAGGACTTGTAAGTGCAGGCAGAGAAGAACACATTGATTGGTACTTTATTGTAAGAAAGAGGCTAATGTGAAATCAAATGTATTGACATCTTGTTTCCAAAGGACTAGGAAAAAAATGACATTTCAAACAATTAAGACACAGGTATCAAGCCACGTTTTCTTACTGCTTTGTTCCTGCGAGAATGCAGGTTGATGAACAAGGACACTTTTGGCGAGAGCCTTTTTCTTTTCTTGACGGCTCTCCTTGTGCCACGCTGCCTTGGCAGATATTTTTGTCTAGTGAATTATACCACTTTTCCAGGCTTTTAATTAATTTTCCACCTTCCATGTATTTATTCCAGTCTCCTGGCAGTAATGGCAGATATTCATTTGGCTGCATTTTGGAGGTGTCAGAGAGTGATGTATGGTAGGCATTAATATGCTGCGACAGCCCTGTGACTGACACATTAATGGAATAAGATGTCATCTCTGGATGTTAAACCCCTCCACACCAGATTAGATAATCGGGGTTGTTTTGGATTTCTGGATGTGTTCATTAACATTTAGATACTCATCAAATTCAGTAATCATTCCTCTGTAAGTGTGCAGTCATTTCCAGAAGATGAGGCCTTTCATTGGGACACAACCTGAGCCAGGGCCCTGTTTAAAGCCTTGTTGGTTTCTACCATTTAGCTGTCTCATCCACCACTCAAGGAGCTAGTCTATTGTACTGTTCCTTTGCCTGGGCTAGTGGCATTTTAACCACAGATGCAGATTAATTTGTAAAACGTGTCTGTATTGTGGTGCCATGTTACGTTCTTTACAACACAGACATTATCTTTCCAAGCAGATTTATCATTCCCCTGCCTCAGTTGGTGCTTTGACAGCCTTTCCATCTGTCGCTAACATGTATCCAGGGTGATTGGACTCTAACTGCATAGAGCAACAGGCCATGAAACTCAGGTGGTAATCCACCCATCACGCCCTTTAAAATCTGCATCACCCAAAGTAGGAGACCGTTTACAGATACATTTAGGCACATATAGCAGCTGGGAAAACAGAAATGAACAGTTTTATTAAACTTGATCTGAAGAAGAAAAGTGAGGAAAGAAAAGAAGCAGTCATCGTTTATAGCTAAAAGAGCTGTTTTTATTTATATGTAACCCAGCTACACCATATTGAGAAACAACTTGCATATGAAATGTAAAGTGAAAAGGTTTTGATTGATGTCATGATGCACAGTTCAGCTCATAAGCACTTGAGTCACGTGCCCAACACCGGCACCTTACTCATTAAGGGAGAAACTGACACCGGTGCATTCGTATGAACTCAGGCAGTACAAATAGTTCAGCAGCAGGGGAAATGTGCAACAAGCAGCAGCAATGTTAAGAGTTGACAGACAAAAGCAATGGGACTGTGGGATGTTGGAGCGAGGCGGGAGGGTGATCAGTCTCTTCTTAAAACTGTGTAAACACATTTTATAATGATATTCTTGTTTATTTTAGCCATACTTTGTAGCTACAGTGAACTGTGTTGACTTTGTAGCTGTGGGACGTGCTGAGAATCTAGAGTATGTGTTTTTACAATGCTGAATTTAAGAATTGTTTGGTATGTTAAATTATTAAAATGTCAAGTATGCACAAGAATGCTACGTGACAATATGCTTTCCTGTCCATCTTAAAGTGTAGTTTCTGTTCAGTTTGTGTATTGCCTAAAGGTTCTTGTTTCTGCATTGACAGCTGGGAAACAGTTGAAATGGTAATGTATTCTCTGAGGTCAGAAAGGAGGAACATGCAAGTCTTCCATCAGCTTATGTCTACATTAACGGCTAATCTTTGGCTAATGGCACACCTGGAGTGGCTGAAGAACATTGGATTAATGGTTCCACCTCTTTAAGACCTAAGGTGGGGAAAAAGATAAATGTTTGTGGAGGCCGATTTGTAAAATGCCACCTCTGAAGTAGAGCCGTGGCCTCAGTCGCACTCTCTTTTGTGTGCAATGGCCCTATGATGATGCATTTGGACACATTTTTTTTTCTACTTAAGGGGAAGACCCTTTTCATGCTTAACTTCACAGTGCATACTAATGGTGGTGCAGTTAGGTGTGTGTGTGTGTGTGTGTGTGTGTGTGTGTGTGTGTGTGTGTGTGTGTGTGTGTGTGCGTGCGCTCGCTCATCTTTGTACCGCGGGGCCTGTGTGGACTTACGGACACAGGCGTGTTGAGATCTCTACCTGCAGCTTTGAACCTTTGATCCCCCGTCTCTTCTCTGATCCTTCTTTCAAACCGGGCCAACCTACCCCTGTTTCCATTTCCATCTGCTTCCATTCCTCCACTAAGATAAGCTTTGCTCAAAAACTGCACTGCTTCAGTTCTTTTTTTAAAATAATTGTTTACACTAACCTGAATGCCAGACCTTAATCCAAAATCACATGCTTTTTGCAATATTTAGAAAATTGGCATATATCATTGCAGCTAATACCAAACAATTTGCTTTGCTCACAGCACCTTGGTTATCCCTCTCCAGGATTGGTTATGTAGCGCAGAATGCAGTTCCATCTCTTCCAGGTCAACTGATATTTAAATACTAATTAAAGGCTCCATGGCTGTGTCTCAGTATGATGTCACCCCCCTGCCTTTGCCTGTGGAGCTAACTGCTCTAGATGCTCAGTAGGAGGGTTTATGTGGACTGAAACTGCTTCAGATGAGAGCCACTCAGGTCCATTAGATACAGAGTTTCAGTTTGCCATGTTATGTTCACGTTAAGCATCCACTGTGAAAATGGTTTTGGGCCGTCTGCTTTATGTTTGATCACTTTTGAAGCAGATGGAAACATTTGGCTTTTGGAAGTGGCATTCAAAATTTTACCCACTGGGAGTCGAGGCATATAGTCCAACTAGAACCTGTTAAATCCAGCTTTGTAGTTTTAGCTTTCACATCGACTAAATCAGGGGTTCCCAAACTTTTTAGTCTGATGTACACCAATAGTCCCCCGCGCTTTATCTGCACCACCCATCATTCCAAATGTGTTAATTTGAGTTGATTTTGAACTGGATGTTATTTAACAATATTAAATAAAGTAAAACTGTTTTCATACAGTGAAACTAATGTTTAGGTCTGTTTGGTCAATTTTGCATCTGTACTACAGAATCTAGACATTTCAACCATTCAGCTATACTTCTTTTTTTTTTTAAGATTATTTTTGGGGCATTTTAGGCCTTTATTTTTATAGGACAGCAGAAGACATGAAAGGGGAGAGAGAGGGGGAATGACATGCAGCAAAGGGCCGCAGGTCAGAGTCGAACCCGCGGCCGCTGCGTTGAGGAGTAAACCTCTATATATGGGCGCGCGCGCTACCAGGTGAGCTACCCAGGCGCCCCAGCTATACTTCTAGCAAACAATTGACTGTTTATTACTTTTAGCTATTAGCCGTTTACTGTTTTAGTTTTTACTCACTCTCAATCCCAGCACTTAGTGTTCATGTGTACATCTGACTCAATATTGGATTATTTTTTTCTAATCAAAATGTAGTTGAGCTACTCTATAGTATAATCTTTCCACGTACACCCTTTCAACTGCTGAAGTTCTCCTGGTTGGAATCTCTGCTCTATGCAACTTCAGGGCTTGTGGTATAATAATTGACAAGTTAAAGAGCTTTTCATAGTATGTTCTTTAATGAATTGAGCTATAATATGTGCATGGAAAGAGAATTAAGATGTCCACTGCAGGTCTAGAGAGCCTTATAAGGATGTTATCGGTTCCAGGTAGTAAACAACACTCTCTATGTTTATGTAATTGATTCGATCTACAGTGATATTTAAAGCACCTATGTAGACATGTATTTAGATGTCCTTCAGTTAGTGCCTATAAAATGTATTTCCTAGTAATGAATATGATGGTACAGGCTATACCTAGTCTTCATGTTTACATGGCAGGAATATTAAGCATGAAAGTTTGGGCTTAGGAGGAAGAAGCGAGGATGACAGTAGTACTGTATTTGAAAGCTGTGAATCCTGTGACAAATGCTCTTTCTGGGAATTTCTGACAAGGTTTGGTGGAATAGTGAAGGGAGAGCTGCGAGTGTCTCGAGCTGTGTGCTTATGTTGGGTATGTGTGAGTGTAAAAATGCTTAATGGATAATGGGTTAGGCCTGTCATTCATCATCTTGTTATTCTGCAAATGGGAGAGTTGCTATTTATGTCATAACTGAGGATGAATCCATAAATGCTGTATGCATGATGCCAGGGTGAATAATTATGTTACTGCCAAAGGGGGTGTGTGTTTTATTTGAAAATGATTAGATTCAACCTCTGGCAGCATTTAAAGCAAAGCATTTATTGCCAAAAAAGTTTGGCTTGAAAGGCATCTGAGCTAAAATGATGACAACACACAGGTCTCAGTCTCATTAATATATTATATATTGCTGATATTTAACTATTAGTGCTTTAGCCAGCAGTGTGTCAAATAGGCACCACTTGCTCTGCTGCTATGCTAACGTTCAGGACAAACCGTACTATCCAAAATCATCAAAACAAAACTCATGAACTTCCTAAGGGAAATTCCACCTTTTTTAGGTATAAAACCAATTTTCAGCTAGAAGTGAAATATTTAAGAATTGAATAAAAGGGTTTGTTACAGTGAATAAATGGCATAATGTCAATCACATAGCATAGGCTTATCTTCGGTAAAACAAGTAATACTAAAGTCTTAATTCACTTTATTTTAAATTAAAGACTTTGTCATAATTGAAATTGATATTTTTGTTGATTGATGTGTATTGCTCAAATACCTAATTTACGGATATGGGCCATGCCAGTTGTTTAAAAACACTTGTTTTATTAATAAACAATGAATTGCCTATTGATTGTTAATTAATCCATAATCGATCAGTGAAGTTCCTTGAAAGGACATCCATTGTTTGACTGGGGAGTTTGGTTTGCACGACTAATTGTGGATAACTGTTATTTATTCAGTGTCTATAATTTGTGTAAGCCCAGTACGTGTGAGTGTGTGAGAGAGAGAGTGAGCGACAGAGAGACTGTGTTGGAGAGTTGGAAAATATACATCATGGTGTGTGACAGAGAAAAAAATGTGTGTGTAAGTGTGTGCAGCGAGGACGGCTACGCTCCAGAAAGCCAAATGGATCTGGAGCTCTCTACCCCAAAAGAAAACATGGGCTTGTATTGTTTTCAAGAAGTGCTATTCAGCTCATGTGCCTTCTGCTGTAGGGAAAAAAGAAAAGAAAGCTAGATCCCACAACATCACATCCATAAACAACACATCTTAAGAAAAAGCCACAGTGGATAAGTGTTTGCCCAAGGAGGGCTTTGCTTCTGATTTCATTACAACTGCAGACTTGTTGAGTGCTGTAGTCTCCCACAAAAACATGAACAGATTTGCATTATGTGCATTAGTTCCTTTACAAGTTATCATCTGACAGCTGTTTTTATATATATATATATATATATATATATATATATATATATATATATATATATATAGACTTTATTGACAATATGTTTTGACAGCATCTTTAGTTCTCTATTTTTAAAGCAGTTTATCACAGTTGCTGCAGCTGAATATGTAATATGCATCGCATCCTGTTTCATAGTAATGGTAGTTACTCAGTAAAGCACCTCTATAGGCCTGGCTGTAGCTTGAATTACTCTTGTTGGTGATGGTAGTACATACTGCAGATGACATGAGCAAACATGTTTTTGTCTTGATCACACAATATTTATTTCATAGGTCAACATAATGAGTTTGTATAACAATTATTTTATGATTAGATTCTTGTTATTTTCTAATCGCGACATACCTTAGACCCTGTTTACACTTGTTTTTAAATACAGTTGTAAAAAACCACCAAGACGCATTGTGATACGATCACTCAAACCACTTGAAGAGGTAGTCTGGGATGCATCTGACCACGTATCTTTTGTAGTGTAAAGGCTAATGCTCCCTGATGGCCCTCGACAAGGATGTAACAGGAAAATACATCATTGAGGCAGGATGTGGTTGTTGTTGTTTTGGTGACAGGTGTGAAAGTGTTGCGATTAGGGATGTAACGGTATGAAAATGTAACCTCACGGTTATAGTGACCAAAATTATTACGGTTTTCGGTATTATCGCGGTATTTTTAAAAGTGTGTTCAATATGTTCAGAAAGCACTGATAGGCCTACACAAGCTGAAATAGTTTCAAAAAGTGTAACAGTGTTTATTATATTACAAAAATATAGGCTATAGGCTTGTAAAAACTATTGAAAACTGACTACTGAAACACCGGCCCGCTGTAGGGGGTCCGGTAAGAACTTGAACCACAGATGTCTGATTTACAACTCCAACATGTAGTTAACTATGAAGTTGTATTTGACGTTACGTGTGTTGGATGTGGTTCTGAAATATAAGCAAATAATAATGCACATTAATAAGCATCTGACTTACTATGAACATTATTTACCAAAACTAAATGTTATAGCCACCAGCATATAACAAGAAACAATACTAAGAATTACATTCATTTCTATGTAATAATTAACATAAATGTAACATATTGCTCAGTAACATAAACTGAGAATAAGCCGCATCTATTGCAGCACACATATCCATAACGGAGCAAACAGTGTAATACACCTTTTAATAGCTAAGCATGTGGCTCCACAGGCTAGTCTGATTGCACGCAGTGCAAGGAGATGTTTTGGATTCTGCTGACAGCGATATCTCGCTGACGAGAGTGTGGGCATAATAACTGTGCGCAGGGCCCTTTGACTACTAGCGGTAATGACGTAGGCTGTAAGGAAATCTGAACACAAATGGTCAGCTGGAGACTCATGATAGACACGGGTGTGAACGGCAATTTGTCTCAGCTGTCCATTTGTGTTCGGATTATCAAACGCATTTTAAAAACCAAGTGTAAACGTGGTCACATTGTAATTTTGTGATAAGCTGTTTTCCAATTACTGTAAAACTATTTCCTAATTTTTTTTTTTTACAATCAGGGAATGCTTACTTTGTGTTCAAACGAAATGACAGTTTCTAATATCGAGATCAGTAAATAATGTTGATCATGTGAGAAGAAAACATGAGAAATAATGTCGGACAAAATAAATCCATTCTTTACTACATTTCAACATTTATATAGTCTGTCTATTCTTGTATACTGTGTTATTACTGATCTTCATCACTACCTAGACCACACTTTGCACTAACTGTACTCTGACTCTTTACTACATCCCAGCATTTATACAGACTGTCTATTCTTGCATATTGTATTATTACTGATATACATCATTATTATTTGTATGAGTAAGCACATTGTGAGCAATGTATAATCCAAAGCAAAATTCCTCGTATGTGACCTCATACCTGGCAAATAAAGCTGATTCTGATGATACCTAGACCACCATTTGCACTAACTGTATATTGTCTCTTGTCTACATTCAGCATTTATATAGACTGTCTATTCATATTAATTGTGTTATAACTGATCAACTTCACTAACTAGACCACTAGACTAATTGATTACTGACTCTTTACACCATCGACTCTTTTCACCATCTCAGCAGTGATATAGACTCTCTGTTCATGTATATTGCATATCCATGGACTTACTTACACCTCGCTACGTGCTGGCATTTGTAATGCCCACTTATTCTGCACTTTATGTAGCATATTGTATTCTGTATTCTTGTACTGTATTGAATGTGAAACTATTTGTTGTCTTCCACGCCTACGCTTTTCTTGGCCAGGTCGCCGTTGCAAATGAGAACCTGTTCTCAACGGCCTACCTGGTTAAATAAAGGTTAAATATAAAATTAAAATAAAAAATCCAGTTTTTCATATGACAGAGTAGCAAAATCAACATTTATTTATGTAAAAACGTCCTGTTATTTCTTAAGATAAAGAAACCCATTGATTTAATTAAAAAAGCAATTGCATTTGGTTGCATTTGCAAAAACAGAACAGCAGTGGAATCCTGGATAAATTACATTTTAGCATGGCCTGGAATTAGCATAATTGTTATGAACAGTGTGCTACTGGCAAAAAAGGAAATGTTTATGCTGAACTAGATAAGCTTGGGCTAATTAGTAAACATGAAAAAGCAGCCAGCCAATTCAATATTTCCCAGACTGTGAGAATATTTGATGAAAGCATATTTAATTTTAGGTGAACCTTGGTGTGTCGTGTTCAGCAGGGAGTTACCTGGTCTTTCTTCTGCTGTACTGCTTTAGACACACTGTTAAGTCCTGCCTGAGTCTCCTGACACTTCTCATCACACCCGAGGCAGGTCAGGGTAGCAGGGCAATTGATGGACTGTCTGTATGACCCTCCAGGGCTCTGGGGTATCGCTCACCTGAACCTGCTTGCATTCCATCTATATGGCTTCAGTGCCCCATTGGTGTGTTTTCCTTAAACATGTGCTGGAGATTTGTAAATTGGGGCTTTACACTGGGACAAAAGGTGCTCTTATGTAAATGGCAGCATGTTTTTTGTTGATTTAGCACATCATCCCAGGGTGTGCGTGAAACACACACACACACACACACACACACACACACACACACACACACACACACTAACAAACACTGAGACTCACTCTCTAGCAAGACAGGGTTTTAGGATGGATTTAGTTTTGCCAGCTAATAGGGTATCAGCTGTACTGTAAGCAGTGAGTGGAACTAGCCCGTAGGCTAGGCACACAGGCCTTATCACTCCGCAAGCAGACCCCATGATAAGGTATTATGTTTTTCACAATAGTCTGCTGTGTTTCTCCTGTTTGTGCAGTTTTTCCGTAGTGCATGCTGTAATAACCCAAGGCTGCCAATTACACAGACTGAGTTTGCTACTGGTGCTTAAGCCTGAAATGCTGGTGGTGATTCAGTAGTCGGAGTGACAGTGAGTGATTCCCAGAAGCCTGGATGTCTGGGCCCACGCCACGTTTCATTTACAAGATTTCCACGCTCTGTGAATTTTAGAGCACAGTTATCTTGCACCCTCTTCATTTATCTGTTCTGCAGGATCATTCCTGGTTGAACTCTCTCTGAAGGAGGACTCTGCCAGCATCATGAGAAAAATCTGATGATGGAAAAATAATACTTAATATTGTAATTCCTTTCGTACTTTAGTGGATCCCTTGAGTTGGTTTTGATGTATTATATATGTTAATGTATTATAAGTAGGGCTGTCAGCGTTAATGCGTTAATTGCAATGCGATTAAGGGGCGACGTGCTGCAATACATTTTTTTAATCGCAGGCCGGCATTTATTAATTTATTTTACACTTCACTCGGCTTTGCGTTGTGCCTAACAGGCTACTATTTTGACCCTTTGCAGCACCGTTACTTATCATCAAGCTGCTTCTTCCTCGTAACACATCCTGCTGCTGCATGCTGCAGGCATGATGGAGAAAGACAGCAGCAATGAAATCCTGAATGGCGCTTTTTATTTTCCAAAACTCCCGGACGGCTCGTAGACAAGTCGAAAGCCATATGCACATTGTGTAAAGCCAAATTAAAATATCACCGAAGCACGTCAAGCTTGAGCTACCACCTACGGAGCTAAGCATAGTAGTACAGTTAACGTGATGCTACCCGCTAGCATAACGTGCTACTTGGCGACCTGTGGATGAAACCAAATCCCCAAAAATGACTACAGCTCTTGCGAAACGGGTGGCAACTAACTGCAGACCTGTCAGCATCGTAGAGGACTCGGGTCTTAAAGACGTACTACGGTTGGCATGTTCTGACCCGTTTTGTTGCCGTCGAGGGAGACAGTAGTTTTCACGGATACACAGCCTGTATGACACGGAGAAAGCAGCTAAACTGGAACAGCTGCAAAGTGCTGCAAACGCTGTCTCATTAACCGGTGATCACTGGACGTCAGTGAGTAATCAACATTATTTAGGAGTTACTAAACACTATATTGACTCTAGTAAGGATAGGGATTTGTAGTTTTTTAGTTAGGTACTTGGAGGAATTGTGCAATAATGACAGATTCACACATTTTTCTTTTGTTTACAGTAAATAAATAATTACAAATCTTAAAATCAAGTTCATAAAGTCACTTTCTTTGCATTCATTTGATTCCCAATCAAGATACACTGGTAAAAATTGCTTTCAATTGTTAATATGTACTTAAAAACTGTTCTGAAATGCTAAATAATAGAATTTTAATCATGTGATTAAAATATGCGATTAATCGCGATTAACTATAGAATTTCAGTGATTAATCGCGATTAACAAAAATTAATCGTTTGACAACCCTAATTCTAAGATATGTAGACACAGGACAGTCCAAATATTCCTGATTGCGCTCAAGTGGTTCATGGCCAGTTTTACCTACACATACACTAATGTACTCCTTTATTTGACAAACAAGGCTTTAGGGCTGCAGCTAACGATTATTTTCATTAGGAATTATAGTGCTGAATATTTTCTCAATTAATCGTATGCTCTATCCAATGTCATCACCTCTACCACATCTTCAAATGTCTTGTTTTGCCTGACCAACTGTACATATTTTGAAGAAACTGAATTTCCTATGACATGAAATAGAAAAAAGCAGGAAATTGAAATAATCAAATATCAAAAATAATAATCAAAATAGTTGGCTGATTATTTTTATGTCAATCGACTAAGCAATTATTTGACTATTTGTTGTAGCTCTATAATAAATACTCTACAATCGCACTGTGTGAGTTTTGGTTTTCCAAAACCACAAGATTTGCAGTATTTTTTTTCTTCTTAAAATTTAGACCACACTATTGGGAAATGTGTTGGTTTGTGTTTTTTTGTCTTTCAGTTTGGAGCTGCATAACGTTGCCCTGCTTAGCTTCCATTTCAGCTCTGAGATGAAACAATCAGCTTTCTGTATGGCAGGCTACCGCTGCTGAAGATTGGCTTACACAGAAATGTATTGTCATTGTTGTTGCTATGTGAGGCAGCAAAACTATCAGCAGTAGAGAGAGACTCCCAGATCAGTCTGTCAGGGAGGGGTGCCGTTTATATACTGTAGCTTATTGTCTGTTTGGGTGATCAAATGATATTGGCAGCGTATGGCACAGAACTTCAGCCTTTCTAGCTTTGTCTCTGATTCATCAGCATGGATTATTCTGATACAAATGAGCTGAGAAAATCTTATAATGATAAGACCACTGATAAACTGATATTTTAAGATAAACTGATTATATTTAGGACACGTAATACTTGTTTATAAAGTGAAGCTGCCTGATGTCACTGTATTTCAAAAAGGTAAAGGATGCTTATCAACTACGGAGAGTTGGGATCACATTTAAATATGTTATAATTACAGAATTGAATAAGTCATTTTGATTGTAATTTTGTTTAATAGAATTGCTTCTCTTCAGTATAAAGGATTTCTCAGGTTGATTTGATGTTCCTCCACCTCTAAACAACACATAGACACACTGGTGATTTGTTGGCTGCCAGTCTTTTCCCACTTTCAACAGGAGACAAAGCATCAGTTAAATGGATCAATCCGCTCGGTTGTTCCAACTCCAGTGTTTTAAGCCATTTATCCAGGCCTGTCTTTATGCTTCAGCATCATTGGGTTTACCAGACAGCCAAACCTGCCTGTACACCATAATTTGAGTTAATGTACACAACACATTGTATTGTACACATCTTCACTATCTCTTGTCAAGTGGAAACTAGAAATGTGCCGTTTCCAAACTTTGATGTTTGTACATACTTCACATCGGTGTGTCCGCACTGTTTATGAATATCTCCACCATAGGCTTTCATGCATACTTGATATTTATGTCAGACTTGGTTCATGTTTAATATTTGACTTCTTTAAAAGTGCTTAGTCTGTGTCCCTGTAACTTCATGTTCCCTACTGAGTGGAAACTGTTTGGTTCCGTGCCCTCGAAACACTTGACATTAGATAAGGCAGCTGGCACAGCTCCATGTGCAGTGAAAGTGATTTACTGCTGCCTCTGCAGCCTATAAAAAATCCACAGTAGAGCACATATAGAGTACAGTGTCGGCGTAAATGCACCGTTGCTCATCACGTCTCCCGCGGCCTGTACATTACAATACAGTGTCACAGTGGAATGCTTCTCTCTGTGGTGGCCCTGTTCTCCGTGCTGCACAAATGGTCTTGTAACCGCAGTACTGGGAACAGGAGGGTTGGGGGGGAGGTTGGTGGTGGGGGCTCCTGCTAGTCAACAGCTCCTCAGTGTCTGCGGGGCCGTCGTCATCCCGACTCTCCCACAGGGCTCAGGCTTCAGCTCGCACTGGAGACTGGTGCTGTCTATCGTTGCGGCTATCTATCTCGCTGCCACTCAGCCGTCTCTCTTCCTACTCTGAGCTGCCTCTCCCTCAGAGGGACTCCTGTGAAATGAAGCATTGATTGCCCCTGTGCAGACCGTTATGCAGACGGAGCATAAAACATAATAATATTGCTCTGCACAATCCCCCCAAAAGGTTAGACAAACCTATATAGGCTATTTGCCCGATATTAGGCCATTTAAATTACTTATAACAATAATATAATAATAACAGTTGTATTCCTTGATATGTACAGCCTTTGGTCTATTCTCAAACTTTTTCCCAGCAGGCCACCAGACACTGTCTGATTATGAATAAGTCAAAACAAAACAATGGCTCTGTATCAGGAATGCCTGTGATTGGCTGGCTGTAACTGCAGTGCACACTTTCTACTGGTCCCAGTAAACTGTAGCACATTTAAGGTGCTCTCTTGGGCTCAGAACCGTGATGATATGCATTTGCACTGTGGTCTTACAGCTGGGGATAACCGTGCTGACCCAGAATATCATGGTCCTGCATGAGAGCAGGGCCAAACTGTGTGATAGTGTACTGGTTCTTGGCAGATTGATCAAAATATAATTTTCAAACACTGGGTAGAGAGGAAGTAGAGGAAAAAGGTATCTAATTGCTCACACATCCAGCCCAGCGTGGCTGCCTCCATTTAGCTATGCTCTGCTATATAAGTTCCATTACCGATTAGAAAAGTCCTGCTGCTGCTAATAAATTACAGAACATCTCTGTTTCCTGGTGTGGTTTTAACCTCAGGCAAGCACTGATATATTTTCAATCTGATGGAGTTTTGAGAAATAAGACTGCTACCTATTCGCCCATCATGAATGTAATGAGAATCATCAAGGGGATGAAATGTGCTTATGAAAATGAATGTAAAAGGACCTTAGTAGTCATTATCAGGATTAATTGGGATTACATTTTTTTTTTTCATAAGAATTGCTATTTGTTAGCACGTAATGAACTGTGAACAGTTGTGTCATGTGTGTTGTATCCATAAGACAAGGCCAACAAGATCATGATTTAATTATTGTATTTGCATCCAATTGTTATTACAGTTCCACTTGCTATTCTGTTCATTAGAAGTGATGAATAGTTTACTGTGGCACACTGCTGAATGCCAGCCAACAGTTTGGTTAATAGCTCGCTTCAGAGTGGTCCAGTGGGAGGACATATAGCTCCCCCGGACATGTCTCTAAATTGGTTTATGGTATGCCCTGTGGAAAGAAAAACATACACCTACACATACTCACACAGACTGCAAAAGGTCACATAGGTTATTGGATGCTAAGTAAAAACTTTAGGTATGAAAATGTAATTATACCAGTACCAATGTTTTTTTTTAGATCATTTTTTGGGCATTTTAGGCCTTTATTATATAGGACAGCTGAAGATGTGAAAAGGGGGAGAGGGGGAATGACATGCAGCAAAGGCTGCGACGAGGACTGATCCTTTGTACATGGGGCGTATGCTCTACCAGGTGTGCTTCATTTTAACCTTAATTTCATTCTTTCTTTTTTTTTTTAAGATACATTTTTTACTGTTATTAGCACCATTTATCATTCAGACATACATAACAAATTCCACAATATGTGCCAGGTAATCAGATGGTGCACAGAACAGAGAAACACAAATTGAACAAGAACAAAAACACTCTGCCACCCCCCACACTCTGTGGTCTCGAGGAAAACAAAACAAACAAACAGAAATCACACCTTGCCTAGTCACTCTCCTCTACTTCTTGTGCGGCTGAGGTCATTAAGTCTGAGATTTGTGCTGCTGCGCTTTCCATAGGCTGATAGTTGATGATTTGGCTTTGTTAATCCTTGCTGTAGAGAGCTCAAGCATCACTATGTCTAAAAGATACGCTAACCACTGTTTTATACAAAGCGAGTTGTGGGGGGGTGGGGGGGAGCCAGCGTTGCGCTATCATTTTCTTGGTTGCAGTTGAGCCGGCTAGCCAAATCTTTCTCTGTCTCTTGAGCAGGTATAATTTAGAGTCATCATTAAGTAACAAAACAATCGGGTCAGTAGGAATTATATATTCTATCACATCAGATATTATTGATGTTGTTTTATTCCAAAACTCATGCACCTGTTCACACTCCCAGACCATATGCAGGAAAGATCTAGTTTGTTCAGGTTGACAGAACGTACAATAGGGAGTGGGAATGGCTTTCGAGACGCATCTCTTCTGAGGAGTCCAATATGTCCTATGGCATATGTTGAAGTGGATCTGCTAGTGATTTGGGTTCTTGGAACAGTGGGAAATGTTGTCCCAAACTCTCAGTTAATTGTGTTCCCCTCAGGACTCAGCTCTCGTTCCCATTTCTTTACTATTGGGAGTTCTCCTATGGATATTTGCAACAGCTTAGCATAAATCTTGGACACTACTCCTCTCACAGGGAAATCAAAAAAACATTTAATGACTGGGTGCGCCTCAAGACTGTTTTCCCCATGGCACTCCATAACATTTTAGGACTGATCTTAAGCAAAGATAGAAGTAAAAGGATGTCCTGGGGACCTCAAAACTAGCTCTCATATCTTCAAAACTCAACATACCTTTCTCATTGAATAACTGGTCTAGAGTATAAATACCCCTATCCCTCCACTGCTTACAAGCAAAAGGTTTGTTACCAGACATTAAGTGTGTATTGTGCCATATTGGGTATTCACGTGCCACTTATTGGTGTAGCGCATGTGCTCCTCCACCTGTTTAAAGTTGGTAAATGTGTTGGTGATAATGGGGCCATAGGTTAGCATACACTTTTTTGGAGAAACACCTACGAAGGCAAGGTCTTGCAGTCTTAGACTTCCAGTGAGGTTTTGCTCTATTTCTCTCCATGGAACTGTAGATGAGGGGTCCATCCACACTGAGGGCCCGTAGCTGAAAGGCTCTGTGATACACAGGTCGGGGAGGGCCAAGCCTCCCGTGTTTGTGGTACATTGCAGGGTAGAGTATAGTAGGTTGTTTGTGGTACATTGCAGGGTAGAGTATAGTAGGTTGTTTATTGTTCCAAATATACTGCCGAATTAAGGTATCAAGTTTCTTCCAGAAATGTATTGGTGGGGGTAAGGGGATCATTGAACTTAAGAAATTCACACAAGGAAATAGGTTAATTTTAACAACAGCAATCCTGGACCGTAGCCAGATCCCTTTTGAACACTACTTAATATAGTTTCATAGTTGTCCTGGACAACTCGCTGTAGCGATGTGTGTATGGTAATGCCCAAATATGTAATTTTGCTTTGGGTTGGTATTGTAACACTAATGGCTGATGCCACATGCCTGTTGTTCAATAAAAGAAGATTCGATTTATTCCAGTTCATTTTATAGCCGGAGATTGAGCCAAATTCGTATAAAATCTTAAGAATTTTTTGAATAGAGTCCTCAAGATCAGAATGTACAATAAAATATCATCTGCAAATAATGATATTAGCAGTATACTATTGGATTTAATCTGGACATTACAGATTTTATTTTGCCTTATGGCTTGGGCTACGGTTCAAGAGAGATTGCAAATAGCATGGGGGAAAGCGGGCATCCCTGTAGTGAGCTCTGCTCGATGGGAAATGGCTGAGAATGCAAGCCATTGGTTGAGACTATGGCCGTGGGATTCGCATATAAAGTACGTACCATGTCAATGAATTTGGCTCCCAAACCAAGCCTCTCCATTACTTGCCACAAGTAGTTCCACTCTAGGCGGTCGAAAGCCTTTTCCGCGTCCAGTGATAAAACTGCTGCCGTTGTTGGAAGGTTTTTGGCTTCTTCTATTACATGAAATAGTCTGTGTACATTGTCTGCGCTTGGGTATAAAACCTGATTGGTCGGGGTGGACTAGCTTCTCAATAAATTGTTCTAAGCGCTATGCCAAGACTTTGGAATAAAGCTTAATATCAGTCCCAATGAGGCTGATGGGTCTGTAATTTGAGCACTCTTTAAGATCTTTACCCTTTTTGGTTATAACAGAAATTAGTGCAGTGTTGGTGAAAAGTACCATTCTCTATGGCTGAAGTTAAAGATTGTAAAATGGTAGGTCCTAATATGTCAAAATACTGTAGAAGAAGTTTTGATGGAATTCCATCCAACCCTGGCATTTTCCCATTTTTTTTTTTTTTTTAATGCTGATTTAAGTTCTTCTAACATTATAGGTTGACCCAGTTCTTCTGCCTCCTCTGGGTCAAGAAGAGGCAGGTTTAGTTTGTTTAGGAACTTCTGGCATTGTGTCAGTTCTGGGATTTGTTGAGATACCTCAGTCTAAGTGGATGCTGTTGATAGTAGCTCTGGATTTGCTTTGTTTTAATTTCAGAGCAGGCAATTTGCTTGGTTTACAGCCATTAAAATAGTAATTTTACCTCACTCTTGTGCATTATGAACTCAGCTCTCCTTCTTAGCAGATCATTTAGCTCTGTTCGACTTGTGACCAGAAAAACAAGTGTTAAGAGACTGCTCTAACGATTTACAGCGTTCTTCCAACTCCACAATCCTTGCCTCTCCTTTCCACTTCAAGTTGACCGTGAAGGAGGATATGAAATCTCTAATAAATCCTTTAGTTGCTTGCCATCTCCTAGATCTTTCTCCTAACATATCACAACGGAATGTGGTTATCAGCGCATTGTGATCAGACAGAATTGCTGGTTCTATTGCTATTGTGTGGAACATTGTCTTAAGCTCACTGGAGCACAAAATATAATCAATGCGGGAGTGGGTGAGGTGACGTGTGGAAAAAATGGTGTAATCCTTGCTAGTAGGATTGTGCATCCTCCATATATCTGTTAGATGGTGGGATTCCACAACTGCTTTAAACATGTCTGATATATGTTTTGGGGCTTTTGTGTGTTTGACCCCTGATCTATCCTGATTTAAATCTAGTACTGCATTCATGTCTCCCCCTATAATTAGTGAATATTCATTAAGAGAAAGCAACTCATTGGTTAGGCGCGGGGAAAAAACTTTCATCATATGTAGACGGTGCATATACCGAAACAAAGGCTATTTTCCTACTCCTTATCGTGGTACATACATAAGATATCCTGCCTGATAGGTCTTTACTACTTTTGTCTACGGTAAGTGTGCATTTCCGCGACAGCAACACAATGGAGCCCTTGGTTTTGGTGTCATCACTAGATGAGGCTGCAACCTTGAACCTCTCTTTTACGTAAATGTGACTCTTGAATAAGCGCCACGTCTATGTTTTTCCTTCTTAAATAGTCCAGGAATTTAGCTCGTTTGATCGGCCCGTTTAGTCCCCTGATGTTAACTGAAAGGACTGAAAGCTCAGCCATCTTCAAAATTTACACGCATAAATGTCTCGAGTACCCTACCGGAATTCGCTGATAGATTTGTAGCAAAGGGTGAACTGTTAGCTCTGAGCAAAGTGTGGTAAAACATAAATCATCATCAACATTAATAAATCCCCTAACCCTCTGAGACCGCAGACCCCAACCCCTATCTGTAAGGTACTTGGCCACATCAAACACAACACGCGTAAACTCCAGCCCACAATCCCCCTCCTGTTTAAAGCCACAGGTACATTGAAACAGGTCTGATAAACTTATTTTGCTAAATATGAACGGTGTTACAAAAACCCTAGAACTAGGTCGTAACCAGCTATGAAATTCTGAAATAAGCTATGTGAAAAACACACTAATCTAGTTGGAGTAACAAACAGAGACCGTTTCTCAATCTGTGTTCTTCTGTTGACTTGTGTTCTTGTGTCCCTGTGAAACGTCATCTCATGTTGCCAAAGTACTGTCCGAATACGCATTTCGCATTTTACCAAGAACAGTTAAGATTCCCGGAAATGTTCTTGACACGCCCATTTTACCGAGGATGCATTGGTGTCAGTACCCGATCCGTAACGCCTGTAAGATCCGTTCTGCGCATGCGCACAATTCAGCGCATGCGCAGAAACTCAACGTGTTTTACGACACTGCCTGATCAGTTCTACGCTTGCGCGAACACCGGCAAACTTCACAGCTCTATGCACGCATTGGCGTAAGGATGTTTGGACATTTCTGGTTACCAGAAGAAAACATTAGACAGTGACAGTAGACCGTTTATGGCAGAGATGAAGTTTACAAGGTGTTTGCTGGAGTTGCCTAAAGTATCTGTCCAGTACAACACCATGTAGCAAATTAAATAAAGGCTTCAAATTTTACGTTTCATCATTTCTTTGCAACTTTGAAGGTAATTTGCTAACGCTAGCTAGCCTGAGCTAGAAGCCTTGCTTTGGTGTTTTAAGTCATGACTCCGTCCTGCTTCAGGTTAATCATGCTTTAAATAAAGTTTAAGCATGTGTATACCTCTCACTTCATGTGTGAAAGTATCAGGTAAAAACAGGGCTACAAATGAAATCTCTGTGAGAGACCAGCAAATTCCTAGCAAACTACTATGTAGCTCAATGCTGGACATTTCACCCCAAATTCCGGTCACTTTACTGTATTTGTATTTGTTTAGTATTTGGTTTAGAAGCCTTTATTGGTGATTTTTTACGGTACAAAGTCCTGCTACATACCAAAGCCCGTCTACGGAAAGCCGTTCCACTCCCTATTCAGCCCCATTGTACCGAATTTGGTTGCAGTTCCACCAGAGTTCCACTGGGGGTGATCGCGGTCCAGTGCTAAATGAATGGGACTCTATGGAGCTAGATGCCTCAATTTGTTTCTTTCGCCTGATTGTCGTTGAGAAATCTCAGATTGGATTGTAGTTTTTGCAAGTTCAACATAGATTATAGGTCAAAAGTTGAATGAATGAGTACTTGTGTCCTTTCGATTTGTTACAGGTTGAGTCGTTGTTGCCCATAACACGCTAGCATTCTGCTAATGAATGCTGATTGGTCAGTGAAGGACTGATTACGATCGGCGATCCCGCTTGACGGCATCCAAAGCAGAACCAGAATGTCAGAGTGAATATTTCGGCGTGGTCTTTAAAACATTAGCAAACCTCTTTCTAGGACGTGTATTAACAGGGAGAGGCTAACCTGTCAGCTGTGTTGGCGATGCTTCGAGAGAACAAAGGAAGCGACTCAGAGCTTGGCGTAAAGCAGTCTCTCTGGCCGTATAGGTGTATGACGACATTTTAAAAGGCTTTTTAGAACAAAAAAGCCACTTTAAAAAAATCTAACACCCAGCAGTGTGTATTTTCTTAGCCTCCCCTTTCGAATGCAACATTGAAATTACTAGACAAAAAATGATATCCTGAGGAAAGTGGATTTTGAGAGGTATAGCTCCATAGAGTCCCATTCATTCTGCACTGGCCTGTGAGCGCCCCCATACGGAACTCTGGTGGAACTGCAACCAGTTCAGAAGCCGGAAGTAACGAGAGAGTGGAACTTCTTCCCTTATTAGAAATTCTTTGTACATATGTACATATATAGCAAGCTATATATGCTCCGCTATGTCGCGTTAGCATGCAGCTATAATAGTTAGCTATGAGTATGCTAACGTTAAATTGTAGTGGAACGAAGCAGCACTTTCTAACGTCAAAAATCGCAGATAAAGGCTTCTGAACCAAACACTATACAATCGGACATGTTTCAGCAGGAATGTGACCCGGAATTGGGGAGAATTTAACAACATTGCCAGCTAAGATGACATGTTTACTGCCGTTAGCATGTAGCTACTATAGTAGTATACAGCAGTGGTGGCTGGAAGAGCTGTCATCCTGTCTTCAAAAGGACACTTATGTACGTTTACACTTAATCGCATTAATAATAGACAGTCTATGGTTATTAGTCAAGACGAAGTATTAAAAGTAAAAACATTAACATAAACAACACAACGACGACGTCGCTACACGGTTTTGGATCAGTGACAAGTCTTGATTGTTTGTAGCTATGACTATTGTATAATAAAGATTTAATAAAAAAGTTGTGATGTTTGGTTATAAAGCGTTTCAACGTGCGCAGCATGCACAGAACGGATCGTACAGGCGGTGTGGATCGGGTACTGACAATTGGTTGGTAACTTGTATGAACTTCGCAGCACCCGTATCCCAACATTCATTTCGGCATTCAATGATGGTCGGGTTTCCGGTACATAGACAGCCCAAAAACGACAATTTAACAATTTTCGCCATCTTATTCATCACTAAATTCACTTCTGAGAACATTTTAGGCGAGAAATTAACGGTTTAGATTTCGTATATAGGCAGTCTTGCGGAAATCTTTGCCGAATTGACAATTTGCTCCAAAGTTTGAGGAGTTTTCGGAGCTCCATGAAGTGAGGCGGCCGCCAGCTTGCGCCTGCCGGGGGCGCTAGCTCGTTGCTCGGATAGTCACGCTCAGAGACCCTGCTGGAAGCCGGAGGTCTTTTAGACCGGTCCCGTAAATAAGAGGTTTTTATTTCGCCGTTGACGGATCGTTTGTTTAAATATCACAACACATGTCCATCATAAGATTAACGGGAACCTGTGGTTAACTGTCTTTTCGGAGTTAAACTCCACAAGCAAGCACATACACACACACACACACACACACACACACACACACACACCGCAGCTTTACACACACACACACACACACACACACACACACACACACACACACAGACACACAGCGCAGCAGGCAAAGGCGGGGGAGAGAGAGATACTCGTTTCTCTTCTCTTTTCTCTTCCCGATTTAGTATTTAGTTCATATTTTTTTTGGTGTATTTGTTTTCTGATTTATTAGAAGTTGAGTTTCAGTCAGTATGATAAATGAACAGTTGTACATAAAGTGGTAACATGGTATGACATGTTATGTAGACTAAAGGGGAGACACCAAGCTTTATAATTTGAATTGCTAATTTCCATCTCCCTGGGCATATACAGTGCACTACAATAATATAGAAATGATCACGATCACGGTCATGATCATGAACACATAGGACACACTAGTGCATAGGCATACTTATTTTTTTAATTTAAACTGACTTATACACTTATAATAGTAGGGATCGCGTTCCACTCTTTTGAATAAGTAAGGGGTGTTTGAGCTAAACCATAAACAATAAAATTAAAGCTCAATAAGTTTTATTTTTCAATATTACTGCAATAGTTGTAGCATTATGAGGTTTTCTTGTCCGGAGATTGTTTTAATACAAAGTGGTTATATTGTTGTGGTTTTTATTTCTAGCTGTTATTTTAGCCTCTGTGCTGGGGGTGTTGAGCAATAACAGGAAGAACGCATCGTCTCAAACTCTTAACAGTGTTTTCTGTGCTTGTGAACTTGCGAGTTCATTCTTCCAGATACAACTAGCAAGAACGTTCTCTCCAAGAACACAAGTCTGTTCTTTGCATTCTTGGTATTGGGAAACGCCAATGTATAAACTGAACAGACAGCATCCATCATGTTCTTTCAGTCTGGCTAAATGTTAACAAACATAGACTGTAAACTGACCAGCCAGTATTTATCATGTACAAGTTTGGCTCCAAAACTTACATATAGTGTCCTCAGCATTTATCATGCTCTTTTCAGCCCGGTTAAATGTCAACAAAACAGAGATTATAAACTGAGTAGCCAGCATTCATTATGTTCTTACAGTCTGGTTAAATGTTCCTTCAAAGCTTGGCTCCAAAACCTACATACAGCGTCCTCAAACCCGGTACAGTAGCCCAGATACCATTAGTCCACAGCCGCTGCGTCCGCCAGCCTCTGCCTCACCGTCGGCCCCAGCACCAGCCGCGTAGTTCCCCCGCCATCTTCTGGTTCCGTTGTCGGCAACAGGCCGCTGTGCGGAGCGGCTCGTGTGGGTGTTGCGTCGTCCTCCATATCCAACTCCCGATAAAAAATGTCTGCATCTGTGGCTGTAGTGCAGATGAACTCTCTCCCTATGTGGGTTGTTTTCAGGGTGGCTGCGTAGATAAGCTAGTTTGAGGTGCCTTTTAACATGTAGCTCGTGTTGCGTCTCTTCAAGCTCCCGAGGCCGTTGGATCGTGAAAGAGCCGCAGTCCGGTTGCATCGGATCACGTACCGTAGTTTCCTGCACCTCAGACTCTGCCACGATGTGTTGCAGCGAGGCAATAATTTCAGTTTGCACTCTCTTCACTGCGTTGTAGATCCCTGATTCAAGCACACTTCGTTGCTTTTCCAAGACCTGAGTGATAAAGTCCTCCATGTTTGAGACTGCGCTAGCATCAGTTGCTATGTTAGCAAATTTCTCTGTCCGAGTAGATAGTTTAGACGACAACGAGACCTACTTTTCCGCGCCTGCAGGCGTTTCACTGAGTCATTGTATAACAGAAACGAGTTGGCGTCAAAGAAAAAGGAATAGACCTGGCTTTTCAATGAAATGCGGAGGTGGGTAGGGAGCTCTAGCTTTCTGCATCCATCGCGGTTGCTGGTCATGTAAAATCTCTTTAAAACACTATTTAACAAAAATGTTTTTTTTACACCAACTGTCCTCTTTAAATTTATCTCAGAAAAACATACCTTAGGAGTGAAAAGGCAGACTTGGTTTCAAACTGAAGATCCTTAGTCTGCTTGGCAAGCTCGATAACTATCGCACTACATGAACTAACAAGCATTGAGTCACCCTCACCCTCCTCTTTGTCTGAAACTTAAGCCTCTTGTCCCACTGTCAGCTTGTGTGTGTGTGTGTGTGTGTGTGTGTGTGTGTGTGTGTGTGTGTGTGCATGCATGTGTGGATTTGTGTGTAGGGGAATTGTTATTTGGTGCAAGTGTTGGCCAGATTGAAAGCCCCACTGAGCAATTAGTTCAGCACTGAGTGGTACTGTTAGACAATTTTCATTAGCTGTCCAGGAATTCAGCGAGCGAGTAAGATCAAAACATTTGTTTTAATCTAAAGCTAAAAAGAGTTACCAATGTTATTGTTGGAAATGTTGTTATTACAGATTGTGTTGATCCAGTACAAGAACATATTAGTGGCATGACTGTAGATGAGTGTAACTCCAAAACTGCATCGGTAGATTAGAGGCTATGGCCCCATTTGCACTTGACTTTACATTTAGACACTTTTTACATGAAAGTCAGGGGTGGTCCTACTGTAGTCCCTAGGGTGTTGGTAATGCACAGGAAGCTGTTGGTAACTGCCCAAAACGTCACTTCATAGAAGACAATACATTGTGCACAGTCAAACTAGCTTTAGCTTGCTAACAACTACCATGAACTAACACACACACACACACACACACACACACACACACACACACACACAAATTGCATTTATGAAGACAAAAGTTTCTTCGTCCTCACAGGCTCTAGTCTCGCATTGCCAGACCTATCTCTACAGCGCTGGAGAAAAGTCTGGCTGAACCACTTGTCATTCTGGTAAAGGGGAAAAAAACGCTCTGGCTTGTTTGTATTTCTTTAAACCAATAACAATAGTCTTGGGTGGCACTAAGCCACGGATGCAGCAACGGTGTCCTTGTAAGACAGATAGCAGAGATAGTGGAAGGGGAGAAGAATGCCATCTGAACTGGCAGACTTTATACCAACAGTCTACACAGGCTCTAACTCACGCCTGGAACAGATGCACAGTAAAACAGCTCAGTGTGCCTTCTGTATGGTCATATGTGATGAAATTGCTGGAGCTGCCTTTTCATGTTGCTTTTATGAGACAGGGTGACCAAAGGCTAATTTCAGTCTGTGTTTAGCTGCCATTATCACAGGGGATTGACCCTGTAGAGCAGGGGTGCCCGTTACGTTGATCGCGATCAACCGGTCGATCGCAAAGGTAGTGTGGGTAGATCGCATGGCATTAAAAAAATAATAGACATCAGCATATCATCCATCCTCACTATGACATTTGTCACTTGATTGACATACAAGACAACCAGTCTTAACATCTGATCTTTTCTGACACACGGGTCAGCACACACGTGCGTACAACAGCAGCAGTTAGACTACTGCAAAATTCCAGCAAGCTAGCGAGTTTCTTTCTTTCATTTATTATACAGGAAAGTTAAAAGTAACAGTTTTGAGTTGCCCAGTTAGCCTAATTTATTTCTACTAAACTACAAAACTAAAAAGAAAGGGTATAAAAATGAGTGGGGGAGCTGGACCAAGTAAGAAGCCAAAAACCTACCACTTCCATACAGAATGGGAGGCAGACATTTGTGTCCTATTCGAAGTGTGTTTGCCTCATCTGCAAATCTACCATTGCTATTCCGAAGAAGGGAAATGTGGAGCGGCATTTTGGGACTGTTCATAAAAGCTACGACACTGACTTCCCTCCGAAAAGCGAACTCAGAAGGAGAAAGAACTAATTAAATGTATAATGCAATATTGTTGACGAATAAAAACGAGACTAAATGGGATTTACAAAATAAAAACTATGCTAAAATGTCTCTTCATTTTCGTTGGACGAGACGAAATAACGTAACATTTACATTACATTACATTTACATTTCTCTGTGTCAGAAAGTCTTGGGATAACAAGAATAAACGACATTTGGAAAAACTTTCATTACATAGAAGTGGAAAAGAAAACTGAATGTGTTGTGGAAAAAGATGTAGAGAAATGCGGCCACAAAATCACAGGAAAAAACACCACGAACCTTAAGAGACATCTCAAGCCATTCCATAATGACATTGAGGTAAGTCAAGACATTAACGTAATGTTAGTTTCTATTTTCGAAAGCTAATGCCAACTCATGAGGCTGTGGTTAATGTGTTTCATTTTAATGTTAGCTTTAGACGTTAGCCACTGGAGCTGAAAATGACGCGTGTGTGTGTGTGTGTGTGTGTGTATTTGTTTGTGTGTATTTGTTTGTGTGAGAGAGTGTGTGGGTTCTTAGTTCCCACCTTACTGAATCTATGTGTACTAAGCATCCCTTGTTGGCCAACATTTTGGTTTTGTCTATACTACTAGGTACTTATACTATATTGACTGGATTAAATAGAATTGCATTACTAAAAAGAGACAAAAATACAATTTTCATTAACTAAAACTAGACTAAATGTCATCAGTTTTCGTTGACTAAAACTAGACTAAAATAGTCATGGATAATTCTGACTAAAATAAGACTAAAATGCTCAGACTTTTAGTCGACTGAAACTTGATTAGACTAAAAAGAGTATGAATGTGACTGCGTTATTCGGCTCCACTTATTTATGTGAGTCATACTTTTCCCACATGAAGATTATTAAGTCCAAATACCGTTCCACCATGAGTGATGATCATTTGGAAATGTGCTTGAAGCTGGCTGTCAGCAGCTACTGTCCGGACTATGCATCCCTGGCTGATTCCATTCGGTGCAAGTCATCAGAGTGAGGTGATGACAAAAAATGTACAGAGTTGTATTGTGCAATATGGGTTCATGCAGTTATGCAAGGTACACAAACTTATATTGTACATATAAAGAATTTTCATTTTTATAGTAGCTAGATCATTTTGACTTGGTCATTTTAAAAGTAGCTCGCAAGCTGAAAAAGTGTGGTCACCCCTGCTGTAGAGGCTACTTTCCACAGAGAGAACTTACTGATGTAGTTACACTTGGGAAGAGTGAAGCATTTTTACATACTGTAGTTACATATGTGTCTTGGAGAGATGGATAGATTTACACTTTTTTAGTCTAGAATGCATTTCAAATGGTCTCCAGGGTGGTTTGACAAATTGGATTTCAGTCCGTCTTGAATTGTTCTTGGATAGATTTACATTTACGTGACTGACTGGATGTGTAATGGTGGTTAACTCACTGCAACAGCTGCAGTCTCAGCTTTTTGAGCACTTGTTTAACGTGCATTCCCTGGAGTTAATCAGGTCAGATGGCTTCACAAGATGATGAACCGACGTTTACGAGCTGCTTTTATCAAGTATTGCTTTCTCTATCAACAGTATCACTACTTCACTATAGTTCACTATCAGTACAACACCTCCAAGACTTGACCTTTAAAGGTGCAGTAGGTAAGACTTGTAAAACTAACTTTCTGTCATAATTGCTGAAACTAATCCTATCTTCGAGTAGAACTACATGAAGCAGGTAATTAAAAAAAAATTAAAAAATCCGGCTCCTCTGGCACCACCTACAGCCTGTAGTGTGGTTTGCAAAAATCCACCACTCCCTGTTCAGATGCACCAATCAGGGCCAGGGGGGGTGTCTAACTGCGTGTCAGTCACTGCTCATGCACACACATTCATTCTCCCTTGTGGGGGGAGGGGCTTAGGAGACCGTTTTGGGCTTAAGCAGAAAGGGGGGAGGGACTGAGAAGTTGTCGATGTTAAAATTGTTTGGCTAAATCCTGGATCGTCACAATCCTACCTACAGCACCTTTTAATGATGCTGATGACATCATTCCAGATTCTGTTTTAGGGTTGTACAAATTGTAGATTTGTGCAGTTCTAAGATACCAGTATTTCTATAGTATATTTAGTTTGTTAAGCAGTTTTCATCAATATTAGGACCATGTATTGCAGTTACAAGGCTGAAAGTGCCAGTGTGAATATTCGCTGTGGAAGGCCAGTAAAGTCTGCTACGAATAACCGACTCCTGAAAAATCTTTTTTGTGTCACAGCCATCCATGTGCTTTAGTTTCAGTGCTTTTTTGCCCAGTTTATACTGAAATCCACACTGTTTTACTGTATTCAGCTCTCATTGTAGCGTTATGTGAATGACATGGGAAGAGTATTTCATATTTGAATGAGAACTCTTTAACGATTATGCTTAGCAGAGCTTTATGTGAGAGGGGGAGCTGTACAGACTTGTCACTCTACAGGCAAGCTGAGTGGATCAATTCTTTGCAGAGATTTTGAAACTGACAAAAACAAACCTTTTTTTCCAACTATACATTAATTTCCAGGACACTTTGTGAGCCATCTCCAGACACTGACGGATTTTTGTGTCTGTCTGTGTCTCTGGGGCTGCTTGCAAATTTGTCTGCATATTGTACAACTCTATATGTATGTACACACTTGTAGTTGATGTTGTGTGGATGTCAAATCCGGCAAAGCTGGAGCCTGAAAGCCTGAGTTGTTGAATGTGCTTCTTGTCATTGCCTGGTCTTTCATCTCTGGGTGTCAAGAAAGAGCTGCTTTGCAAGGGAAATTGGGTTTTGGCAGACAGATCTGTAAAATATAATCAGAGATGCCAGAGTTGGAAGGAGTTGGCTTGCCTACAGTCTGCCAGCCCACATTCTGTATGCTGTCACTATCGTAAATATTCTGTACGCCTCTCACAATATTAAAAGAAAGCAGTAGAAATACAGCATTACTGCCTATTGTCATTTGTAGTGGTGAGTGTATTATTACAGTAAAGCACAAATTACTACATGTGGTTACACCAACATTAAGCCATATTAAATGAATACAGTATTAAAGGAGAATTTTCATGGAAGTGCTAGCTTGACAAGTGTAAGGTTTATATGTAATTGAATCAGTATAAAGCAGTAAGTAGTGAAATACTCCGAAATGGATTTTAGTGTTATTACATCTGTAAAAAACACGGTTTCAGATCTAGTTTTCTAGACTTTCTATATCTTTAAACAATCTGCTCATAGACCTTGGATCATGATTTAGCCTTTACTAGTGCTTCTTAGCAAGGCTAATGCTAGTTCATACGGGTTAATTCCTTCATACACCAAACCTCTTGAGACTCCACCAGTGTGATGATGTACTGGAGGACTGTGGAGCCTGATGGTCTCTGGGAAAGGGAAAAAATCTGCCATGACTGCCTAAGATTAGATCATTGAGTTCATGTGTATAAACCTGAGACCCATCCTCCTCCGTGTAGTTTATTATTTGCTATAAAGTAAGCTGTATATAAACATTAAGCCACCCATAATTCTAGTAGGAAATGTCTGGACTTGATCCCCGATCTGGGGCTCGAAGTCTGACCACAAAGTGGATGTTCCAATCATCAGTGGTGGTGGCTGATCAAACGAGGTGGTGTAAGAGAGACGCACAGCAGCAGGAATGTAAACAATGTGGACAAAGATATTTCAGAATGTGAGGGGAGAAATGCATTGATAGAAGAAGCAATAACAACACAAAAGGCTTACCTTCTTATCAGAAGATGTTTTTCTTGTTCCTACCGTACACTATTCAAATAGCTCTGTTGGTCGTGACGAATTTGTCTCTGTTTGCACACAGTGAGGCCTATTTTAGAGGCACTGTTCAGAATAATTTTACTGGATATCCTGCCTTTACTTAGTTTATCTTAGTTAACTTAGTTTAACTTCTATATAGTAGTATTTTAACTCACAGCAGAGACGTTCACAAGTCATTTTTTGGAAGTCCAAGTCGAGTCTCAAGTCTTTGAGCTCGAGTCCAAGTCAAGTCTAAAGTCTTTGAGGGGCAAGTTCAAGTCAAGTCTCAAGTCTTTTGCCACGAGTCCAAGTCAAGTCTCAAGTCTCTGGACCTCTGATCTGTCCCTAACACTGTATTGTTAAATCTTATGAATTCAAAGCATGTCTTGTAGCTACCATCCATATAGTACAGTATCAAAATCAGTTGTAGTATAACTTTATGGGGTCTACTTAACACATCCCTCTTGAATAAAAGCCTAAATTCTACATTATTAAATCCCCAAGTCAGCTGATGCTAGAGAGATTTGCAAAACTAATCTGGAGGCATGCATGCATGCAAAAAAAGGAGTGAAAAGTGGTCAGCTAAATTATAATATTGGGTGACAGACTTTATTATGTGAATTCAATCCCCACCAGGTCAGTTACTTTTTTCTTCCATATACTGAATTGCATCTGCATGCTCCATTCAAGACTGTTGGTGTAATTAGATTGCTACGAGACCAGGGTTGTAAACTAAATGAGTGTCTGGCAGATTTTTTCCTCCCTTCCCTAAATACATCTTTTAGCAACAGTAATTGATATTGATGCCTGCTGCAGGAAGTGCTGCTAAATCACAGCCAGACTTAGGGCACGGCTGTGGGTTTAGCGGTTCAGAATAGTGTGAGTTATGTGTGAATAAGTACCCGCCGTCTTTAATGATGTGTTGTTGCGTCACACTCCTGCTGGGGAGCTCTGACAGGCCTGATGGATGAAGTGGTCTTGATGTGCCCTCCTACAATCACCTATGTGCAGTTTCAATCAATAGTTCATTAGAAATTCTGATCCCTCTCCAGCAGTGGTGGAATTTCAGTTTATTTGTTTGTTTGTTTTTTTAAGAATTGCTGCACATGTGTGCCTAATAGTGAATACATAATCAGCCACACGCATGTGTATGTTTAAAGATGTTTTCTGTTTATTTTCACCTTTTTAAATTGGCTTTCTAGTAAAGTAATGGTGTTGTAAATCTCCTCTGCCTCTCTGAGCAGTCAGCGTATGTTGCTTTCACTCCAATCCAGCATGTAAATTGAGAGGGTGCTCTGTTGCTCACTGTGAAGCATGCTCATGTTGTTGATCTGTTTTTCACACACAGGTTCCAAGTATGGGTTAATCAGTCTGCTCCAAGCCTGTGTTAAACAACACCCCCCATTCTCAATTTGCCCTCCAAATGAATGTAAAGGCAAATGAATTAGTGCGCTCCGTTGCTTACGGTATTGACTTATTTCCAGTTTGGCCCCATCATTAGCAGCTGATAATTTGAGTGTGGGGGAATTCAGGAACCAAGGCAAAGGCTAGCTCAACAGATTCATCTCATCTTGCAAGTTGATCAACTGGAGGATGAGTCGGGATCATTCACTGTGGCTTTAACCACAGGGGTAATTGGTTCCACTCATGCTCTGAGGATGGAGAGGACATAGGCCAGTGAATAATGTATAGTTACCACATCTTTTTGTAGTTCAGAAAAGGTTTATTTGGATCAAATCAACCTTTCCCGGTTTTTGCAGCCACTGGGGAAAAGGGACCGGTTATATAATGTTGTGTTTTTGTGGTTGGAATATGTCTGTTTCTGAAACACTTCAGAAGCCAACTCTTCATTTTCATTTTATTTTTCCTTTTCTTTGTCCTCACCTGTCCTCTCTTTTACATGCTTCCAAATTATTATAGCATCCATTACTTTTTTGTAATGGGTAACACAATTACAATTAATTAGCTTTTTTTCTGTTTGGTCAGACAGTGGCCTTTAAGACCAGTTCGCTTACAGTAAGTGCCAACTATGATTCATATTTCAATTCAGTGGACTACAAACATGAGTGAAGTGTTTGGCACACAGCACCTGGTGCTGATACGGAATGAAGAATTGAATTTGAGTTAAATTGTGAAACCAAGAATCAGAAAGAAATTGTGATAATTCCAAAGATTCCCAGCCCTATATGCACTTCGATCAGCTTAACCCACAAGTTCAATTCATGTAGCAAATGTTCAGCACGGTGGCTCAGTGGTTAGCACTTCTGCCTCACAGCAAGATGGGTTCGAATCCAGGTCCTTCCGGGCCTTTCTGTGTGGAGTTTGCATGTTCTCCCCGTGTTTGCGTGGGTTTCCTCCGGCTGCTCCGGTTTCTTCCCACCATAAAGACATGCATGCTAGGTAATTAGGACTACAGTTGAAAATTTGCCGACTGGCTAACACTGGCGCATTTACAGAAATGTTGATTAATGTGCATTGTCCTAATCAAATAAACGTACAAACTTAATGTTCAGGATGTTATGTCCATCAGAGTAGATCTTATAAATTACTAAATATTTCAGAAAGTAGTAGAAGTAGAATTCTGACTGATGAAGTAGACAACAATATTATGTATTGTTTCATGTTCCATTTGTATTTTAAAATAATAGAAATGTGCAACAAATATAATTGTTTTAGTATTTTTCTGAGCCCCCGCTCATCTGTGCTCACAGTAACTGCATCATCTAATGTGAAACATTAAAGATGGAAGTTTATTGTGGCTTGTTGAATTGCTCAGAAACAAAAGCAATGTTCTCCCACTAATAGGCTGAGGTTAATTAAATCACCTCTTTGTCAGCCCTCAGGTACTAATCTGCTTCTAATTGAACGGATTGTGGTAAATCAGGGGAAACGTGCCCCCTGAGCTCTGAATCACACAATCCCTCCTAATTGCGATTGGATTTAACAAAGTAATAAGTAACTCTCTGTTGCTTGGTGGGGGTTAATGTATGGAGCGTAAAAAAGGTTGGTGAGACAAAAAGGTGATATAGTGTTTGTTTGTATGGAAGCAGCATTTTGTACTCAGTTCTAAATGACTCTGTCCTGGCTTGTGTGATTCCTGATAAGGTTTACTATTTTCTTGTGGTCATGTCTGTTTGAGTGTGTTGTGGTGAGGAGAGATTGTAGTGTGCTGACAGGATCCAGAGGGAGGAGAGGAAGGGAGGAATGATGATGAGGAGGAAAGGGGGGGGGGGGTAGTTTGCTGTGGTAGCGCATGACATTATTTGCTTTATGCAAGGAGGCTCCCAGGCACACTCGGAGAGGAGGAAAGGACTGATGTTTGTTTACCAAAGAGGCTCTGTGTGTGGGAAAGAAGGAAGGCCCAGTCAGCAGAGAGAGGAGACCGTGGACGGACGTACAACTAGAGGTGGGAAGGAAGGCAGAGGCTGACTGACAAGAAAAACATACAGAGAAAGGCAGACAAACTAACCGACACTCGTGACAATCAGTCGAGCTCTGGGCTCGTCTCGGCACGCTCGGGCACAGTTGGTGAAGATGGACAGCTCATTCCCAGTGCTATCAAACACAAAAAAATAGAGGGGTAGAGAGAAACATGTCAGGTGCCTTTTCATCTCATCTGCAGACAAATCAAAGAAGAATGTCAGCTCACAATAAAACAATCTTCTGTACCCCTCAACGTAGAGGCTCTGGAGCTAACTTAAATAATGTATTAAACAATTAGCCATTCACTTTGCTATTCACATCTGCTTTTCTCTTACATTTACATTACAAGGGTTTGATTGAAGTTGCTTGCATCATGTGGCACTGACAGCTTGATGATTCCTTCCTTAATTGAGAAATACCCCACGTTTATATTCAAATTACAAATTCATGAAATCACTAAATTTCTAGTGAATTCTTCTTCAGGTGAATTTCTCAATTCACCTGATGGACATTATCCTGTTGACCTCATTATAGTTAAAGAAAACTTCCTTATCATGACTATTGGTCCTTATCAGAAAAATGTGATACATCAACCAATGTGCCCCTGAGCAAGGCACTTAACCCCTAGTTGCATGTGACTTCTGACATACATAGCAATTGTAAGTCGCTTTGGATAATAGCGTCAGCTAAATGACATGTAATGTAATGAGACATTTGATAACTAAATGAGAAACTGGTGCTGCAATCAAGCATACTACACCTGGCTAACTTGCTTGGGGAAATTGTGATCAATTAGGGTAAGGAAAAATCTTAGAGACACAGACAGTAACATTTATCAGATGGATTTTAGTTTGAAATTCAGTTATTTAATTGAGTATATTTTGTCAATAAGAGAAAAAGCAGATGTAAATATGGAAAGCAAATCAAGTTGCTAGTTATTCAATAAAGCAGCAGGTCATAGATAAATCTTAGCCTAAGTTAGCTATACTAGCTTTAAGTTGAAGAAATGTACCATGACAACTGTGTAATTATGATCTAGTGAAAATATCACTGTGGTGTCAAAATGGCTGTGAGGTGTTGGCTAGTTACCAGCTGGTATTAATTGTGATTTTGTCTCTCTCGGCTCACAGCAGCTGCAGGGTCAGTCATGTCCTCCGGTTTTGCATTTAGGCTTTTACATTGAGCATCTTCTGTTTTCCGTTTCAGGAGGTAAAAGTTCACTTCTATTTCACGATATCAGTCTGTCATCTCAATATCCTTTTTTCTTTTTAACATTTAGATGTGGCCTGATTATCCTCTGTGCAAAAATATAATAAAAATGTGTATATATATATATTATTTTTTTTCTTCTTAATCCTCCCATTTCAATTTAATTGTGGGTGAATTTTTGCAAACAACTTTTGCAAAATGCACGAAAAGTTCATCAACCTGGCTAAATTCCAAATTGCTAGAATTGCTTGCACTGAATTGGGCTGCCTTACTGCGTTTTATGGCCTAAATCATGACGTGGTCGTGCATTCCCATACGTGCACGCACGCGCACACACACACACACACACACACACACACACACACACACACAGACACACACACACAGCGCATGCATTGCTTTTACAGGGGGAGACACAAGCCCTCTCTGCACTGGAGCCTGTCGAGCCTTCCAGGTAATTGCGGTATCCGTTTCAACCGAGGTGTAGTTATTTCTGAGAGGTGTGAATTGTATGTGCGTGTGCAGTTTAGCTTGTAAATTTGACAGCAACCCAAGCAGCACAGCGAGTGTTACTGCCACTGCCCTGCCAAGTGTCCAAGCGTTCTTCTGATTAGAATTTCAGATGTGTGATTCATTGCTTTCATCACCCAGCGTCCATCAGAGCAGGGTTCCTTCTCTCCCACTTCCCCCATGAGACAATTCCCATCAAATGGCTTCTGTCATCACTGGGAGGGGAGGGACAACAGAGGGAAAACACAGGCCTACAAGTTGTTGGTGATAAACATGTATAATAAGCTGCAAATTGTGTTGCTGATTACACAGGAATTAGGCCACACATGGTTTAACTGTAATGATGTCTCATACAGTAACAGATGGTTTATGACATGCGTAATGCATGCAGCATATGTGTGTAGTCAGTTTAGGCCCTCCCATTTTAACTGGACAGCTTTTTTTTCTTACCCAGACCTCCACAGGGAATAGGGCAAGCATTAGCCCATTATATTATCCTGTTTAATTTCTCTTCTGAAAAATGGGTCAGAGAAATGTTAACGTTGAGAGATGGAAGTGATTTGTTGCAAGCAGTATGTACTAGTGTCTGCTATGAGGAAAGAGTCCTTTGAGGAAAAGAGCTTAACCCCATTCATATGTGATCATAATGGCACCACTTTGCTGTATTGACTTTTTTCACCAATTTAGAATGTTGCTGTGTTTTCTCAAGGTCCCAGCGGAGGTCTACCGGGACACTTAAGTCTTTATGGGGCCCTGCTGAGCTTAGGCAACACAAGTCTTACTGGAACACATGATCTTATTTGCTTCTCTTGTTAGTTTCACTAAATTGAAATCTTCACTCATTATTTTAGACGATAAATGATGCCCCGACAAAACTAATAAGAGTCACCCAATTTAGAGGGAGTTGGCTGCAATGGCTTTACAGGATTTACATAATCTGGGGTTTTGCTGGAAAAAAAAGCCACTGCACAACAAACAAAACAGCACTGTCCGTGGAGCATGGACACAAGTGGCTTGAAATGAGGCAGCCTAACTGCTCTCCACTGGCACGTTTTACCTTTCTCATGAGTAATGGGATACAATAAAATGAAAGTATTTCGGAGTGCTCTCAGTGCACAGGTTCTATGGTTTTCTTTCCATGAGGTTCCATGGGGTGCTATTATTCCTGTGGCAGTCAGCTTTATATAGAGGTGTTACATGTTTTAAGATCAAAGGAGATCAACATGCTCTATTAAATATTTATTTTTGAGACTTTCATATTCTCATTGCCCCATGGAACAATGGTGGCAGAAAGTGTAGTACGGCAAGGTACAAGCCCCATCTGATGTCATACCATGGGAGTCGAGTAAGATCTGTGACAGAACTTCATATAAATATTTGTCCCAAGACATGTTGCATCCCAGTCCAGTTCCCTCTCTAGTGAAGACATGCTTTCATTCCTATTTTCTGGAAGGAAATTGGTCAGAAATATAGGACACTATTCTAGCACACTCCTGTATTAGTATTTTGGTGTTCCTTTGGATCTGACCACCATGGAACCTTTGGCAGCTTTACAAGCTCTACCTTGGTCTAAAGTAAAACAAAAGAGACTTGCTTGTCAGTACTCTTTGCTTTCCCATATTTTACTAATAAAATGCTTGCCTGCTAATCACATAATTATTATTATTATTAGTTGGTTGGTTGTTATGCCTGTAAGTAAAATGTTCTGGTATCTGTAATTTAGAGGCTCAGACCCCTAAATTAGGACAAGCCCAGCCTCCAGCTAATTTAGAGTAGACACTTCTGAAGCATATTTAACAAGTAGAGCTTAGACCAGTAATCTACCAGAGGAACTAGAGGTAGCATTGACTTCAAAAAGTTTATGGGGGGTGTGATGTTAATTTTTGTGATAATGGTAATGTGGACTGAGACCATTGCTGGCAAGGACCTCAGATGTTTGAGGTCATCTTTGAGCTTTGTAAAACTTCTCAGTAATTTAACCCCAGGCTAAACCTGCGATGTGTCCTATGTATCTTGTGACCTTTCACAGATATTTACACGTCTATTTATCTGGTGATGGATGGAAACATGTTAGCTGCTTTTGCTTTTATGCTAACCACCGTGAATTGTCACACCTGGCCTTTAGTGTTATCTTATTAATGCTGTATGACTAGGCCTTTGGCTCTGTAACTGTCTCCTGGATTTTTAACAGTTTATTAAAGCAATTTGCATACTGAGAATATCTGATCTATGGTGCATGTCCTGTAATAAGGGTGCTTCTGAACTTCCTCTATAACAGCAACACTAAGCTTTACATCTCTTTGGAAGTGAGACCTTCGTTGCACTGGCGTCCTCAAGGACTCTGTTGAAATGTGGACTCTTGCCCTGCAGGGGGACACACGTCGTCTCACTTGTGGTGTGACTTACACAGTTGGAGACAGAGCAGTTCCCATATGGACTGTGATTTTTATTCCATAAACTATGGGACTGCTGCTCAGTCACAGTCACAATTAAGAAATTCACCCACAGGTTAAACACAGGCAGAGGCTCACACAACCAATATGCCCATGCTACTCTAAGTATACGGTATATGGGCTAATTGATTAAATGGAATTGATCTCTAATGTTACGTAACTACATACAGAGTTTCATATGCCATTTACAGTATAAGGCATTTTCACAGACTGACTCATACAGTATGCCCACTTGCTCCCCACTTGAGAACATGATTAATGACTTTGGTTGGTATAGCAGATACAAATACAGAGGACAAATGCAAACATTTGTTTTTGATCCACATAATTTCCAACCATCTGTAGTGTGTTTGTCACAATACAGTCTTATGTATGCTCTTTTTTTAAAGTAAGTCTTTGTAAAGCCACTGGCCACAAGTAGTAATTACTGGGTAACAGCACACCAAATGTCTCTACATTTCTCAAGATCCTTTTGAGTCAGCTGCTTTGATGTTGCCATCCTTCGGTGACAGAGTGGGTGGAAAGCAGGAAACCAGAAATGTTTTCTAGGGAGATACAGCGTATTTACTTCTTCTTTTACTCATGTGATCAAATCATTGACATTGACTTTGGCAGGATAAATTGTACCACAATAGTAGTACAAGTAATAATAATTTACACAGCAACATGTCGTTAGGTCTTGTGTACGTAGTCAAGTAAGACTATCACAGCAAAACCACTGAAATTACTGAACTAAACATGGGTGTTCTTTATTGCTTATAAATTCAACTTTTGTGTAAGAAGGAATGTGTTATTTCTTTTCTCACATAGGCTCGGTTTAATACAGAAAGGAGACTTCCCAAACTTTCTGAATTGCCATATTGCTACACTGCTGAGGCTGATGATGCTTTCCCGTGACAAAAAAACATCCAGTTTATCACACAAACATGATAGTTATTAGCATTGTTTAGTATGGGTTCAGAGTACATATGATAAACTAATGTACTATCATTAGGCTCATATTAGTTATATTTATGAAGTAATAAGCGGGTACAATCATTGCTATTTTATCCTCCTAATTCACTTTGCTACATTCAGGTTGGATCAAGATGAGTGCACTTAAAAAGTTCATTTCTAGCAGTATTGACAAGTGTAATGTTTCTGCTTCTCAAAACTTATTATCTTTTGCTTCTCCAAGCAACTAAAACTATTACACAGCGAGTCCAGTCAGTGTTTCAGACATCAAACTGTCTTTTATAATCACAGCGACCTCAGGTATTAACAAATCTGTAATTGCAGTGCTACTGCAAACGATTCATGGCTGGATTAACAGGTCATTTCCTTTATGTTGACACTGGTAATTACAAATGTTGTGATTATGCTACTGTCAAAGCAATACGTGAATCAGTCATCACTGTGTAGACATAAGCTTCAAAGTAGAATATTTATGTCAACAGTTTGGCTTTAGCAGGAAAAGAAAAAGGCTCTCAATGTAATTCAGTTGCCATGGACAGATGCCAACACATAGACACCCTCACATTCGTCATTTTGGTCAAACTTGGCTGATGCAGGCCCATTCAGATGCAGAAAGGCTCTGACTTGTCTCGTGTTTGCGGCTGCTGTGCTCAGCCAGAGGGGCAGTGTTAATGCCAGCCATCCATCAGCTCACCATACTGTCGTTCCTCAACACTCAGTTGACATGCTCCCAAGGACAGTGCTGCCTTGCCACCAGTACTAAGCTGTCTTTTCTCTCTCTTCTCACATTTTTCCCATCTCTCACCATCTCCCTCTCTCTTACTGCTCCCATCAGGCAGTGTGCTGGCAGTGCAAACAAGCCACTAAGATTATATTGCATTAATTGGCAGCACTGCAATCATTAAGAGCTCATAATCCCTGAGTAACCATTGCTTTTTATGATAAGCATTTGGTTTGCCTCATTACATTGCAGCTGTGTTTTCTTCACATACTGCAGCACAGATATGAGTGTGTGTCTCTGTGTGGACGTATTAGTTTAATTACGCCTGCAAGGAGCGGAGCAATGGATGGGCCATCCTGTCTCTCTCTTGCCATCACTCATTTTAGCCTCTAAAGTTGTGAAGATGACTGCATTCACACTGTGGCAGCATACATTTAATGTTCATTGTTTTTAGGAGGAGAACTGAAGGACTGTAAGTGCGTCAAGCATTGGCCCAAAGTGGGTGACGGACCTTTTCTCTGCAGCTGCTGAAGAATCTTGGCAGAAGCATACAACCGCATACCTCTGTTCACTTGCTCTTCTTATCTCCTCATCCAATAAAGATAAACTGCCTTTATTGACTGAATATGCTGTATCTTGGGAGAGAAAGAAGGAATTTTCATTAGCTGAGCCATTCATTTGTACTCATATTAAACTGCAGCAGACTTTGTCTGCACACAGCAACCCATTTAGGGATGGGGATCAGCCCCGACACTGACCTTATAAAGCGGCTCAGGTATAGGCTAAATGTGACCGTTCCACATAACTTATTTTAATATTTTTGATTCGTTCATTTGCTGCAATGAGCTAATTATGATCCATTGCATGGATAAAGTAAAGGTTGATTTTAGTACTTTGTACTTTACTTGAGTATTTCCATTTTATGCTAGTTATTACTTCTACTCCACATATTTCAGAGGGAATTCTGTTAGTATGTTTCGTGTTTCCTGTACGGGACTCTCACACTGCCTCGAACCATAGTTCAAAACACAGACAAGTCTGATCTCCTGTTACATGATTGGCCACCACAGCGTGACGTGGGGTTGCGTGTCTCCAAAAGTTGAGTCGGTCTCAACTTTTCGCTGCAGGCCCGCTGCGTTGTTTTGACTGTCCCCACACTACACTACCCCCGTTCAAAATGAATGGAAACACCTGCATTTTTGCTGGATTGTCGGATGGCCGACGCAGGCAGTGTGAACGCAGCCTTAGAGTTGAAAGCAGTTTCACCAAAGAGACATTTCCTCCCTTTCATGTTTTGTTTTTTTATTTCAGTAACTGTCCAAATTATCCAATATTTCACAAAACAATAACAGATTAGAGAAGAAAATGTGTGTATCCACTAATCCTCTCATGACCTCAGATTTATCTGGTGACCCTTTGGAGGGGGTCTGGCACTTGGTTTTGGAACCACTAGACTAAACTAGGTGGAGGGACATTGTAGCTTATAAACGATGTTCTTCTAGAGACTTGAGCAATGCTAGTTTAGCTCCTATAAATTAGTTTAGTCATGGTAGCTCAGTGCTGTTTGTAGGATATGTGTCTGTACAGACCAGTAACACACCAGTACACCAGTAATCCTACAGTGTTACTGTACAGTACATGTATCACACAGAATGAATGTGATGGCGTGTCTGAGCTCAGGTTATCAATTTGATCGATTTTAAACACCATCACATAAACTGTCCAGAGCAATGTCAATAACACGTGTACATATCTAAAAAGAATGATAGTGTATGAATGCCTCTACATGTATTAAGTGTTGCACTTGTAGCCTTACGTTCATTTGCATAGGAAGGATCACACAGAGTTCCATGCAGTGAGGTAATGCTACAGTACATAGATTTTAAATTTGCTACAAAGAGAGGACTGGTATCTTCTGATCAGGATTCCTAACCCCTCTAGTTATTTTGAATTAAAGTGACATTTTGGTTCTTCCCTTTCCCAATTTGAACATACTAGGAGACCTGCTGTGATGATGTGATGTGAAATGTTAGAGACAGTATTGAATAAAGCTTGTTCTTGTAGTTCACAGCGAGTGTCGGAAAACCAAATTCACTTCCCAGACTGACTCAGCCTGTGTGCTCTGTTTTAATGACTGTTTTTGGAAGAGGGCCTGCCAGCTGAAGATGCCATCAAGCTGCCATACCTTCTTCTTTTTTCCCGTCATGTGGCGACTGTATTTGATACGGCAGCTGTGTTCCCTCTCAGCGGTGACAAAGGGTCGTCCTGTTATGATGAAAACAGCTCAGCGGCGTGAGTCTCCTGTTTCTGTCTCACCCCGGGCTCTGTAACTCTTTTAAAGACACAAACAGCTCTTTCGCCTCATGGGGACATTTTAATGGCTGCAAAGCACACATCCATCTCCTCCTACATGTCACCTTCAAATAGGCTAGGAGATGGCAAGGGAATTGGGGGGGCTTGCTTGTGTGTGTGTGTGTGTGTGTGTGTGTGTGTGGCCATCCTCTGCAGATTTTTCATTCCTGAGCCCTTCACCCTTGGCAGTCACAACAGAGCGTTTCATCTTCCTCTTCATTCATCTTGGATACAAAGAGCAGAAACGCATAAATAATGCACTTTATACCACTTGGCCATTAGACACTCCAACAGTGCACATGGCTGTTTATGGCTGACCAGTATACATTGCTGTATCATATAATGACACAAGCTAAAGGCCCACAGAGTGCTGTGTTTTAGAGGTGTCCTGCTGTGTATAAGCAGTAATGCAATGTACTGGTGCACCGTGGTGCTCTGTAAGCTTTCACTGACCTTAGATCAAATTTCATCACATCATTTGATCTCCTTTAAGCTAATGTGCCTTTTATTTGTATCCTTAAATAGCACTCAGAGTTTGTACACTGTGTCGTAACATCAAATAAAAGCCTCCGTGGACATAAGCAGCACTGCAGCATGTTGTGGAAGGGATCGCCACATGACGACTTTTGCACATTGAGAATCAATCAAGCTGCCAGTTGCTCTGCTGACAGCTTCATTGAGGGGAGAGAACAGTGTTTAAGATCTGCTCAGATAACAATGATAGAGACACAAAGAGACATAGAAAATATGGGTTGATAATGTTAGTGGGCGAGGGGCTATATCTCATTTTATTTGCTCGTTTTGTCTTGTCTTTTACTGTTCCTGGTCAGCTGATACTGAAATGGCTGTGTTGTGCTGTGCTGAGATCATTTTTCTTAAGTCTGCATATATTTGATAACTAACATACCAAATCAGCGCATAATATCCTGGCTGGCACTTAGACTTCACAGCTAATTGGCCCAACAAGAGTATGAAATGTTTACCAATATCCAGAGTTAATGTCAAAATTATATAACATAGTTCTCACCAAATATTTTGACTGAAGAATAATTTCAGTTCGTGTGTGTGTATGTGTGTGTATATATATATATATATATCTGCCTTCACCAGTGCTGAACAACTTTATAAATAAAGTGCCAAACTGCTGTAGTCATCCATCACTGCTTACTGCATCATTTTCTTAAACTGGGACCCAAATCTGTCTCTGATATTAGTTCAAAATGGTTTACAAAGCTGGTTGGTGTAATGTTTTGTAAGAATGTGAATGCTCTTTGCACATCATGTAAACCTGACCATGTGTTCATACTGTGTACTGTGATCAACTTGTGAGCAGGAATCTGTTCATTTCCTGCTGAGCGTGTCTGCTGAAAGGTTGTCCACAGCTCAACAGACTTTGCTGCTGAGTCAGAGGTTGAGGTTTTCAGTTCTTTATAACTATTGCTCACAATAACACAACCTGAGATGATAATGATATGATAATGTATAGTGGTGCACGATATATCGGCCGCCGATATAATATCGGCCGATATGGTCATTTTTTTTTACAAATCGGTATCGGTTCGATGTCAAATTATATATAATTATATAAATATTTATTTTTTCTTTTGAAAATCTGATGACAGTCATATTTTGCACACAGGTAAAGGTGCCCAATATCAGTCATTACTGAAAATAAATCACAAAAGTAAAAAAGAAAATGTGTTTTGGAAAATATTCTTTATTTGATTATCTTAAAAATGTGTTTTCTATACAGAGATATCGACATCGGTAAATATTGGTATCGGCCATAACAGCAATATTACTATCGGTTATCGGTATCGGCCACAATTTTCACATCGGTGCATCACTAATAATGTAGAATGTGTGATGAAAATACCTAAACTTACCCAAACAGGCACTTCATGAATATGGCCTCCTCTTATTGTATAAGCCTACATCCTTGCGCATGCTTCGTAGCCGTTTCTTGTGTTGCTGTGTTTTGTCAAATGTAGCGAGCTTGCACAGCCCCGTTGGCTGGCAGATCTTGTTCTGCGGTGGCAAGTGTTTGTGTTTACCTTGGCTGACAGCTCTCTGCTGCAGGCTGATGGGACACGACTGTCTGGATTTGCAGGAGGGCCTTTCATTTGTCTTCATCCAGGACTGAGCCCAAATAATGAGAAGGGATTGCTGCAGAAGTGAAGTTGAATTAAAAGGGCAATATCGCGTAATTAGAGATTTCACATCTGGTAATCTTATGGCCTTGGACAGCCTTTTATGTATGTGTAGACACAACAAGCTACACAATCCAAATGTGTTGTGTTGTACCATGATGCAGTTCAAATGATTGGGATTGACAATGATAAACCATACCCACTGAAGCCCAGGGAGTTATTTAACAGTTATAAGTGATATGGTCTCGCATTTCCCCAGCGCTGTGGAGTACGGTCTGGGATAGGAGAAAAAAACAACACTCTGGGTTGTTTGCATTTCTTTAAACAGATCATAGTCGTCTTGGGCGGCGCTAAGCTCTGCTCTCTCTCTCTTGGGAAGGAACTTCTTTTGGTGGAATATTTGCACCCACAAAAGAAAATTTTAAGTTAACTGTTCACACAATACAGTAACATGAGCTATTTTAATTAGCTGGATACATGATTAAACATAATTTGCTCTTACCAGTGTATCATCGTGTGTACTTTGTCCACAGTAATCCCACCAATCGGTCCCAAAACGTCCCAGTTAAATAGTAGATGTCGTAAACATATTCTTTGTAAATCTTTACAATCATTCCTTGAAAGAACCAAACAGGCCTGTCTTGCCATGATCCAAATTTTCTTCAAAAGTTTGTTGTTTCCTGAAGCGAACAGAGTTTGAGAACGGCAACACACACAGGGACAGATAATTGCCTGACATGCGGGATGTAATGTACTTCCGTTGATCCAGACTACAAGTGATATATGTGATGAATGATGCCACCTATACTGCTATAATCAAATTATGCTTGGATCCATTTCATCTTTTTTTCATCACTCATGTTTCATGTTTCCCCACTTATATGGGAGCATCTTAAAATAAAATGCCTGTTACATTTGAACAGCACCTTGATTTGCAAACTAGGAGATGTCTTTGTATGCCAACATGTGTGTGGGTTGTTACTGTTTCTATCTATTCCATTCAAATCTCTGTAGAGTGGTTCATTATTGTGGCATCACACATTAGAGATCCTTTTCTCATTACTGCTCAACAAAGCAGTGGTAAACAGCCAGCGAGACGGGCTTCAAAGGGTCCAAGGGAACCGGATAAGCATACTTCAGAGATGGAACTCTTTGGTGGTTTACTTTAAGAGGAAAAACCTGGCTGACTCTTTCGTGTAAAATGTCAGAAAACGCCGCAACTGATGGAAAAACATGATGCTGTTTTTGATTGTAGTGGGCAGAGCTCAAGCCACAGAACAGTCGCAACTGACTCAAATAAAAAGGATAGAATGCAGTGATTTTTAACACAAACTGACAACCGATGGAGCCTTATAGCTACTTAGAGCAGTGTGTGTTTATGTGATCATAGATAGATAGATTCAAATGAATTGCTGCAAACCAAAATTACTTTAAAGTCTTTTTTATTTTGAATGTTTTCACAAGCTGTTGAACATAACAGGACTTTAAAACAGGGTTTCAATTGAATGTAAAAGTAGACCACCAGGCTGCAATTATTGTCGGTATTCAGACAGTTTTTTTTTTTTTGTTTTTTTTTGGATGATCCAATTAATCATTAAGTCTGTAAAATGTCAAAACTTAGTATAGCCAAATATATTCAGTATGCAATTATATAAAACGGAGAACAGCAGCAGATCCTCACATTTAGGAAGCTGGAACCACCATGTTTGGCATTTTTTGCTTTATAGTTTACTGAAACAATCATCAAACTTATAGATGAATAAATTTCTCTTAACTAATTGATTAATCGACTAATTGTTTTCGCACTTGAGTAGACTTTTGCAGCCACTGAAGGAATAAAAAGAGGCTATAGCTGTGTGATATTGGGCTTCACAAATCAACCTGACGTGACTTAAGTTTGGCTGCTTGTGATATGTATATGTAGCATCTCCTTTATCCTTATGGCTGTGCACATTCTTGCAGGCGTGTGGTGTTTTTTTTTTTTTTAGTATGTGTGTGTTGGCACACATACTTTAGAGCCCATCAGCCTACCGAGTATCATTATCCCTCCGCTAAGGTCAGGACCTGCTGACTGCATGGAGACTAAAAAGAAATACCAGGCTGCTGAACGTGTGTGTTTGTTCTGCTGCTCTATCCCTCTGAGAGCCGCTGCCGATGTGAATCCTTCCCATTAAAATGTCCTCTTTTGTGTTTGCTTCCGTCGGCTCTGGCGGGTGAACTCTCCACTGCTCAGGTTCAAGAGATTTTACAGGCCTGGCTGGATGTAAATTGCACTCCGTTCCAAGACAAACACAGGTAATGAGCTAGATCTAGCCGAAAGCAGAGACATGGTCTGTGTCGCTGTTCCGACTCACTTCCTTTTGTGTGTGCTTTCAGTGGCTGCAATAGTGTTTGAATGGCTTCAGCTGATGGGGGATTCTGCAGTTAATCCACCCTTAAGACATCGATCAGTCCATCACAGGGCAGAGGGGAAATTATTACTGATGAAAATGGCTGCTAGATAGGTCTCTCTCTCTCTCTCGCTCGCTCTCTCTCTCTCTCTCTCTCTCTCTCTCTCTCTCTCTCTGGTTCATTTTTTGCTCGTGTCTGCCCTTAGTAAAAGCACTGATGCATTGTTGAGCCTGCACATTCACTGATTGATTTCTCCCTCTGTTTTCAATCTGTTTGTCAGCCAGGCTTAGTGTTCCTGCTCCCCAATCCATTTACTTGTTAAATTCCAACTCTCTGCCAGCTTATAAGTCCATTTTCTCTTTGTGCAGGAAATACGCTTTTGGCAATGGAGTATTATTCAAATGCATCAATACTTTATATTAGAGATGGTCCGATACCATTTTTTGCTTCCCGATACCGATTC
Organism: Sander vitreus; assembly: GCF_031162955.1. Lineage (NCBI taxonomy): Eukaryota > Metazoa > Chordata > Actinopteri > Perciformes > Percidae > Sander > Sander vitreus. The sequence continues at coordinate 24,295,852 of NC_135867.1, forward strand.
TGATACCTGAACTTGCGTATCGGCCGATACCGAGTACTGATCTGACACCAGTGTGTCATATATTTTATTATGTTTTAACAACTGTATACTACTATCCCTGTATGGATGTGATATGATTTCTATCTTTGTTGTTGGTCTGGCTCAGGTTAAACTCTTTGTGAAACATGAACAAACACAAACCATGAATGCCACAGAACTTTCTTTTATTATCCAGTTTGACAGTCAGTTATAACGGAAAAAGAACATAAATAAACTACTTTTAACGTATTTTTTCTTTAGGGCTTTATTACGTGGTATCGGATCGGTGCATAAACTCCAGTACTTCCTGATACCAGCGTTTTAGGCAGTATCGGAGCCGAGTATCAGAACATCTCTATTTTATATCAACAATTTCTCTTCAATAGAAACATGAGCTTTTGGAAGACTGAACGGCCTTCAGTTTCTGGTAACTGGCTTGTCTTACAGAATAACTGAAGCCTATTGTTGCTTTTTATGTAAAAAACAATATTTAGAGAAATGAGAAAACCAAAGAACCACTTGCAGTGTAAACCTTTTGTAGTTTCAGTCTTGATTGTTGTTTTTAATCACTTCAAGTGATGTTTTGATCTGCAACATAATCAGCTGCTCTTTGAGTTTTCTCTGAGGAAGTATATTCTGAGCTGTCCTCGTCACCAAAGGACCCTGTTTACTGCCAATGTAAACCATATTATCTTGCCTCCTGTGTGGAGTGTGCATGTTCTCTCTGTGTGTGCTCTGGTTTCTGCCCACAGTCCAAACGCATGCAGCTTACGTAAATACGATAACTTGTATGTGTTGTTTGTTTTTTCTAGTGAAAATCATCAAAAACCAAAATAATAACGAGAGGAGTGTTATTGTTGCTTGGGTATGGATATGATTACTGCTTTATTATTGGCTGTGTCTGTAGAGAAAAATTGCAGTACTGAATCCAAATCCACTCTGCACATTGTAGTCTTTTCTCCTGCAGAGCTCTAAGGCTAATAGGCCGGTCTAGCTCCTGAAGCAGAACTGTTAAAATGGTAATGACCCTGCAGAGGGCTCGTCTTTGACCAGTGGGACTCTTCAGAGGAGCAGGGAGGCTACTGAGCACCTGTACATGAACGTAGTAACAAAGAACTATGAGGCTCTGTTCAGACCTAGTGTTGTGTATCCAAATGTATCCAGTAAAATATAATTTCTTTCACAATTGATATTAGAACAATGTGCTTAATTAAATGAGTCAGTTAATGCTCAGCATTGGGGCACTTATTAAGCGTTTGTTTCATTGCGAGTTGTATACTGTGAAATTAATCGGTTACACAAATGTATACATCACTATGTTTATACAAAGAATCGGCTGAATTCAATTGTATTTATAGTATTAAATCATAACAATAGTTATCTCAAGACACTTTACAGATAAAGTAGGTCTAGACCACACTCTATAATTTGCAAAGACCCAACAATTCCACTTATTTTTATGACATTAAAATTATGATCCTTCATGAAATCAAACCCCATTTTTGATGCTATTCATGGTCATGCTTTCACAACTAGCCATTCAACGTATTAACATTTAGTAATTACCTTTCTATATATATTTTTTATGTGGTGGACTCTGCCATTCCTGCGCTAGATTCAGATTGCCTACCTTAGCATGAGGCACTCAATGGAAAATGCAGCATGTAATCCAGCACAACTGTATCTAGTTGATCAGCCTTACTGCTTATTGTTCACTCTCCGACAGCCGCGGCTGCTTCATATTAAAAGTGTTGAATTGGTGAAAAACTGAGAGAAGAACACACCCAGACATACATTTTGTTCATGTTCTTCATTTATGTGTAAAGAATCATTAAAGAAAGTGGATGGAAATGTTAGTGTGACATCTCTACAGATGGTACCAGTTAGAGCTGTATGTGTATATATATATAAAATTTAATTATATAATGCGTGCTTGCGTGCGTGCAGAGAAGGCCTTCTTTTTTTTTTTTGTCAGACCTATTGTTTCACTCACCCCTACAGCGAGTGCTGTACAGCTGTGTGCACTCAAACACACACGAGTGGGGGACTTCAATGTGCCAGGCACTGCAGAGCTTAGCCTGGGACGGAGTCGCCATGGAGTGTGTGTGTTCCCAACTACCAGTGTGCATCCTGTTATGTCTGACATGCAGGGACAATGTTTCGTCCTCCTTCTTCCTACATGAAACACTTTGAGCGACTGGGCTTTCAAGTGTTTTGTGTTTCAAGAACCTCCTACATCACAATTGTCTCCTTTCCAGTGTTCACTGCTTTCATGGTCCTTTCACTGACTTTGATCTTCACACGGAAGCCTTGTGTGTGTGTGTGTGTGTGTGTGTGTGTGTGTGTGTGTGTGTGTGTGTCTGTTGCTTGAAAGGCTCCATCATTCATCTGTCAACATGGGAGCAAACGCATTGGCTGCATACAAAACAGTTACTAGATATTTAAAATTATCTGTTTGATTACAAATGTTTCAGTGGAGTGATGTGTTTTCTTTTGTTTGAATTACCAGCCGGGTAAGGCAAATAATGTTCATTGTTGTTTCCTCAGTCCTCATCATAGGTAGAGACATTTGTGTAATGTCTGAATGGGATGAGCTTTTTTATGTATCCTTTGTTTTTAAAATAGTGGGGACCCGCTGCAGTCATGGTAAAACCGTACACCAGTGTTGTAGTCGAGTCACCAACTGTCAAGTCCGAGTCAAGTTTTGAGTCCCCGGTGTTCGAGTGCAAGTCACCAAAGAAGAGTCTGAGTCGAGGTCGAGTCACCATTACTAGTACAAGGTAGAGTCATGAGTCCAGAGAATAGCGACTATAAGTCCAGGACTTGAGTACTCCATCACTGCCTTACACACAGCAATTCAAATAAAATTCCATTCAAGGTGAGTAGACTAAGAGTCTACAGCCACACTAGGGGCTCTGTGAGGCTGTATTAAAGCACAATGGTGCTTATACCTAAGTATCGGACAACATAAACTTTTACCAGAGGATGGAGCTAGATGAAAAGTTGGGATCACCAAAGTTATTAAAATTCATCCTGTGTAGATCATAATTGTGTTGACCAAACTTCATGGCTATCCCTACAATTGTTGAGATATTTCACTCAACAGCCACAAATTTCAACCACAAAACCAAGAAATGTCAGGGGATCCACAACGTCTGTACACAATTCTGTGCCAATACCTCCGGTAGCTGATGATCTATTTCACAGGATAAGTGAAAACTTTGACTCTGCTGGTGGTGCTGGTTGAACAAATAGGGGATCACTAAAGTTATAAGGATTGACCTTCTGGGCACAATGGATATCTGTACCAAATGGCATAGCACTTCATCCACTAGTTGTTGAGATATTTATGAAAAACCAAACATGTCAACCTACTAGTGACACTACATAAAGTCAGGGGGTCACCAAAGTCAGTATGATTCATCATCTGAGGACATTGATGTATGTACAAAATATCATGGAAATTCCTTTAGTAGTTGTTGAAATAATTTATTCTGGACCACAGATTATATTGACCTACCAACAGACCGGCATTGCCACCCCTGCAGCCATTTTGCTAGCATGGCTAAAAATGAGTCAGTAAATGTTTTGATCTTGATAGGCGTGATTCAGTTTAGGATTTAAATGTTCATTGTTGCAAATAAATAATCACATTGGGGGTGAGAATCACCAGAGGCCCCACGATGCGATATCATTACGATACTTATGGCACGATACGATGTTATTGCGATTTTCAACATATTGCCATATATTTCAATTGATTGCCTTTTTCCAACTTTCCAAGAAAAACTTTGTCAACATCTTTTTTTATCTAAAAAGATAAATGTCTCTGCTTGTTCATGTCAATTAAAAATGTAAACTCAACTGCACAATCTAGTGGACTGAAAAAGCAATAGATTTTATAATTCTAAAACCAAAATGTTAAATTCTCATCTGCAATTTAAGTAATAAAAGAAGCCACGGAAAATATCGCGATACTATGCTGTATTGATTTTTTCCCCATCCCTAAATCACACGGTTATAAAGTCTTGCAGTTGAAGTTGACCGGAAGCCATGTTGGAGCAAGCTAGCTGAGCTGCTGTGGAGTCTTGTGTAAGAGGTGTAGCCATGACTCAAATGGATCCCTCAGGCTTATGTCTAAGACATGGTTGCCTCAATTTAGGCAGCTTGTGTTGGGCTATATTGGTAAAGACCAGTATGTCAGGCGTAACTTGTTTTTATCTGTTCTTGTAAAAACTGTCATACATCGTACTATATGTGTATTTTCTTGCCCTGAGTCCATAGGCTCGTCTCTGTCAGTGCTTTAAGCGAAGTGAGGGTTCATGTCATGTTTCTCTCCCCCATTACCTCAAAGGAAACATTTTCCCTCCCCTGAACATTGTTTTGTCGACAATGTTGACTGACGGACAGGAAATATGACACTGCAAACTAAATCAACAGTGAAGTAAGCAAAAGGAGCACCTGTCTGGTGGTCGTGGCGACCCGGAGCTGCTGTGCACTTTTATATGTTACTGATCTCATTAGTTTCTTTGACCATGAAATGTCAAGTGTCTGCTGAGACACTGAACTCTTCTCAGACGTATGGTCTGTTCTGTTTGTCCTGCTTATTCACACTTTGTTTTTTATACATAAATGGTCTTACTCCTTTGTTTCCTTTTTCTAAAGCTGTGGACTTGAAGTGCAAAATAACAGTGTTGGCATACAGTGTTTTCCACTTAGCTTCCTCACTTCAAGATTTTCTCACTCTTATCTACCTCTGCTAAAGTGCTGCTTTCTGAAGCAAAAGCAAGCGGCCCTTGCTTGGTTCCACACTAAGGACCTTTTGTGTAATTGCAGTAGTGCAGTGATAATCACTTGCTTCTGCTGTTTCTTTCTTTCAGTCACATAGCCTCCTAGGCCTGTCTTTTAGCAGCCAACTATCCCTCTTCTTTCTTCTACCTTGTCCTGTTTTCTATATCCTTTCCTTTCCCACTTTCTCAGACTTACTCAGCACACACTTTCTGAGACTTTTTCTGTGCAATGGGTGTCTGACAGGTGGCACAGATTTCACCAAGACAGGGTGTCACCACTGCAAAGCTCCACTCTCCTGGCTGATGTATGGGGGAAATCAGTGTGCTGACAAGCCATTAGTTATGCTCAGACACAAAGCACTGACATCATCAGCTGCATGCATTTGCTTTGATAATTTGATAACACCAAACTGTAGGGGAGGCACGTTTATCCCAAGTTGACACATCGCAGCTCTTCCAGCCTCTCACTGTGGTGATAGCTGCCATCTCTGTTTAGCGGTGGCCCGAGGGTAGCCTGACAGACAGGTGGAGGAGGCAGAATGGCCTGTCATCAGGGTCACAGAGCCCATGAAATATTTTGGTCGCACAGCCTATCCTCCCAGGGGACAGGGAGAGAGCCGTGCTGCAGGGCAGCCTCAGATGTGCAAACGCAACAGAGTGACAGCTCCTTAAAACGTCTCCGATTCCACTTCCCTGAAGACGCAGAGGCACAACCCACAGGATATTGGTTGTAAAAAGCTGCAAAAGCCATATCCCCTGGCAGTGTACTGTATGTCAAGCCTGTAGTGCGTTTTCCAGCAGTTTTTTACAAGCAGTAAAAGCTGTCATTTCCTCTGTGCTGCTCAGCTTGCTTTATCCTGTGAGCGCACTCCCATGAACATAAGTGCTTTGAGCTAAATCAAGCAGCCAGGCATGAATGGCAGAGCCAGAGGCAGGGCTATGGTTAGTGCATGCAGGACTTTGAATGGTTACTGAGGAGCGGTCTGCCCGCCACCCCCTACCCCCCAATAATACTCTGTGGTCTACTCGAGATAAAGATCAAGCCAATATGAGACCATTGAAGATAAGAGCCATTGTGTTTCATTTTTCTTTTCTTTCTGCTGTTTATTCTAGCCATTTAGTAAGTGGATCTTTCATGTTTCCACTGAGAATGTTTTATAGTGTGCTTGGTGATGTTGTACAGGAGCATTTGAAATGTCCTCCACATGATGGCCATGCGGGTACAAGTACTTGCCATTTAGACAATTACCAATAGGCTGTCTGTGCAGGTCTATGGGAAATGAGCTAAAATTTTATTCAGTGGAGATCCATGCAATCATTGTTCGAGCTGGAGACACTAGGTTTTTTTATAGTGGTGATGCTATATGTTATTTTAAGCTTTACTGTAAACTAAATGGCCTTGAGAGAAAAATGGATAACATCCTTGTGAGGCCCACAGAATAGGCCTTCTCTCTTTGTTTTTTTTCTTTGTCTTTTCATTTCTCTCACACACTCTGTCTCTCTCACCGTATTTCTGGACGATCTCCCAGACTGTGTCTGCAGTCTGTGTAGATATGAATATAATACACATCCCTGACTCTGCAAAACCTGTCAAAGTAATTGATTTGCCTGATTAAGGGCAGGGACAGGAGAAACTGTGCCATGTAATAAAGAAACAGGGGAGTTGCATAAAGATATTTCCTCATCTATAATATTTCATTAGCCAGGCTAATTAAAAAGTAGCTTTTTTGGTACCTTAACACAGATGCTTTACTCTGTTGAGATTTTTCAGCTGTTGCTCAGCCTCACTCCTTGTTCAAGCAGCAGACTGTTTTGATTTTGATTGAATGAATGCTAAGCGGTGTGGAAGAGATTGATCACTTAATTGTGGCATATATTTCTATTCTGCTAAGATAGACGTGAAATATCAATCTATTTTCAATATTCAGTAGGCTACATTTTGTGTTCTGGTAATTGCATTCTGTCAGATTGTGATGATGAGTAAAAGGCTCTGCCTGAACGCAGTCCCAAGGGACTGGAATACAATGGCTGGCTGAGATAACATAATTATACACGCTGTTAACTAATGTTCACATCTGCTAACCTTAGCAGTGCTTCAGTGATTTATTTCTGTTGACATACCCTCTGTTGTTAAGTGAGAGTGGGTGGGCTGACTGAGCATGAAAACAGACCTAAGAGCAGCTCCCATGTGAGCTGCAAAGAGTACGTCCACACGAATATGTTTTCATTTTAACACAGCGTTTTAAAACGAAAACAATTTTCCGTCCACACAAATGTTGAAGCACCCTGCCTAAAATAATCTTCTGTAGTCAAGGTTGATGTCATGTGTTTTATTCTGGAAAATCCCGTCCAGACTAAAACGCAATCCCAAAGATTTCAAACTAAAACAGGGTCAGAAGCGTTTTTGAAAGTCTCCATTTTGGTGGTCCGAAAACACCGGAGTATTGTGTACGCCAGGCGTAAACATAGCAAAAGTTGTATTTTATAAATGAAAACGTATTAGTGTGGATGTAGCCAAAGGTTCAATACTCAATGTGTTTAATATTACCTAGAGGACTAAAAGATGGTTCATTGTGTTTCGGTTTATGTTGTGCAAAGTCCTGTAGTATTTAAGTTAACATGACAACGTATTCAGGATGTCTAGCCACATATACTGTACAGCAGGCATGTCCCAAGTCTCCAAAGTTTGTGAAAGACAAGAGTCATATGTTGTAAGCTTACAGTGGTGTGAAAAAGTGTTTGCCCCCTTCCTCATTTCCTGTTCCTTTGCATGTTTGTCACACTTAAGTGTTTCGAACATCAAACCACTTAAACAAAAGTCAAGGACAACACAAGTAAACACAAAATGCAATTTGTAAATGAAGGTGTTTATTATTAAAGGAGAAAAAAAATCCAAACCATCATGGCCCTGTGTGAAAAAAGTGATTGCCCCCTTGTTAAAACATACTATAACTGTGGTTGTCCACACCTGAGTTCAATTTCTCTAGCCACACCCAGGCCTGATTATTGCCACACCTGTTCACAATCAAGGCATCACTTAAATAGGAGCTGCTTGACACAGTAAGGTCCACCAGAAGATCCTTAAAAGCTACACATCATGCCGAGACCCAAAGAAATTCAGGAACAATTGAGAAAGAAAGTAATTGAGATCTATCAGTCTGGAAAGGGTTATAAAGCCATTTCCAAAGCTTTGGGAATCCAGCTAACCACAGTGAGAGCCATTATCCACAAATGGCGAAGACATGGAACAGTGGTGAACCTTCCCAGGAGTGGCCGGCCGCCCAAAATTACCCCCAAGAGCGCAGCGACGACTCATCCAAGAGGTCACAAAAGACCCCACAACAACGTCCAAAGAACTGCAGGCCTCACTTGCCTCAGTTAAGGTCAGCGCTCATGCCTCCACCATCAGGAAAAGACTGGGCAAAAATGGCCTGCATGGCAGAGTTCCAAGGAGAAAACCACTGCTGAGCAAAAAGAACATCAAAGCTTGTCTCACTTTCTCCAGAACACATCTTGATGATCCCCAAGACTTTTGGGACAACATTCTGTGGACCGATGAGACAAAAGTGGAACTCTTTGGAAGGTGTGTGTCCAAGTATATCTGGCGTGAAGGAACACTGCATTTCATAAAAAGAACATTATACCAACTGTAAAATATGGTGGTGGTAGTGTGATGGTCTGGGGCTGTTTTGCTGCTTCAGGACCTGGAAGACTTGCCGTGATAAAAGGAACTATGAATTCTGCTGTCTACCAAGAGATCCTGAAGGAGAATGTCCGACCATCTGTTCGTGTACTCAAGCTGAAACGAACTTGGGTTCTGCAGCAGGACAATGATCCTAAACACACCAGCAAGTCCACCACCGAATGGCTGAAGAAAAACTAAATGAAGACTTTGGAGTGGCCTAGCCAAAGTCCTGACCTGAATCCTATTGAGATGTTGTGGTATGACCTTAAAAAGGCCGCTCATGCTCGAAAACCCTCTAATGTAACTGAATTAGGACAATTCTGCAAAGATGAGTGGGCCAAAATTCCTCCAGGACGCTGTAAAAGCCTCATTGCACGTTATCGCAAACGCTTGGTTGCAGTTGTTGCTGCTAAGGGTGGCCCAACCAGTTATTAGGTTTAGGGGGCAATCACTTTTTCACACAGGGCCATGATGGTTTGGATTTTTTTTTCACCTTTAATAATTAACACCTTCATTTACAAATTGCATTTTGTGTTTACTTGTGTTGTCCTTGACTATTGTTTAAATTGGTTTGATGTTCAAACACTTAAGTGTGACAAACATGCAAAGGAACAGGAAATGAGGAAGGGGGGCAAACACTTTTTTCACACCACTGTAAATGTTAACAAACTATCAACTTCAAGATTAAGGTATTCCATACAGTATGTTCAGTTCAGATGGTACAGATGTAAAAGTTTTTTTTTTTTTTTTTTTAAGAGAATTGTGAATGAAAAAAAAAAAAAAATTGTAATAGATCCTGATGGGACCTTCCTTTGATATAGAACTTATTTTCATCTACTCTCACTTTGACATGGTCTCAAAACTCCTTGAAAAATAAATCAGACAGTTGGACACGTATGTTCTACTAGGGGTGGTACGGTTCATAAAAAAAACATCCGAACCGCTCAGTCCGCTTGTCTTGGTTCGGAGCATGTGTGTGCCACACGGTTCGACGCATGCGCAATGTAGCCTCGTGCCCGTCAGGTACCCGTATGTGACCTCAGACAGTGTGTTTCCCTTTCGCGCGAAAGAAGAGGTGTGGACAAGTTACCAACAAAACGTACAGCTAAAGACTGTGCAAAACATTTCAGATCGTCCTGCCAACCTGTAAACATCAATGTACTGTAACGTTTTTTTCACTCTAAAGTCGCTGAAGCGGCTGCAGTTGTCGGGTCTCTGCAGCGGGTGGGGCTGCTCAGTTCTCCCCGCGACTGACGCGCCCACACAAACACACACGGTGGATGCAGGAAAAAATGGAGATGAGACATATACAGGAGGACCTGACAGCTACGCTCGTTATTGTAAGTGCAATGTTAAGTCCAATAAGTATCAAACTGTAAACCGTATATGTGTGTCCCAGCCCAGGATAGGAAATTAACTAACAATGTAAACTGTTTTTATGTTTAACGTATTCTGACTTATTCAAAAGACGGAGCTTTAAGAGTTCCTCTCTTTTTCTTTTAAAGGATACATTTTTGTAAGAGCTACACTGAAGTTGGCAGTTTGATAAATGCAAGTTATTTCAATTGATATTTTGTAATATTTCAATCTTCATGTGCTAAAAAGGCACATGAGTTCCTGTAGATGGCAATATACATTCTCCTTTTTTTGCCAAATAAATGAAAAGCATGTTGAAATCATCAATGTCTTCCCTCTCGCTGTATCAACATCTCAGCTAGCTTTCCTCAGAGATGGTCCCAGTAATGGGCTTAAAGTCAAGTCAAATTCAGTTTGTGCATGATTACATGATATAATTATATCATTATTTAATACTCTATCCTACATTGTGGATAATTAAGCTATATATCATATGCTGAAGTATATTTCTTGAGTGTTAAAGATTAAAAGAAAAAATAACAAGAACCGTACAGAACCGAAAACCGTGACCCTAAAACCGTGATACGAACCGAACCGTGGGTTTTGTGAACTGTACCACCCCTATGTTCTACCTATTCATCTTATCTAATAATGACAGCAAGGGGAATCAAGTGCAGATTTAAATTTTACAAAAGAATTTATATTGTGGTTCAGTGATAAAACTCAAATGATGTAACCTTACATGAACAACCTCAAATTGCTTCTGATGTCCTCTTTATAATCCTCTCTGCCACCTTGGGAGGTAACATTTATTAGGATTAATTTGGAGGGAGTAGGAGGAGTGGACAGGATAGTGTAGGTGGCGAATACCAAGCAGTTAGGGTGGATTGTCATACTTTACAGGAATAGTGTGAATGCATTGCATAATTATTCATATCACTCTGTAAGCCCTGGTGAACAGCTGCAGTGCAGAGTGATTCTGTTTAACTATTTTCAAACACCTGATGGTAATCAACTATTAAACCAATAAAATGCTGGTAATTGTGTGATTAAATGTTGTGGGCAGTGCTTCATAGTGAGAGCTGCAGTTGAGCAGTAAACACATTCCTCCAGATTTCCAGATTAAGATGGCTTTTACACATTTCAGATTTCTGCTCCTTCTCTCTGTTATGTAAAGAAGAAATCCACCCCAAATTACTACAATGTTTAACAAAAAGCTATCCGTGATGTGCGTGGACAGATTATGAGACAATGGGCCCCCAGGCATAGATGAATGCATCCCCCATTGGGATCCTGTGCTTGGGCCTGGTACTCATCCAGGGTGGCTTGCTTAGATTTTTGCATACTTTTTGGTTGTTTTGGGTTTAATTTTTCTTCTCTTGTGATGGACAGCTGGCGGTGAGACTGTAGTAAAACAAGTGTTTAGGGACCATCTACAAACTACAACACCGACACAAAACTATCTATTAATTTAATTTAATTATGTTTAAATAAGGTGGTGTCTCCAAACGTATCTCAGTTATAACTTGTCTCCTTGTAGTTGTACTACAGCACTTACTTTTAAAAAATACGTTTGGAGACACTACCTTATTTAATCATTAAATTAATAGATATTTTTGTGTCGGTGTTGTAGTTTGTAGATGGTCCCTAAACACGTCTGGTCTGACTGACTGCTGTCTCACCGCCGGCTGCTCATAGAGACCAATAATGTTATTTCTCCAGGTCGGAGGACGGCTCGTTTAGATGAAAATGAGTTTGTAGCTCGTTGTTAACCTTACTACGTTAGGAAAGATGCGTAGTTTGTGATTTAATAACATTTTGCTATAAAGAATTAATCCCAGAAGTTCGAATCTGTGAATAACTTTCTAATTTTGTTTACGTTTATAAAACCGAGAGCACAGATAATGAATCTGTGCGTACAGTTTATAAAACCGAGGGAACAGATTTGTATTCTGCGTGCAAGGTTTCGGTTTTTGTATCGGCTGACCCCAGGGGGGCTCCGTAAATTCCAGCCTTTATCCAAGGAGACTGATGACTTCAGACTCTTCATTTCTTTAGCTGTAACAGAGTTGAATTAGTGAAATGAAGTAGAGAAAAGTCCGGCTATGCCAGAATCCAATTAAATTCCAATTTATTTTACTTAACTCTTTTAGCTTTGAATTGTAGACCATCATATCAGTCGTAATCATTTCTCTTCCTCCTCAAGGACTTCCTCGACAAGTTTGAAGCAGGTTTCAGGCTTGTAGTTCACAGTAGACCAAGAACAGGAGCTACTTTGGTTACAGAACTAATCCAGATGCACACTTTTGCACATACATAAACAGGATTTTCATCAAAAAGAGAAATATATTTTTATGTGGAAATGCAATCACATTTAAGTACTGTACATCTACTCTATGGATTCTTACATTTCTCAGACAATTGATCAAAGTTCCCTTGTTCAGTCTATATTAAGTGATGATCATGCATGCATTAATCCTATAACACTTTCGGACTCATGATGGCCAGTTTAAAACAAAAAGGATCCAAATCGATACAGCAGAACCAGAGATATTGTCTTTCTTATTCTATTCTACTTGTTAAAACCTGGTGTCTACATTACCCACAATGCAGCTCAACCGCCTAGTAGTAGTCTATGGTAAGCTAAGCTAAGCTAACTTTTTTTTTTTTTCAAAGCTTGAAATTCTCTTTTTCAGTTGAAATGTTCCTTTTGCAATTCAGGATATATAGGTAACCTTTCAGTAGAAGTAAAACACACAGCAGTGGTTTCACATTGAGCATGTCAATGTATTGTAACTGAGCATGGAGCTGTCAGGGAGGAGGAGGCAGTAATGAGTTTTTCTCTGCTGGAGATCTCTTCTCCGATGCCTACTGTATTTTGCGCTCAAGAGTGGGACATGTATAAAATACCATCAGTGACCAATAACTCTGCTTTATGTGTTAACACTGTTGGACAAACGCTTGTCTGTGCTGTTAAATCAAGGAGCTTGTCAGTTAATGTGGAAATGAAGGCACTTCAGTTGAGCTGTGTACAAACTGACTTGTGCACGCTCGTAATGACTCTGGCGCGCTCTCAACACAAAAGATGAAGCATATTATTATCAGTCTTGGATCACCAGATGCTTGCAATAAATGTTTTAATTGCCCATTTGTGTATCCCTGCGTGCCTTCATAGCCTCAGCTGCTCCTGTTACATATGGCTCACAATCAGACAGGAAGCCTCCCACTCTGTAGAACTGCTCCTTTTTCCACCTTTGCTGGAAACCTTTCAGTGACAATGTATCATATTTTCACAGTTTGTTTAATTGATACTGTTAAAGTCTGATTTATTTTCTCAACTGTTTTCATGATTCACACCAGTAGCAGTTCAGTGTGGGATTTTTCATATAGTGATTTGTTGTATGATTGTATTTAATAGATCTGATGAAGTGGGGCATAATGAGCGCAGCAGGATGGAAATTCAAAATACCTGAACACAGCCAGTCCAGAATAGAATTTAATTAAAGTAGCTGTGTAAGGTTAATTGAGGGAATCAATTCAAAAAACTGTACTTCTGGCAAACGTGTGTGTGTGTGTGTGTGTGTGTGTGTGTGTGTGTGTGTGTGTGTGTGTGCGCACTTGATTTGTAATTTTGTCTGATGAAGTCAGACATGCGAGTCCCGTACAGTCAGGTGCTGCTGTTGGCAGAGAAAAAGCCAAATACAGGTGATGGCTATAGAGACTTTACCAGTGGCGGCTGCTGGTCTTTCAAATAATAATAATATAATATATATTATATAATGATAATAATATAATACAATAATAATCTAATAATTATTATAATAATTTTGTATATCCGTTGGAAGGTTTCATCAAGAGACATGGGTATGGCCAGCAGTACATTTTCTTTGTCACAGCACTTCCAGTCAGCCAGCTGACTTTGTCATACCAGGAGAGCTGAAAAGACCTGTTACTTTGTCCATTCTTTTGCACTAAATCAATCTTAAGTGTTGATCTAACCCTGCTGGTTAATTCTAAGTTTCTCCTCGTAAGGAAGACTTTCAAATGGCTTTGCCAAAATCAGGTTGACAATATTAGCATTGTCTGCCATTGTGTGCAGTTTGCTAGCTGGCTAGTTCACCCCTACAACACTAGCCTAGCCTACTGTATGAATGAATGAATGAACGATCTAACAAAACGATATTAAACTCGAAGGAGGAAATGTGGGAATTAGGTTAAACTGAAACAAGGAATGTGGTGTATACTTGAATGAAATGTATGATGAAAATTGGCTAGCAATTTCGCAAAGCACATACCAAGAAATAGGTTGCAGCAGTTCGTCTTTCAACAACACTTGCAAAATCCGCGATGGGACTGAGCTGAGCTCTGCTTGAACAGCTTCGGCGACTTTTTATAGTACAAAATCGCTGTCAATCAAAAGGAGATGCAGCCTTTTGACAGACCCTTCAATCATCAAGCAGAAGCCCAGCGTCCAGGCCAGCCCACTGCTCCATTGACTCCCAGAGACGCTGAGCGTCTGTGGGCGGGACATAATCGCAGCATTTATCCCATGACCGTCTAGTTTTGAAGCACTGAAAAAAAACTGCTCAAAGCAGTCCCATTGAAGTCAATGGACGCTAGGCTTCAACAAGGAAATGCACTGTGATGCTACGGGAATGTATGAGAAGGAAATTGAGTCAGTTGATTCTGAACGAACTCGTCTTCGAGATGAACGTATTCTAATGCATTTTTAGTCAATAAAATGTTAACACAATAGTACATATTTGACCATTACATTTTAGACATTTTAGGGGAAGCCGAGCTTCCCTTGCAGTCTTAAAGAAATCGCCACTGGACTTTACTCATAGTGGTGTAATAAGTATGTGCTAGTCAAGTGGTACTTAATGTAATGAATAAAACAGCATATTCATTTACAGTTGATGAATGCATTAACTACGTGTGTGTGTGTGTGTGTGCGCGCGCTCGCGCTGCTTGATCTCACACTTGAAGCACAACGTTTTAAACAAATGAAGACTTTAAAAAGGTTTTGACTTGCTTTTGACATGATTTAATGTGTTCCTAAGCGCTCATATCAGCCCTCTAATACTTTTGGCTGGAGAGCTCTCTGTATTCAACTTTTTACACATTCAATCCTAAAGGGTTTGTCCCCCATCTCTTACATTATAGGTGTATTATGATGGGATCTTTTAATGACCATTATGAACAGGAGGAATGATAACAGCAGGAAAAACCTGTTTCTAAGTCCATATGGGCACCTGACTATTGTTATAAGACAGACTTGAAAAAATTGTAATTAGCTGTTTCAGGTCTCCCTTGACTTAAGATGCTAATACTAGGACTCAAATGACAGGAGTACATACAAAAAAGTGGATTTGGTCTTGAGCTTAAAAATAATTGTAAAGCATATCGGGAGGCAAAACACTTGAGTCCTGAACCCTCACAGGCTGCGACGTCATCTCTGCTGGCTCCTCTTTCTAATTGCTGATCTTGAAAATCAGTCAATGCCAGAATTGTCGCTGTAATCGGCAGTGTGCTGTGTCCACTCCATCTACAGGGTCTTCACGTTTTTCTCGTTTAATTGCATAGTAAGCTGTAGTAAATAGAGATTATTGTTATAAATGCCTCGCCAAGTATTCTTCACACATGGCTTACAGTAAGTGCAACAATGGGCTGCATTAGACAGTTGAGAACTTAAATAAGTTGTTGCATGGAAACCGTAATCGTTACACAAGCTTAGCTTCAGCATAGCAACAGCTCTGGCAGTGTATTCTGGCTCATCCCCAGTGTGTCTTTTCTGGCACCATCTTTTTCCTCCATTGTGGAGATGGTGAGCTTTCACTGGGTTTCTAATTACCAGTCTAGGGCCAAGTCTGCGGTCTCTTGTTACACTGTTAGCTTTAATGTCCGTGGGCTATAAATAGTGCAGGTGTTGGCTCGCTGGTGAGCAGCAGCCTCTGCTCACAGTCTTGAACAGGAAATGAAGCTCTGCATGCACAAACAGTGTGCTCCATTGATTTAACTTAATGTTAACTGAGCTGAAGTAAGCTGTGTTTATGCAATGCAGTTTCCTTATGGAGAGAACCAAATAGACCCATTTTCATCCTAGGGGGGAAATGAGATATAGCATGGTAAAGTGTAACGTTCTCCTCAAATAACCTGAAGACAGTAAATATGGTGTGAAGTGTACGGTGCAGTATTTGCATTGTGGATACTAACTGATTATCATATTGGTTTGCTGAATATTAATATGAGGTGCTGGGTTGGCTGGTAAATCATTTTCATACTTGATTTCAGCCGACACTATCCTTTTATGGTCAAATGTGTAAAAAAAAATCATGATTTTTAACAGAAAACTACAGTAAGCAAGCTGCTGTGATATGAAAGATTGAACATTTACCATTGCCTCGTCACCCACTCAGACGCTCATTTATAATCTTTTTGTGTATTGTAGCTGCAAAATGTATTTTGAATCACATGAGGCGTCATCACTACCGTCTGGTGCTGCGCTGCACTTTTGAAACATCTGAGTTCATCCGAGGGAAGATTCTTATTCACTGCGGGTTGGAGCAACAAGTTCTCAGATACATAAATAAGGACTGAGTGAGCTTTAGTGCAATTTAATGATCTTCTTTCTGTTCCCAGTTGCTAAGCAACCTGCACTGTTCTGCCTGAAGCCATGGCGTCCCAAAAGAAACATCACTTCATTGGTCTGAGTGGAGGAATGATAGCAGGGAATGCAAGGCCATGGGGGGTTTAACCAGGAGTCTTATTTTCTGCATGCTGACCCTCCCAAGGTGCCCACATGTTGCCAGTAGCACCTGTGTATGATTTAAAGCAAATGTTTCTATGCAAACCAGGTGTGATGATATGAGAGTTAATTGCCTCCTGCTTGGTGGTGGAAGCATGAAGATGCGACTGTTAGAGTAGTTAAGCCTGGAGCCCATGGTGTAAGCCTGCTGGGCTAATCTAACAACCATGGTTCGGCTGGAGAGCCCATGTAGGGGGACCCTTTTGTCCATATGCCCTTAACCAAACATCAGTGTAGTATGGAAAGAAAAAAGGAGCAAATTAAACCTACTGCTGTAAGTTTCTCCCTGTGAAAACCACTGCTTCAGAGCCTGACAGCAGTCTGGTTTTGGCAGCGAGCAGGAAAAAAAGTACGTCCAGTACAGGAAGGATTTGGCGCCACCCACTATTCACTCCCTCCCTGAGTCAATTTTCTGCTGTGAATCATAGAGTTGGAGGAAAAAAAGAGAGAAATAAGAGGGAGTGAGAGCTGTTGCTACAAAGCCACAGCTTGAGCGAAATCAAGCATTGCTGTTTCCCTTCTCCCCAAATCCCAGGAGAGGGCTGCTTTTCCTTCTGTGGTTATTGTTCTGGCTCTACCGCACACAGAAATCACAGAAAACAAAGCTTTTTCGAAGACAACAGTGGACAACAAATGGGCTTGGTAAACTGCTGAGAGGACCCGTCACAATTGCACTTTTTGTTGCAGTTGATGCTTTCTGTATATATTTATAGAAATTCCATGTTATTCATTGAAAATCTCTGCAGGATTAAAGTGGTCATTTCTGAGACCCTGTTTGTTTTTGTAATGTTCTATGTGCAGTATAATTTAGCTTTGTTTTATTCTCTATTGCATGCAAGCAGTGCATTTCAATTGCTTACAAAGGTTTTAAGTGCTGCAATAAGCCATGCATTCATGCTATCCCCTTTGCTTACATTACAATAATGCTGTTACTATTTCTAATCCAACCTGATCCAACAGATGTGATGATGTTGGTTGGTGTCTATTGGTTGTGCTCATGTCTCATGCTCAGATGTTTTCCTTTGAGGCACTCTCTGGAGGCACAGACACAAATCTTTTTTTCAGAACAAATTTTGTCTACTGATCATGTAGCTCCAGGGGCTTAGACATGATTATTGGACAGTTCAATAGACAGGTTAGATTACGCGCAACGTTTGCGGACCGTTAGCGGAGCGTATGTGCCGTGGAATGTATGTTTTAACTGGCTACACCAGCTGCGCAACAGGGTGTAGGATTGTGTGAGTCACAGGCGAGACAGAGAGCTTTTGCTTTTGCGATTGTTGTTGTTGTTGTTCAGTTTTTTGGAGCAGGTGAGGTCAACAAGAAATAAAAACAGAAACTCTCAAAATGAAACTGCCAACACACTCATTCACAGTCATTAAGTCGTTTCCTGTATATCGGTAGTTTAATTTAAAAGAAATAATGACACGGTGGGCCCTCCCCCCCAAAACAATGATAGGGGAAACACTTAAATAAACTTACAAAACTGCACCAAGTTACAAGTGACAAAGTGACCTTCTTTCACTCAAATAATTCTCCAAATAAAAGTGTTACCAGACTCTCGTACATTTCATTTGTACAGAGAGTCTGGCCGCTCTCCATTGACAAGAGTGTTAACGTCCTTGAAGGCGGGTACTCTGTTGAAGTTTAAAACTATTAGACCTGCCCAGAGCCACTCTGGTAGCCTGGCTCCGCCCTCCTACGTACTATCTGGTAGGACCAGGCTAACGAGGGGAGACGACAACAACTATCAGCTTAGCGTCGCTAGCGTTAGCCTTAGCCAACTCCTTCACCACTAATGGAGCGAGCTGGAAAATCTAACGTTTCCCGGACACCGTGGGGAGGAGGGCCATAACATCATGGCCACCAACAAAACTCAGCAAAGATTGTTTTTGCTCAGGCTTTAACTTCTGGATATTCGGCAATGTTGCCACAACAGACCTCATCTTTCTCCGCCGCCATTATGGAACTACAACTCAAACTATTGCACGTCACAACCTCAACATCATAGTTCTCAGCCACTCCCTCTGTTCGCTTATTGGACCGCCAACTATTTGGTTGGCGAAAACCCAAGAATATACCGCAAACCCAGACGGAGTACTGAAGGAAAATGAAAATTGAGCGGAAGTACGTAGGAGGGCGGAGCCAGACTAGCTCCAGGGTACTTATCTTGTCTCTTGCAGATTATAAATAACTCATTATCCCCAGCCATGAAATGATTTTTTAACAATGAGTGAGTTGTCAGTTGTAGACCGCTAAACAAATTGGCCCATTCCGCAGAAAGTGAATTTTCTTTAGTAATGGTGAGTGGCAGAATCCTATAAAAGCTGTGACCCAGTGCAGTCACCGTAAGCAATCTGTGTGCCTGTTTAAGCAAACGGTTCATTTGCCCTTACAGCTGTCAGCAATTAGGTGTAATTATTTAAGCCAACAAGGGCAGCTTCAAAGGGTAAAATCTATCGCACAATGCCGCTCCGGCTGGGATTGTTCTCAGCACAGCATTATTTTCCTCCTTGTTGTTTGTTTTCATTTGATCAGGACAGTCTGCACCTCGTCTCATTTCGCAGTATGCTTTGCTTATTCAGGTTGTCACCACTTTGCGAGTGTGCATGTTATCTTGGTCTTGTTTGCTTTACACTGAAATCCCTCTGTTAATATTCTTCTACACACAAGACACGACCTACCAGCTGATGTCTGTGCATGAAATAGTCTTCGTAGGCTTTCACCAAAAAAAGAATCCAGTGCTCTGATTCAGTTACACAGACACTGTTGGTTTACATCTTTCTGCACCCATTAAAGGGCCACTCTGCCTGCTCTGCTTACTCAGTGATTAACATGAAAAAAGCCCGGCTGGATCTGCTGCTCATGTTTATTTAATCAGTTCAGGGTAAATGTTGTGGGTTCTTGTGGCTCATATGGAATATGTTTGTTTTTCATTACGTCTTCTGTTCTGCAGAAGGCCTGGTTTCCCTCCTGTCAAGATGCATACTGAAAACACATATATGCACACACACATATGCAGCGTTATGAATACAAACACACGTGAATAAAGATTTGTTGACTTTGGTGCTTAGTGAGATCTGTTGTTGCCAGTATGGACAATGTTGTAAGATCCTTTTAGCAACTGTACTTTTAGGAATAACTCCAACCTCCCACCCACTACAGGCCTGTTGTTACATTGTCACTCTGGGCATTTCTCTTTTTCCGAGTATGGTTATTGTGGCCACAATGGAGCCATTTGATCGCTGTCTCTGACACAATATGTGTGGCCCGCACCGGTTTGTTTTATTTAGGAATCTAAGTTGTTGAGTTTCTTTCCGGACCCCTGATAAGACTGGATGATACAAATGGAACCAGGTTGCTGAGATCTCCGATTACTTCAGCTCCCCTCGGTCCCGTCTGCCCTCCCACAAAGAAAAAAGGATGTGTATTTATTTAACAGCCAGACACAACCTAACAGGAAATCAGATCGTCAAACGCAGGATATCCCCTTGTCTTTTTTTCATGCACCCTTCTGACCCAAATGGGGAAAAAAGCCTCAGCTATGATGAGATTAGAGCCAGGAAATTTGCTAGGTGTCTTTGTCTGTGAGCGCATTTTTTAAGTGGACACTGTTTTGTCAGGCCCCGCTATTGTTGTGAGGGTGTCATCATGAGAAAGAAGGCATACAAACATCTTGTAGATGGTTATGTATGTTAGGGGAATCATTTACTGCATACCTGAAAAGCTCTACTCAGCCTCAGACAACTCCTGCCACTCGCTTCTGTGTATAATGCATCTGCACCTGACAATTCTCAGTAGCTGTGTGTGTGTGTGTGTGTGTGTGTGTGTGTGTGTGTTTGTCTGAGCACCTTCATCTATTCTGAGACACCACAGAAGGTAGACAGACTTTCAGACTATAGTTTTAGGAGGGAAGAGTGCAGCTGGGAGGGGTTCAAGTTTTGACTTTGGGTTTCCTGCCATACATTTCCAATTTGCTCCGACTCTATAGCACAGTATATAGCTATGATGTGATAAATCTGCCTTCTCCTAATAATGCTGCGGTGCTCTCAATTCTCACTCTCCATTA
Source organism: Sander vitreus (assembly GCF_031162955.1). Lineage (NCBI taxonomy): Eukaryota > Metazoa > Chordata > Actinopteri > Perciformes > Percidae > Sander > Sander vitreus. The sequence goes on from NC_135867.1 coordinate 24,316,578, forward strand.
GTTTAATGGGTTTTTTTTTTTTTTGACGTGATTGAGGGAGTTCTCTGTAAACCATTCCCAGTGGCTCAGACAAAGCAAGGCACCATCATCCCTGATTGAGATGACATCAATGTGTTCACTTGAAAAAGTCATTACTATTATCTGTACTTGCTGCCTACCATATTCAACAAATCCCGCAATACACCACTGTCTGTCTATTCTGACATAGTGACTGTCCTGAAAGAAAAGAAAATGTAGTAGTCTGATCCTGGCATTAGTCACAGCGGTGCTTTGCACTCACTGCACACGCTAACATGCTCACAATGACTAGCATGCTGATGTTAGGTATAATGTTTCACCATCTTAGTTTAGCATTAGCATGCTAACATGTTCTAGCTCTAAACACAAAGTACAGTTAAGGCTGTCGGGAATGTCAGTAAATTTGATGTGGTCATATTTGACCATGATGATGAAAGGAAAGAATGAACATGAATGTGTGAACCACATTTCCTGACAATCCATCCAATATCTGTCAAGTCATTTGCTCAAAAACCAGAAATATCAACCTCATGGTGGCGCTAGTGTGTCTAATAGAAACTGAATTCACAGTTACCCCCAATTTCCACCAAAAGCCAATGTGTGTATTTCCACTGACTGCGGAAGGCTGCGTTCCGACTCCGTCCCAGCTCCGGCGATTCACAGCCCTCCGGAGCAGATACGCAGAGCTTCTATTTTTGCCGGACGTCGGAGAGCTCCACAGCAATTCAGCACACGGCAGATAGTGCGGGACAGGAAGTCGAGCACAGAAACAAAATAAAACATCCAGTTAATTTTCAAAATAAAATACACCGTGCTCACGGCGGATCATATTTCCCTGCACTACACCTTGAAAACGTCACAATGGGCGGAGACAGGCCTGAAACAAACTGTTGTTGGTTTTGTGGTTCTGTTTATAGAAACTACATCCTGTTATATCTCACAATCATACGTGAATTCGCGAGATCTCGTGGGTCCTAGTGACTTCAGCTGCCAGTCATGGCTGCAGCCGTTCCGCAACAAATACGGACCTGGTGGGTATCGAAGGACGGCGGAGCACGGAGCTGATGCGCAGCGGAGCCGATCCGCAGTCCGAACCGTTAGTCTTCCTGGAGACAGGAATATAATGGATAAAACAAATATGTTCAGTATGTGAACTAGTATTTAAACAGCATAGGGACTCTGGGAAAGTGATGATGGTTTTCATGTGTTCACTTTAGGGTGCCTGCAAGTTACCATAACAACACAAATAGACGTGCATCAAAATCCAAGCGGCAGCTGGCGTGACCGGGTTTTTGGAAACGGCGGCTCACTTGACCACAGTGTTTTACAGTGCTGCTGCGCTGCTCTGTCTTGTCTGTCTGTGTTGGCCTCCTTTTCGCGCTGCGCCATTCAGTTAGAAATTAGTTTTTCACTGCGTGAGAAAATGCAAGCCAGAGTGTGTGAGTCTCACAGTCAATGCGTGAGAGTTGGCAGCCCTGAACATTTACGCGCACCTACTGCATATAGAGCTGAGAATTACGTGCACAGCTCAAATTTTACGTGCACTATCGTATCACACTACGTGCCGTGTGATACAGTATTTAGAGTCCTGTACCATCGAGTAAATGCAGTTAACCTCCCTGAACTGACACTTCACTCCATATTTCCATAGCTGCAATTAAGTTGGAATTCATTTACATTGTCAAGCAGGGATATTCTGCCTTAATTTTTTTTTTTTTTTTTTTTAAGATTTTCTCAAAGGCTTGCTCACCTACATAGAAAATCTGGCTTTAAATGCAGTGTTTTATTAGTTCTAAGCTGATTTTGAAGTTCTATTTCAGGCTATTAAATCAGCCTGAAAGTGGTCAGAAGTCAACCTTACATTTTTAGTTCTATCACTACTCAAAATGAAATGATAAAATTCTGTCTTCTACCCTTTAACTTTTCCTTCCTTTGTCTGTATTCAGGAGCTGCTGTCTTTTCCAGCAGCTCTCGGCTCTTTTGGTCCTGTGTAATGTCTCTAATCTGCAGGTCAACTTGCGGTTGACTCTAGTTTTGTCTGTAATTCAAAGAAAGTTGTGTGTTTGTCAGAAGTACTCTGTTTTAACACAAATCATTGTTTTAAATGTGCTTCAACCAGTTGTTAAAATCCATAAAGTTGTGCTACATTACCACAAATAAGAATTATAGGTGTTTTTTTTTTTTATGTGCCTCAGTCGATCGGGGCATTCTGACTTTGACGTATGCTACAGAAGGACTTTACAGAAGGCTACTTATTTCTTATTTACCCATGATTGTGGGTTTAGAACAAACAATTAAAACTGCCAAAGAGGCATCTGACAAACATGAAGTTATTTGTTCGCAACTATTTGATGCTAAGCCTGGTCAAACAGTACTTTTCTGTGTCTGACTTTAGCTCAGAGTTGTTATTCCAGCTGTCTTTAATCTTAAGAAAATATTTTGTAGAGAGCCATCTGGAACATAAAGCTGATACAGTAGTTTGTTCCATCATAACACAAGAATTGAATTAACCCTTGTAATACAAGCTCCATTTTCCATGCATTTACTGGGTCATCACTGTATTTTGGCCCTATGGCTCTGTCATAGTCAGTTCTGTAGAAAGAGTATATGAATATAAGCAAAACCATTTACTCAAAGTACAAAGCCTGAATTTTATAGTTCTATTTTTTCACTGTGTATAATGATCTCCTTCCTTGGCTGCCTTCTTGGATGGTAATTGGAGCAACAACCTCCACAGTGAAAGATAATTATAAACATTGACATGCTGATTTTTTGAAAAACTTCTACAACTGATTTAAATCCTGTTTGACGGTAAATACTTGGTTATTACTAGGCTTCATGAAATATAGTCTTTGAAAAATGTATTTAAGGGCTGCAACTATTGATTGTTTTCTGCTGATTATATTCTTGATGAATCATTTAATGTACAACATTTCTAATCACAATATCTCAGAGCCCAAGATGACGTCTTAATATTCCTTTTTTTCTGACTAAATAAAGAATATTTAGTAGTGCTGTCAGTTAAACGCGTTATTAACGGCGTTAACGCAAACCCATTTTAACGGCGTCAATTTTTTTATCGCGAGATTAAAGTTCTTTTTGGCCTAGCAAACTTTGTAGTTTTTTTCACATGCTGTTGCAACAACTAGTAACATTAGAAAAACTACAACACCACACCGGATCTAGCTAGACCGGAAACAAAACAACAGGCACGCCACACACACTTGTTAGGGCTTACAGTATTGAGCAATGTCTGGAGCGCTACAAGGCAGAGCCTCTTGGCATGGATGACTGTCCCCAGGAATGGTGGACCACACAAGAAGGGGCACACAGTGAAATGGCCCGCCTTGCACGCAAGTACATAGCAACACCGGCCACATCAGTACCTTGTCAAAGGTTGTTTTCACTGTCTGGGCATGTTGTACAAAAGAAGCGAGCTTCCCTCTTGTCTGAAAATGTCAACAGGCTTGTCTGTTTGAGTAACGGGCTCAAATCAAAGAAGTTGTAGGCTTACCTTTTATTGCTAACCGTTACTGTTCATTCTTTCTGAAATAAGAGGCTGGGTTGATGAGCCTCTAGTGAATAAAGAGCAGTAGCCTGACTGCTATGTTCAAAGCAAACTTGAGAAAAAGAAAGTATTAAGCCATGGTTTAACTGCACTATAGGCTGAGTCCTAGTTTACCTTACATGTGCACTTTGTAATTTTATTTTGTATCGCCCTTTTTTCACCCTTTTATTGATGTACAGTGTTACATTGTGTGTGAGATTATTTGCTCCAAGTGTGAATGACTGCTCCAAGTGAGAATGTTAGTGTGGAATTGAATATTACAGTATATGCCAATGTTTGCAATAAAAAACATTTGCACAAAGCAAGCTGATCCACTTTTCCATGTTGATAAGAGCATTAAAATGAGAAAAAATAATGGGACAAAAAGAAATCGAGGGACATTTAGAATAGATAAAAATGTGCGATTAATTGCGAGTTAACTATGACATTAATGCGATTAATTGCAATTAAATACTTTAATTGTTTGACAGCACTAATATGTAGTCTTCAATGATTTAAATAGTCTTTCAATCATAGTCAATGTGACTAATTTTAGTGTTCATTCAGCTTTCCTGTCTTTGTTGTGATAATTGCCTGAAAAGGATCGACCGTGAGGACGCCAGCGCCTTTCCTTTTAGAAGCGCTCCAAGCGATCGCCCTCATTGGGAACAATTGAAATTGTTGGTGCTGGTGACAACCGGGGCAAGCACTCCCTAAAGAATGAAAGACAATTCTGCTCAACTTAACTAGGTAGCTGTTAAGGTAGCTCTCTGTCTCTCACCATCTCTGTCTGTTCTGTTTGCTGCCACCTTTCATCCCTCACTCTTTTCCTCTCTGCTGGAAGCCCAGTTTCTCTAAACTAATTAAATCGTCTCAGTAAGACAAGTTGATCAGACTCTTTGATCAGCCTCTCACAGGCTTGTCTCTTTGGTGGCTCAAATGTCCATAAAGACCAGAGAAGGTCCAGCTGGTTTAATCTACCACAGTAGACGTTGGGTTCAGAGTTCTCATCCTGCTCACAGAGGAGGGACAGCAAAGGTTCTCCAAGAATGCGTCGGATAAAAATCAAACCACTAAAATCTGAGAGTATACATAAATAAACAAGATAATTGGTTGTCTAAAGGACTCTGCTAAACCCTTCATCAGATAAATCCCAAAGTAAACTATGTAAGCTATGTGTTACTGTAAGTACAATAGTGTCAAAACAATAGAGTTTCATACAATACATGAATATTACTATTTTCTACTGAAAGTAATTTTTTTTAACTTAGCCTATTTATCGTAGACAGTCAGCACAGACACACATGGTAAGATAAAGAAGTATCTGATCGGACCAAAACAATTTAAATAATAAATATATAAATAAAATAAATGAATAAAGTGAAAACATAAAAAATAAATAAAATAAAAAATAAAGATAAAAAAATAAAGGGGGGAGATCAGGGATGATCGCTCTCTTCCTTCAAAACATTTTTAGTAAGTTTATCCCTCTGGAGCCTCAAGTTGTGAGTTATGTCTTCCATTCTGTAGAACTCCAACACCCGCTCCTTCCACCACTGAAATGTTGGAACAGTGGGCTTCAGCCAATTTACAGTGGCACCCTTAATGGCTACAGCAAGAAGGATTTGTAGAAAGTATATATCATCCCTCCGATCAAAACCATCAGGAGTGGCTCCCAACAAAGCAACCAACCTTAGGGATCTCTATATTAAAAATATCGACCAATGCTGAGTAGATTTTCTACTACTTGATGATCAAGAATACCAAACATAGACAATGAAGAGTTTAAAGCAAGCACACAAATGACAGTTTTTGATTGGACACATTTTAAGACGTGAAAATGCTTTGCTTTAAATAATATGTAGTGATAGTATTTCTACAAAAAAGTTCATTTCTCAATTTAAAATGATGATACCCTATTATATCCTTATTGAAACAAAACCATAATCTATAAATATGCTAATCTTTTTTATTTTAAAAGTTTAAATGCAGAACACAAGCTGTCTCCTACTTCACTGAAAAGTTGCATTGTGGATATATAAGTTGCATACTGGATCAGGATAGGCTTCCAAACTAGATGTGATGCCACAAAATCCTCCTCTTACATATGCGTTAAACTCTCAAACTTAAGATGAGCAACGCAAAAGGTTCCCCTTCAGCAGATGAATGTGAAAACTCTGCACATACATCGTTCTGCACAGTGAGGCTCAAACGTGAGGGAACAATACGCAAAACACATTTTTGAGTGGAAGAGGACTTTAAGTAAAAAGTAAAATATCAGATGCAGGATATTTAAAAGTAACTACTTTTTTTTTTAAATCTCACATTAGATGTGAAACATTTAAAAGTAAATTAAAATAGCTGCCTTCCATATTGTAAACTGTTGTAAGGACACCTGCAGACATGCGTTGCCACTAAATGCCACAATGTAATTACTTTGTACACTTCCAGACAATCACAGAAATGAAAGCTAGGGGAGAGTGAGCCATATTGAGCAATTACTTCTTTTCAATGTCATCCTAAAGCGCTAAAATATGGAATGCTTTCTTGCTATTGTTGGGTGGGCAGGCAAAACATAATGTGCATAATTTATTCCAGACAATCAGACTGTTTGGAGGCCTAACAGCAAGCAGAAAGCTGGCACAATGGAACCTCTCTCAGCCCCATCATAACTTTGTCATTTATTCTGTGCACTGACAATGCATGTCATGTTGCATTATTTGCCTTGGATGAGTGTGGGCGGGAAAGGCAAACAAGATTAGTTGATGCATGCACTTGTTTTTTCTACGAGTGAATTATGGCCTTTAGAGATGGTTTGGTGAGTCAGTGCCAGTAGCACACCCATCAAACTCATTCTGACAGCAGTGTGTATCTGTAACACTGGTGATGTAATTGTCTACAGGCACGCTAAGGTTGCTCCGTGGTGGTCCTTCACAGAGTAACTGCTGCTGCTTGAGATGTGCTGGATTGTTTTTCTCACCAGTAGGTTGTGGAAAATCTGCCTTGCTTTCATTCCTCATATGCACTGTACACCAAATATGAGTCACAATGTGGTTTCTGTGGGCTGCGGGATAAATCCTGGACTGAAGCAGGGTTGTGGAGTCCAGCTTGAATGCTGTTCAACAAATTTAAACCACCCCTAAAGGTGTTACTGCAGCCTTACTGCACTGCAAGTAAAAGTCCTGCATTCAACATTTTAATGCAGTAAAACTGCAGACGTATTAGCAGCAAAATATTCTTAAAGTATCAATAGTAAAAGTACTTGACTGGCATGAGAAAAACACCATCAGTGTGATTGTCTAATAATAGTATTTGATTATTATAAATGCGTTACCATGCATGCAGCATTTTATGTTGTAGCTGGTTGAAGTAAAGCTAATTTGGTTGCTTAATCTGTAACTACATCATATTTTATAACTGATAACCTGTATTTATTTGGATGTAAAACATTGATCTTTAAAGTAACTAGTAACATAGCTGTCAAACAAATGCAGAGGAGTGATAAGAACGAGGAAGGAATTATTTAAAAGCCTTTATTGTAGGGCTGTCCCTAATGATTATTGACCGTTGAAGTTTTTAGCTGCAGTTTTTAGCTGCAGCTTCTTCAGATGAATCCATGCTTACAGGCGCTGCCATGTTCCTCTATTCCGACGATTGGACGCATGTTATGCAAATCGACGTATTTTTGTAATTGATGGCATCGCTTACGTTGATGAATCGTCCCAGCCCTACTTTATTGTAGTGACTTAATCATTAAAAAGCCAACATGTTTCAACCACTGTAGGTCTTCGGAAATTAAATGGAAAGTACATATACCTGAAAATTGTACTCAAGTACCATAGTTGAGTAATTATACTTGCTTTCCACCACTGCAAAGTGTCCAGAGTGTTAATTTAGTCTTGTGATACCACATAAATGAGGATAATCTCTGTCATTTTGTACTTTTCAAATAGTGCAGGTAGGGAGGATTTAGAAAGCATAAGATGAAATATGACATGGCAATAATACTGTAAACACAGCAAAGGGGATCTCATTATCATGGTAAAATAATAACAGTACACATGCTCCCAGAGAATAAGTCATTTAAGCTAACACATCATACGTCATTGTTGCTAATGCCACTAGATACTTAGAACCTTCTCTCTCCGGCCTCGCTGTTAAAATCTATCGACATGTCATTAGCGCAGCTTTCCACTTCCCCTTCAACAGTCAGCCTCCACTCTGATGGCTGCTTCACCAGCTAAGATGTCTCCCCGGGGGGTGTTAACACCAACAGCTCTTTGGTCCACACTGGAGCAAAAATAGGTCACTCCTTCAAATAACAAAGCTGATTTGTTCCATAGGTTTTACTGTGAGCGGCTGTAATCCATTACACAGTCTCACAGCAGCAGATGAGTGGTTCTATTGAATAGCCCGGCCAAACTGTATAACCCCATGTGTGGACCCTGCAATTTTGGAGTTGTAGCTTATTGGAATGTGTTCAGAATCCAGTTTTCTTCATGAAAAAAAAGTCTTCTAATGCAGTTTTTATGTGTTGACAGGCAAACTGAACTTACATGTTTTGATGTTTCTCGCTGTGCTTTTGCTGATCTGTTTCCTGCTCAGAAATGTGCCTTACAGGTAAATACAAGCTCAATCAAAGTTTCTGCTCAGCTTCATCTTTCCCCCTGCTACTCCACTTCAGACCAAGCTTGAATGTAATTTAGAGTCTTGTAATGTGATGTCATTCTGCAAACAAGACCAGAGAGTCTACAGCCATGCTAGCAGCTCTGAGGCTGTACGTGCAGTAAGCAGAAGTGCTTTGAGCTAAAATCTTTTGCTAAAATGCTGATGTTTAGCAGATACTGTATACTAGCATGTTCACGATCATATTTTAGCATGTTAACATGCATTAGCTAATTAGCACTAAACACAAAGTGCAGCTGAGGCTGATGGGAATGTCAGTAGTTTTGCATTTATTTGGTCATAACCTATTGGAAATTCAGATGTGACCTGATGATTGCACTTGATGAAAAGTTAAGGGCTCACTGAATCATTACAATTCATCCTGTTAGGACAATGGATATCTGTACCAAAAGTCCGGTCGATCCAATAGCAACCATAAATAGCAACCTCATAATGACACTAGAACAAAATAAGGTGATCATCAAAGTCATTAGATTGAATCATCAGGGAACCATGAATGTCCTTACACAATTGTGTGCTGATCCATCGCTAGATGTTGAGATCTCACACTGCTGGTCAGTCTGGACCAAAGTGGTGAACCAGCATGTTTACAAAAAAAAACAAAGTAGTGATAAAGCAACTAATACAAAATTCCTCTCGTCGCTGGTTTAAATCCAGATGAGGTTCCATTTCACTCTCTCTATCCTCATTATTCCTGTTGCCCTCTCTGCTGTGGACTTTTAAATAAAACCAAATGGAAAAAAAAGAAATCTAACTAAAAAACACTGGTTGTTGTGCTGTTCCTTGTGAAGAAAATATTGTGATAATACATTGTATCTAAAGCCTTTCTGCACCATTGCCCCTCAATTTGGAGCAAATTCACTGCACTGCTTATTGTAGAGTGGAGATTTTTTCTATCTGTCAAAACCATCTTTTATTGAGCTCCTTTTTATCAACCTCTCTAGTGTGCTAATGAACAGATTTTCTCAGGTACTGTATATGTAATGAAACATGTATTTGACTGTTGATGGGCCGTATGATTGCAGAGTCCTCAAAAGTTCATACATGCTGTACAACAACACATTACCATAAATATTTGTTTTGTACTAATTTAAGCTTTCTCTTGTGCTGTTTCCTCTGAAGAAGAACTTGACACTGAAGCCCCAGGAGTGCCGAGACAACCAGGCAGGGCCCCTGCACAAGAAAAAGGCTGCCAGGGTCCCCAACGGCCTGAGCCTGGAGCCCTGCAAGAACAATCACCACCACCAGCAGGCTTCCGACCAGGAGAACAACCCCCGCCTGGCGCACACACAAGGCAAGAGGAAGAAGAAACACCTGAACAAGAAACACACAACGGTGAGTTTAAGATCTTTTATTGATTTATCTCTGCAATAAATTGTGAATTGCAAATGAAGGCGAGTACTACATTTTCGTTTTGAGCTGTGATACATATGGTTACAGCCTTTTTGACATTCTGTCATTTCAGTGTACTTATGCTCAGAAAATGAGAACCAAATGCAATGAGAATGGTCACATTAATATAGGAGAGACTTTCTCTGAAATGCAATCAGATGCCTTTAACAGGGGTTCAGCACAGCTTCTTGTATAACCTTACCTTACCATACTCTTTCATGATAATGATTCATGGTCATTTTGAAATCAGTTGTCAACCCAGTGAGTTCAAGTATAGAAAAAATAATGCTGCAGTTGCTTTTTTCCCTCTTGGCTCAGTGGTCGCTTTGTGTCCATGCACCAAGTGTGTGTGCTGTTAAATCAAATCTGCAATCAGGGCAGATGTAAAACAACTATATTCTTTAATGCATTCTTCTGGAGGGGCGTTTGTGCATTTCATTGTTTCGCACACAGGCACTGTAGGTGAAATGTCTGGAGATGTTTGGCTAAAAAAAAAGTTTTTAGTCTCTCAGTGAATGTGCTTCCAGAAAGGTTGTAAGGCTTTCATTGACCATACTGTATGCTGCTGTTCTCACAGTTTTCCAGAGCCTGGCCTTGATGTTCTTTAAACTGAGTTAGCACTGTATCTAAGCTACTTTATCTCTGGTCACTTTACATAAGAAAGAACCCTGCTCAGCTGTAAATGTCTCATCAACATCAATTACAGCAAATCTAAATAACCTCTATAACAGTACTCTGTTTACTTGTGCGTTGGCGTGTGCCTCTAGCCGGCATGTGTGTGGTCGGGGGGGGGGGGAGTGGGTGATAGAGCGAGGGAGAAAGTGAGAGAGTGACAGCAATTGTCTTCGGAGCAAGTAGTGACTCTAGTGTCATAGTGAGAGAAACAAAGTGTCTCCCCTGTTTTTTCTGACCACGGTGGGAAATCTGTAGCAGGAAAAGTTAACCCTCTCCTTGATTTCATGTTGTTTATGGAGAAGGAGAACCAGGGGCCTGTTTCACAAAACCAAGATAAGGGATTAAGCCGGGATTTATCAGTTATCCTGGATGATTTAAGCCTTGACTCGGTTTCACGAAAGTGGAGGCACATAAATCACCATGGAGATTTATTCTGTGCAGCTAGCCTGCTCCCGACCAGGCTAACAGCCAGGCTAACAGCTAGCCAGCTCCCCACCAGGCTAACAGCCAGGCTAACAGCTAGCCAGCTCCCCACCAGGCTAACAGCCAGGATCTATTTAATCCTGGAGCCTTTTCTGATCACCCAGCAGTGGTTTTACCCCATTGTTATCAGCCTGGATTAAAATACAACAGGTGCATATTGCTGTTCATTTAAGTACTGTTATTATTTAAAGTTGTGACCATTATTTTTTTTAAATAATTATTCATGTGACAGTCATTGTTACTGTTATAATGCTGTATGAAGACTGCTGTTCATATTGTTGATAGAAGTTTGATGAATATATTATGGCAGTTGTTGAGATAATTATATGCGTTTTAAATGAAGTCTGTTACTAAGGGCAATACAAACAAAGCTGTACATTTCTGTTGACCAATGCACCTTGAATTATTTTAGTTGATTCATTTTTTTTTGTAATTCTTTAACAATAAGGATCATGTTTGTTCAGCTTCCATGTGCGTTGTATTTGGCATTCTTAGCACACAAATTGTGTTGTCCAGTAAACTGGGACTATAATTTGGGAGGATTGTACAATTTAAAGAACATATCCTAATTGTACAATCCTCCCAAATTATAGTCTTAGTTTACTGGACCAGTAACTATCTAGTGTAGTAGGCTACTGTACATTCATTTAACAACAGGGAGAGGACACCTCAATGGTTTTTGACCTTATATTTTGCTGGGGGGGAAATAACTGATGAATATACTCTGTTCCATTCATGTTTACAGTGTGCATGGGATTTATCACTTAATTATCTTTATAGTTTCTAGATTTTAGAGTCCAATTTCTTCAGTGTCTTTATTTTCTATGTCCATTTATACAAGTGAGCAAGGCATATAATATGTAGAGAAGGAAACTCATCAAACTCTAAAAAACGCAAGAAAACGCGTGGCAGATAATAGCGGACAGACTGAATGATAGTCTAAAAATATACATTTATGTATAACTGTATAACTACTGCTCTTAACTGAAACCATTCAATGAGTCACTGTCATTGTTTCAATTCAGAGCAGTGGTCAGTTAATGTATATATTTAGGCTGCTTACGCGGTCGGTCCGTGATCGTCTGCTACGCTTTCTCTCGCTGTTTCATTACAGCGGACGTGTTTCTTTTCTTTTTATACAAATAATGTGTTTCACGTCATCATACTTCCACAAGAAGCTGCTGCTCATTCTGTATAAAGTATGTACAATGCGTATTCTCCATTTTGGCATCAGTAAATCTGTGATCGACCTCGCGGTCTTTTGAGGAAAGCTGTTTACGCGCATCTATCCGAATTACTTCATCCTGGCTCATCCTAGTCGCTCCTCCTCAGCCTGGCTTGGCCTTCGTGAAACACACCAAGCCAGGATGCACAGATTAGACTAGGTGAAGCCTCGCTTTATCAGTTATCCTGGATGTATATATTCTGCTTTTGTGAAACAGGCCCCAGGAAATGAGTCGGGGGAAATGCAACGCTACCAAGCCACGGCCGAGCGACGTGCGTCGCTGCGACCTGTAGTAAAATTTTTCGAGAGGTGCATGTCAGGCTACGGCGTAGGGTCTGGCATAGACGCACAGCGGTCTGCGGGGGTACGCCGTAGATTCTACGCACGACCATAAAACAGCCTTAAGACTGACATGACACCGTCATTATTATGACATGACACCTGTCATGAACATGAAGTCATTTTGAGTCTTCATGACTGTTGTCATTAAGTGTCATTCGGTAAATTATGACACTTTTAATGCAAAGTTAGCATTGTCCGAGATGTCTTTGTCAGCTTGACTTTAACGAAGACAACAATCTCTGTGTTATGACAACTTGACATTAACCTAGACAACATAACCTGTCATAAATATGTCATGACAGGCTCAATTATCAAACTTTAATACACTCTTTAGCTTTATGTGTTAACATTACATTAAACTGTCATTAGGAGGTTGGTTTTTACATTCATGAACACTCAAAATGACTCCTTCATGTTCATGACAGGTGTCATGTCATAATAATGACAGTGTCATGTCAGTCTTATGTACACCCCTTTATATAAAGTGTTACCCATTTACTTACATATTATATGATATATGATGGCATTGGCAAGAAGTAACAATGATGCCAATGATGTGTAGAGCGTGTCAATTGAACCACTCCAGTAGAACAGAGTCACTGTAGCAGTGTCCTGTTGTAGCAGCAAGTACACACCTTATCAGTGTTTACAGCTCTGGTGCAGGTTTAATGAAGCATCGGCTCTGCTGTTGGCTTTTGGGAGTGAGTCAGTCTAACATTTCTCGCAAGGTTTGTCAAACTCCATGCAGTGGCTGTTTTTGTTACAATCTGGATCATATTTCTCTATTTATTTATGTATGCCAGATTACTGTAAGTGACATTACATGCATGTGCAACACACCGATGATTAGTGTTATACTGTTTAACTTTTGAAGAGTTAAGTTCATGAAGTCAAAATGCTCTACTTGAGTAAAATATAGCATCCAGGATATGTGAGTATATATGAGTGTACTGTATTGCGGAACATATGTTTGTGGGTAACAAGATGACAAGGTCACTAATCAATATAGTTATGCTATAATGATGCAGTGGTGTGTGTACATCTGTCACAGCACTACCTACTGTTTATACACACACACAAGTAGAGACTCTGAGGTTATGCTCTGCCATTTTTCTGGGAGGGGCCAGTCTTCTGGAGCTGCAGATTCATAGACATGTTTGTGTGGGTCGCTGCAGGACAAGCGGACATGAGGGAAAACAAAGACACAGGTTAGCTGGAACAGCATTTGCTTTATATACTGTAAACTGTTGACTCCACAGTGGTTTGTAGGAGCAGGAGTGTAATGGTATTTTTTGATTTCTGTCTACCTTTGTCCTGTTGGCCACATACTTGTAGTTGTGCTGACTGTAGTACAACAAATCAATTGATTTGATAACTTTGCTGCAGCTGAGACATTCATTCACAATATTGGCCAAATATCTGTTTGCTTTTAAGGGAAATTTTGATTAAAAGCTTGTAGATTTTTAGGTTCATACCGATGTATGAAATTTCACAAAATTCTCAGACATTTTTAAATACGAGATACCTTCACTATTTACAGTACACTCAAGCGAGCTCGTATAATCCTGCTATTTTATGCTAGGTGTTTTGTATAAGGCAGTTTAGCGGTTGTGTTTCTGTTTATCCTCCACTCAGCTTGTAGTCATGACTAAGGTGGGTTGGTGTCCCAACTGCTTTGAAAGGCTCCTTATTTTAACAAGTCGCATGGCATAGGATGTACAGGACAGTAGTCGTGTGAATGCAGGGTACAGTAGCCTTTGTAGCAGACCCCTGCTGCCCTTGTGTCATGTCTGTCCCTGTCCTGGCTAATGGACAGATGGTGCTACCTGCCAGTTTCAAGGTTGTCTTATACTGCTGTGATGGCTGTGCGACAGTCCAGATATAACTGCATGGAGGCATGTGTATGTGTGCGTTAATAAATCTGTGATCATCTGCACCTTGATTTCAAATGGGTCTTGTTGTGTGTGTGTGTGTGTGTGTGTGTGTGTGTGTGTGTGTGTGTGTGTGTGTGTGTTGGATACTTTGGCAGGGCGCTGTGGTTGTGTGTTTCGGGCATGAGTGGTGTTTAGGCTGTTGGCAGAGGAATTCCAACCATAATCTCCTCAGCCCATACAAATGCTCACAGATGCACTCACGCACATGCAAGCTCACACAAGCAAACACATTCACTACATTCTCACCCACTCTCTTTCTCACCCTTTCACCCACATATGTGCTTGCACACATAAACATGAACTCAGCATGCGTTGCCATAACTCTCCACACACACCATGGTGGCTGTGACATGTGGCAACCACACTGATGGGTTAAATGCAAGGCGCATTGGCTTAGTCACCAATGAGAGCTCTCTAAATTACAATGGCTCCTTTTTAGTCATTTAATTATCAAAAATGATTTTAATGATAATATTACTAATGATTATGCTAACCTGATGTGTTTGGATTTGAGAGCAGCTAAAGCCCAGACTGTTACACAGTCACCGTTCTCAATAATGAAAAATAGGTTTTGTTCCCTACAAGATGCACCTATCAACTTTGGTGCTCAATAACACCCTAATCTGTCACGCTATGCATAATTGAAAAGATCATCATCTGCGCCCTACGCCCGCCCCTTTTTGTCCTCTGCAGAGAAACAAGCTGCAGAGTTATCTAGCAGAACTATTATCTTTTCTTTGGCTTCACTATAAATACATGTTAAGGCATTGTCCTCGCACAAGGTTACATTTTAAATCTGAGAGGTCCATCTCATGGTTTAATTCTCCATTTAGAAATGCTACAGTCTGGTGAGAGAGTGCCCGTTATCAGCCATTTTTTGTTAGCTCTTTAAAGCAGAATGAGGGAGAGAGAGAGAGAGAGAGAATTTGTTGTTGAATAAAGCAAGAGGTGTTTTTTTTTTCCCCCACTTTTGTTTTGTTCCTCTTCCAGCCGAGCTCGCAGATTGCAGCAAATGTTTTCGATCGGTGGCACTGACCCAATGTACTGAACTATGAGATATTGTAAACTCAAGGGGGGAAAATGTTTAAAGGCGCCTCTGACATATCGCCTCACAGTGGAAAAAGAGCCCAGATAGTGGAAGCTTCAGCAGGGATGTATGAGAGTACAGTAGAAAGCCACAAATTATATGACTGTCTAACGCTTTTTTTTTTACTGGTATGTAGTTGCTTAATTGTCACTTGTGCCATAATGGCATAATCCAGATTTTGAGTATTTGATTTAAGGCTACATTTTCTGCGTTTTAGCTTCAAAAACTTAACCAGAGACTTTTAGGGTCAAGGCGTATTGAACAAACCATTGCTTTCTGTAGTCAGTCAGCTTAAGGCTGTGTGTGTGTGTGTGTGTGTGTGTGTGTGTGTGTGTGTGTGTGTGTGTGTGTGTGTGTGTCTCGTATAGTCAGTAATGTGCCAGGGCAGCACTGGCCCGCCCACTTTACTCACAAGCCCGTCCAGCCAAGTTTGATCAAAATATGTTTTGTTATGAAAAATATTCAAATGTATGTTAAAAGAAAGAAATAGTAACAGAGCTAGTTGTGTGTGTTTAATGTATCTTCTCTTCTGATTAAAACGAAACTGTTTAAACCATAGAATAAGGATAAACAATTGGGAAGCCTTGGAATGTAGGTGGTTGCTATGGTAACAACAGGCAGACTCTCCAAGCTGCAGCTAACGTTAGCTAGCTGGCTTTTTAGACAATGTACCATGGATGTGCCAGGTTTACTTTAAATTAATTATGATCTATTAATTATAGCGTTTACAGTTGGCTTTCAATTCCACTTGTCATGGAAATTCTTCAGTTCAGAAAAGTGTTTCTCAAACATAAACTGAATGTTACAATTCAATCTCATGTAGGATTTTGGAGCTAAACACTGGGAAGTCGCACTAACACAAAAATGACTTCCAGGTAGGCAAATGGCAGTTGATTTGAATTGCGGAGATATGTGAAATCTGCAAACTTGTTTATTTCTGCTGTCATTTTCAGCTGTAACGGTAACGTTTAAAGATATCTAGTTAAAAACGTTAGCCCGACCTATCTGACGTTTGTGCTCTGCTTATTTTATGTACTGTGTTGTTTTGCTTACGTCTCTGATAAATCAAATCTTCCCAACAGCAACATCTCTCCGCTGTAATTTTCTTTAGTCTGTGACCCAACAAGTAAATTAGGTCTCTAGTCTAACGTTATTGAAAGTGTTATTAACGAGGTATTAAAGCATGATACATGCATTTTAGATGAATGAGATGTATATACTTTGAAAAAAACGATTAAAATGGCTGGCCGCCGTTTGTTCAGCGCCGTTTAATTGTAAATACATGATGCAGGGGTTTTCTAAACAAACATTGTGAACCATTAGAACAACCATTGTTGTGAAACATTAGAACCTGTTTGACATATTCATTGCATCTGACTGCGGTTTTAAGATTTTTTCAGGAGCTCAGCTAGAATGTAGACTTTTACCCGCTTCACAAAGTAGTAAAACATCAACAAACCTGAAAGGAAAAACATTTTGTGTCTGTTTGCTTGCTTGTTTATTCATGTTTCCCAAGTAATATCTCACAGCAGATGTTGACAAAACTTGAGGAAATGTTACATCACCACCATTTAAATATTACACTGGCTGGGCCAGTGGTGATGCTGCATCTACAGGTCACATACTTCTATTACTGTACATCTCAGACAGGTAGGATGCATTTTTATTTTTATTTTTTTTTGGGGGGGGGGGATTATGTTCTTGTAAGGCTCTGTTCAGCTCACTGATGTTAGATTTGTGGCCTGTGGTGTGTGCTGCTTTGTACAGCAGCTCTGGTGAACAGAGGGGCGTGCTGTGAGGCCCATCTGCTCTCTGGCACTGGGGGAGTGGGGAGTCTCTGATCCCCCACATCTCTGTCCAAACACCTGCCTGTCCGTCTGGCTGTCTGTTTCTCAGAGATTTGGAAGCAATGATTTATATTGGACTGGACTCTGGAAGGAATACAGCCCCTGACAAAAGTCTTGTCGCTTATCTAAGTTGTAGGAACAACAAATAATAACTTGACTTCAATTGGAATCAGAAATGGCTTATATGAAAGGCAAAGGCTTCTGGATTATGCTTATTATACCAAAATAAAGTCTTTCATTCATTGAGTTTTATCATTGAATTTCAATGATAAAACTCAATTTCATTGAATCAAGTTATTATTTGTTGTTCCTACAACTTAGAGCGACAAGACGTCAGGCACTGTAGTGGTTTGCCTATCTATGAAAATTTGGTGAGGTTCACCCTCTTGTCAGTTGAAATACTGATTGAGTTTTTCTACGTAAAATATAGTGCATTATCTGTATGTTATGTGCTCCATGTTGTCAGCCCTCTCCAATATAACCAAAGTGACTAAAAACATGTTTGAAACAGGACATAAAATGCAGCAAAAACAGCTGAATCCATTTGTGAATCAATTGGGACAAAGTTCTGCTATTTACGTCTACTACTACTACCACTTTTTGCACTCCTAGTATAACTTTCTTAGGGCTGTATTATAATCATAATCTCAATTCATCCCTTTATGCAATCTCATTTTATGTGACATCTGCCATGTTTGTATCCTTTACATCAAACCAAACACTCCCAGTTTCCCAAGCTGCATCAACAAATGACAGGTGTGTGTTACTCCACCTGACAAGCTGTGCCCAGAAAGAGAGGGGCAGAACATCAATATACTATTGAATAAATCTGTGCATGACAGACCGAGGAGTGAAATGACAACAGAAATGTGTCTGTATCGTGGCCGGGTTGGCTCAGTGGGTAGAGCAGTCGCACATATACTTGGAGGTTTATGCCTCGACGCAGAGGTCCAGGGTTCGAATCTGACCTGTGAAGATTTCCTGCATGTCTTCCCCCTCTCTCTCCCCTTTCTCACCTAGCTGTCCTATCGAATAAATGCGGAAAAGCCCCCCAAAAAAAATGCATCCACCTCGTTCTGACAAAAACGCTGTGCTTGTACCACAAAAAAGTTTTGCGCACAGTCTGCTGACAGTGATGACAGTCAGAAGCTTCTACGGTATTTGGCAAGCATATTCAATGTAAAAACAAATTTGATGAAAATATCAATGCCAAGAAAGCGTCATCAGAAAATTCCTGTCCCCCGACCATTCAGCCATCCACAGCAGGAGTCCAAGCTGGATTCATTACGGCACAGCTAGAGAGACTGTGCAAGTAGCCACCGTAGTTGAGCATAGCTACATGCATAGCTGACGTACTCTTTCCCAAAAAAGAAAAGCCATAGCAAGTTTCTGAAATCAATTCCTTTTTATTGCATAGTCCTCTGTATTTACATACAAAGTTGTATCTTTTGCTGTAAACACAGAAGAAGACTTTCACAAGTAACAAATCAAAACTCTTCCACCAGATTGCCTGGCAACCAGAGCATCATAAACGTTTTTTTTTTAAAGATTGTTTTTGGCATGTTAGGCCTTTATTTAGGACAGCTCAGATGTGAAAGGGCAGAAAGAGAGGGAATGACATGCAGCAAAGGTCCGCAGGTCGGCACCGAAGCCGCTGCCACTGCAGTGAGGACCGAGCCTCTGTACATGGCGCCACATCGTGAGTTGTATTGTAATTCTTTGCCTTTTTTGTATTGTTTGTAATATATATTTTCTAAAATGCTCTCACAAATGTACAAGGCAATACACAAATGTGTGATCAGTTTACTCTTATTTTAAGTATGTTGCATCATGATATCCTTGTGTAAACCTCCCCAGCCTATTAAACAAACCGTGGATTAAGTGAGATTCTTGCATTGGGTGCTGTCAACTGGTCGTGGTGTTATATTGGCTCATTATAAAGCAGTTTAGTGTAATAGGAATCACAGGCACAGTTGTTGGGCAGACCACCCTGGCATCACTGGTGGTAGTTCTCGGAACTGAGACTCTTTTATGAGCCTTTTTTGAATAATTATCTGGGATTAAGAATTACCTTTTTACACACATACACTTTTACCACCAGTCTCACATTAGAACAATGCAAAGCCCATGTGAAGACATGGAATATGGTGGTGATGTGACTAATGATGCTGGATATCTGCTGCATAGGACTGACATGGCAGTATTTCTACAGATTGTCCATCTGAGTTCTTTTATTTAAAAGATAAAGTAAAAGCCTGACACCACTTTGTCAGTCACATCTAAAACGTGAATAAAAGAGCTTTGGTCTTTTGTCCCAGCGGTAAGGAGTAATTGCTGTGGAGACTGCTGAGCGCTGTCTAGCCCCGGGGTTTGAAGAGGCTTCCTTGAGAAGCTCTAACCAGGTCAACCGGAGGGCTCTGGGCTCTGGCCTCTGGCTCCCTGAATCATCTCACTGGGTAGATCCTAACTCCACTTGCCCTGCCTTAGTCCTATCAGAGGCTGATTATCATTCAGCACTCTGTGTGTGCGTGTGTGTGTGTGTGTGTGTGTGTGTGTGTGTGTGTGTGTGTGTGTGTAAATATTTGGACTGAAGCCCTGATTTTGTCAGGACGGGGGAAGGCTTACATGCTTTTCAATTTGCAGTGAATCTGTAATATAATGTTCAGCTCTTACAGCTTCGCGGGTCACCCTTAATAAGCTTATCCACTAAGCCAATAAGAGATTCGAAGAAAAGCAATGTCCTGATTGTCAGATAAGATGATAAATCCATTCTGGTGGGGGCCTCGGTTGTGGGGATAATAATTGTTGCTGTGACAGTGGCGGTTTATAGCACTGGATCTAATCAAATCCAATCATGACGGCTTGTTTTGAGAGCTTTGTGTCTTTGTAACACAAATGACGACAATCTGTTAACATTTTAATGCATTCTGGGCGCTTGACAAGGCTGCGTGTAATTAGCATGTAGAAGGGTTTTTACAGCACTATATGGTTTATGCATAAATGCAATAAAGGTGTGTGGAACATAATGGTGACACAAGATGTTACTACGGCAACATGCCTGTGTCAGCTTCACTGCTGACTCGTGCATCTCTGCACAGCTTCATGGTTGCACATTAGTGTGTAACTCTGATACCGTGTGCTGCTAGAAATCCAGCGGGCCTCCTCCTGCTTGGGGCCCTCTGACAAAACATTCACACCCCCGCAACTCTAACATCCACCTGCCTTGTCTGCATCTCCTACTGAAGACTTGTGTGTTTACCATGTCCCCTCTGCCAACCGCCTTTCTCTAGCACGAGCCCCTGATGCTGTTTGACAAGTCTAGGCCAACATTTCTTTAAAAACGTTTTTAACTTTCTTCCTGCTTGTCCTGCATTGAAAAAGCTTTTCTTTTGAAGTGTTAGTTTTCTCTAAAGGAGGACAGGCAGGAGGAGGGCAGGGGGTTGGACTGCCCGCTTGCATGACTGTTGAGCAGTCATTTCATTGCACTTTTGCGATGAAGACTCTGTAGCTGCTGTAGGAAGGCAGAGCAGTGAAATGAGAGACATGCTAGTCCAACTTGACACTGGCTCTAACTCTTAACAGCCCTCGCCGTCAATTTGTGAAGTTTGAAGTGGCTGCACTTTAAAACCAAAGTGTCGCCCCACCTAAAGCCCGGGCCCATCTCAGCTGTCAGTCAGAGCTGGGCAGTGGGCCCGAGGTGTTTGAAGAAGCTTTTATCATGGCTGTCCAGCCCCTGTCACAGGCAGACCACTCCAGCGCAGCAGTGACACGTCTCGTCTAATCCTGTCTGCTACCAATTACAACACACAGGCCCACAGATAAAGGCTCAAGATAGTTCAAGACCATCTGGATTTGGAAAATATCCTCTTTTTTTTTCTTCTTTTTTTTTTAAACCAGAGTTAGAGTATCCATTGGTGAATGAAAACAGTTTTTCAGTTTGTGTGTGTGTGTGTGTGTGTGTGTGTGTTGGGGGGGCATGCACACACCCAACACCTCTGTCTAAACTGCTTAAACTTTATCACACTTATGTCCACTATCAAAGACACACAAACATACTTTTGCCAGATTAGGGCTCCAGGAATGACAATGTCAGCCAGCCAGTCCATCTGGCAGCCCTGGTGGTCTGGATCCTGGATGGATTCCCATGATATTTGGTACAGTCAGTTATGGTTCCTGGAGGCCGAATTCCAAAAGATTCTTGTAACACTGTGACTTTTTTTTTTATCTTGGGACACCATGCATTTAAGTTCATGACATGATGCAGGGACTGAAAAACTATAGGTAGATGTTCATAACATGCAGAAGATCATTTGTGAGGATTTTGGTCACCCTGTGATCTTCCCCTTTGGTGTCACAATGAGGCTACAATTTCCAATTGTACATCCAAATCTGAAATGTGGGTTACTGTGATATTTCCTGAATACAGTCATGCTCTATCCTTTAAATTGAATGACCAAATACACATCCTCCATATACAGTATTACTGTACTAGTACTGTTTTTTTCCACTAAACGTCGAGAAGCCCTCTAGTCAAACGTAATCTTGTCAGCTGAATGATTGCTTTTTTCTTTAACTGCATCATTGATTTTACACAATGCAGGATAATAATTTCTGAACTTTGACTAGGACACATTGTGTGGAAATCTGTTTTCACATCACAGATGATGATCAAAGACACTAAACCATGAATGTAGGCAAAGCCTGAGAGTTGACATGTTGGCTGTTATACTGTAGAAGTTTAACGTGGGGCGGCAGGTGTGCTGGACTGCAGTTTAACTGGGCTGCGGCCGTGAATAACATGTTCAAATCAAGTCAAAAAAATATCTAATGAAGAAGAAGAAAAAGCAGCACCACAAGCACAACTTTAACTTTAGCATGCCAATTATGACTGCTTGTGGTGTGCATAATCTTATTCTAATGTGTTTTGGCCTTAATGGTCGATAAGTCCTAATATGAACATTTCAGCCATGTGTAAATTCCCAACATAATAGACCACCTGGGATGTAGCCACACACTTAATATACACACAAATACTAACTCGTTCACACATGCACACACACTGTGTTGCTGCACACTAATAGGCTTTAATAAGGTGTATAATTGCTGGAACCTGCTTCTCCTGCTGCTCTTTGATGTAGCCTGCACTCTGCAGAGGCAATTGCTCTGTAAATATCAATTAGGCATATCCTGAATTTCAGCTAAGCCTCGAACGTAGAATAGTGGTCTATATGCAATGTATAATGTATGTGGATGGTGGGAGCCTGTAAAGAGCTCTGCAGACATGCACTTTCTCCTCCTCCTCTCTGTCTTACCTTTGCTACACTTTGTTGCCCTCTGTAAAAGAGGAAGTCAGGGAGCAGGTGCTGGCTGGGAAAGTGGAGTATTTATGGGAGCACCACCAAAGGCTCGTGAAGTGAAATATTTCCATGTGGGGGCAACCCTGACTGTTAAAGTGTGTCCAGTTTAAGAAAAGGACATAGTAGGGGTTGGTATTTACCCAGCATGTGCCCCACACAATGACTTTGTTCCAGTCCTGCCTCATCCATGACCGTCTGCAGACATTCTCCCCCACTCACTACGCCTGAGTGGTGACTGAGATGTCACTCAGCCTAACATGCATAGCGTTTTGGAAATAAATCCAGAGGGAATCCCATGAACTTATCTCCTTTTCCCAATGTCCCTATTTCTCCTAAATGTACTCTCGGGAGGGAGTTTTTATGTAGTTGGGGAGTGCATCCCCTCACAACAACTCAATCTTAGATTTTTACTAAATGTACTCAGTTATGTTTTCTTGACTTCTGACAAGTACAGGTGTCAAATGAAATAAACAGAAGTAAAAGTAAACTTCTGTTCCCAGTGCTTCAGACAATACAGACTCCCACTCACTCAACACTGAGCCTCTCTGTAATGTGTTACCACAGTACTACATGCAGTTTAATCATCCTTTAATAGTAAATGTTAGAAGTCATTAAAGCTAGCAGAGGGTTCAAAAAACAGTATTATCTTACTTGGATCATATCCAGATACTTGTGGAAATTTAATGAGCAGTTTTTGGGTAAGATACAGTATAAAGCAAACTTAAAAGCAATTTAGTGAGCTATTATTTCCCCTCCCTTTTCATTGAACCTTTTTAAAATTCAGTCTACTGTATTCTGCCCCAGTTTTGCGAACTGCTCCTACTTTTGCCTTTTAATGAACTACTTTTACTTGGCCGAACTTCGCTTGTGTTTTTCTCTACAGCTACAAAACTACAGTTAATTATCCAATCCACCTGGATTAGACTATAATGGGTTTTAGAATAACAAAAACATGATACCCAATTGTATTTAATTTGATCTCCCCAACGCTTGAAGTATTTTTATTGTTGGGTCGAAGGAAATGGCCAGGATTTAGATTTTTATGTGGACCATCCTTTCAAACCCAATGACCTTTAAATAGGGCAGGTGTGATTGTGGTGATTTAGTCCATAGATTGATTTGGACTAGATACCTTCATGATATCAGAAGTGGACTGTATGACTGGTATGAAGGCTTGATTTTCAGCAAACAGATCAGTCCTAATCTCCACATCAGCATTACTTGTATCCTTCAAGGCAAGGAGAGTGACAGTTGTTTGGCTGATAAGTAGGATGACAAGATAATCAATATCACTGCTGTGTGATTTAAAAACCCAACAAGAACTCTGCATTGTCCTGTGTACTATAAACTGAAAGAATGGCCTCAAGGCCCCCAAAGAAGCCCCACTTATTAATCAAAATAATATGATTTCTGGTTTGCATTTTGACATTTGATCAGACACTGTTGCTGTCATTCACCTTACTGCCAGGGAATGCACTGGAGTGAGCGCCTGGCATTTAGTGCTAAAAATGTTCTGTGGTTGATTAAATGTAAATCAAGTCATGAAAATGTTCAGCAAAGAACTCTAACCTTTCCTGTTTTGTTCGAGTAGTAATTCTTTTTATTTTCAGTAGAATAATCATGGCATCTTTTACATATCTGATCTTTATAATTTCCAACCAAAACCACTTAAATGGCTGACAAGTCCTATTTATGACTCCCAAATGTGGAAGTACGAGCTGATGATGAGTACTTGAATTCAGCATAAGTGGTCCTTCATCATGCTGGAAATGAGAGCGAGGCTTTAATGACTATGGCAAGCAAAGGCTGCAGGGGGGAGGATGAATATCTAAAGCTTATATTTGCAAGTGTTGAGTCATTGCTAGAAAGTTCTTATCTTTTTTAATTTTTCATCAGATCCACATTCCCTGTCGGGGTTAAAAGAAAATCAATTTCCCTACCTTCCATTCTGCCTCATTTCCCTGCTTTTGATAACATATTAGACTATATCCTCTTAGTCATTTTTCTATGTACTGTAGGAGTTTTGCTTTTTACACTGGTGATGTAACTTAACTTAGCGCCATGAAATTGACTGTAATAATGGAGGATAATGTTCACAGGATTTTTGGTATGCTGCTTCTGATAAGGGCACTCTCTTGACTATTGTATAATAACTACATGCCATGTCCCAGCTATTTGTCTGTAATGTCATCCCTAGTTACCCTATCATCTGACAACAGGTCATGTACCAATACAAAACCAGAGGCAGAGAATATACAGAACTACACGCTTCCAGACTACTCCCATATCTGTCTTTGTTGGTTTTTAATAAGTGAAGGGCCTATCCTTTTGGCTTCTTATTGGGACTGTTAATCGATTAAAATATGTAATCGCGTGATTGTCCGTAGTTAACTCACGATTAATCGCAAATGAATCACACATTTGTTATCTGTTTTAAATGTACTTCAATGCTATGTGTCAAATTGCACACCATGTACTTAACACTTGCTATTTTGAGTACATAGTGCATTCACACTGACGAAGTTTGGCCAACTGCAGTCCACTACGAGTACACAGATGCTGCACTCTAAGTGGTCAAAATGTTGAGTGTGGACTGATGGACACTACTCGCACTCAATGGTTGCCATTTTTGCTACAGAGCGGAAGCTTTGGGACCACAAATGTCTTTTCAAACTTGTGGATGTGCCGGCCGAGGAAGCTGCAGTGGTTACTATTGCAACTGCGAAACACAAATGTAATATATACATGTCAAATGTCACGCAAAACAAGCCGGGTTATGTTTTGGCGGATGACAATACGTGGTTTAATGCTCGGCCCGGCTGCAATTTACCATTTAAACAGAAAAAGAAGAAGAAGAGGAGTCATTTCTGGTCAGTGCATAATGACCGCGCGTGATTTGAGACAACACTACCCTGTCATAATTTATGCACTACACAAGTGAGTACAAAGTGTACTACATGTCAGTGTACTCATGGAAGTATCCAAAGTGAGACACACTCCCAAGTTTTTGTCACATCGACAGTACATGCAAATAACTTTAAGTCTTTAGTTAAATCAGGTGTTTTCAGATTACAGGTTCAGGTTTATTTTCCATCATATAGCCTGAGTAGTGTTAACTCCCTCTGAGACACGCATGCATACACACACATCTTATAAATGAATAAATAAAGGTGGAGAGAAAAGCAAACATCGTCAGAAGAGAGCAGCCTGGTTTACTCATTCCACTAACAGCCTCTACTTTAAATTGAGCTATCAAGTCTGGAGCAATAGCTGGGAATAGCAAACATAACACAACAAATAAAGTTTGCATCGGAAAACAGAGGGCTTGTGCTAGAGATGTATCTTGTACACAATATTAGTATTGGCTCAATGCTAGCCAAAACTCTAAATTGAGTATAAGGAAAACACAGTTTGCAGTCTAACTGTTGACAAGCTGTTGACCCTGAAACACCATATAAATACATAGCCAATCTCTCTGTGACCTTATGTAAATAGAAACATGTCTTGGAAAACAAGTGTGCAATGTGAGTGTTTAGACGGGCAGAACTAAGCCTGGAAGTTTTAACACCACAAACTTGATACTTGCAAAACCATCATCAAAACCATCAGAAATTAACATGATTGGACGCAACAAAGAAGCGTAACTACTCCAGACAGCAATAAAGTTAGCCTATTGTAAACGTATTGTTTACAATAGGCTCAGGTTTATTGTAAACCAGGTTACTCTATCATGTAATCAGATATTCAGGTGTATATGGTGCATTCGGGAAAAATCTCTTAGCTCTCACTGGACTTGCAAAGTAAATTATAGAATAAATTATACATAAATGTCTTGTTCTGAGTATGTGAAGAGGATTGCTGATGTGTAAAACATCACAGGTAATGTGATGTCTAAGTTTTACAGTTGCAGACGTTTTAACATTTTATCACTTCAGTTGTGCTCAATAAAGCATGAACATGAGTTTGAGAATTGACATTTACGTATCTACAGAGGAATGTAGTCTGATTTTGACATATTGACAAACTGCTCTGTGTTTCCCTCTTGAGTATGACCATGGAACCATGGCAACAGCAGCATGGTAAAAAGAAAAGATGGACAAAAAGACCAGAGCCTGTTCTACTGTTCCAATTTCATGGTGGGACTGAACAAGCTGTTAGGATGCGGAGAGTTGAGCCAGATATGAGAGCCTGACATCTGGCCGATAACATCAGGACACATTCTTTCCATTTCAATGCATTACATACACTCGAAATGCAAACACCCTGCAGCAAGTTCCGATTATTCAATTTTTTTCACAGCTCATTACATGTTCTGTAAACTCAGTGCTGCATCTAGACGGATCTCAAGTGGGAAGGGGATAACACTTATTGTCCTTTGACCCTGAGCTCAGCCTCCACTGCCTCTACTGCTCTTTCTTTGAGCGAAGCCTCCGTCTTGACCGGACCTGTTTGGAAACTCCTCCTAACCTGGCACATGGGCAGAGATCCAGGGCAATAAAGAGGTATTGATCCTCTCACCTTACAGGCCAATGGATAGGCAGGAATAGAGCTTCAGGTGAAAGTTACAATGTACTGTCAGAAAAACTGGATGTGCTTCAGAAAGAGAAAAAATTCTCACACTGCCAAATTTCTGGTGTTCAGTGCATACGTGAATGTGGTGATGGCTAAGTGTTGTACACACACTGAATGCAAATATGACAATATTCTGTATCCTGTGAGCAAAAACACAGGCTGTATCCCTGGTGCATACTCATATTTACATACAGTAGAGTGCAAAAGGAAATAGTGAAAACTGTTCACTGTCAGATTTGGCCCAGATGAGCAGATGGAGACAGTTTCTCCAAGGAATCTCGCAGGGAAGGCCAGACTCCATCCTCCTCTTTCCTTTCCCTGTTCTCTTGACAGTGCCAGCTCTTTGCCACCGCGGGCTGAGGAGGTGGCAGTCTCAGCCTGGTTTTCCTGTCGCCCCAGGGCAGGGAGAGAGAAATAGCCATCTGTGATTCACCCAGACTCTGGGCATCGTCTGCCACGGGCAAGGGGAGGAGAAACATTAAATCTTCCTGAAAACATCTATATATCTAAGAGCGCTTCAAATCTCTGCTTGAACAAAGATTTGACAAAGGCATCTATTTGCCTCTGTGTATACTCATATATATATGTATATGTCACTTCTCTGTAAAGTACAGTGTAATGCTCTTGAAATAATTGTGCCGCATGCAAACCTAAGCTGATAGTCCGTACACTCTAAGCTCAGACACATTTCATTTAACTTTCTTTTAATGTAGAAGCCACCTCAATTACCCTCAGGTAAAGTTTCATCTTGCCTCGAATGCTTTGTCAGCGAGCTTGAGTTTATGATATTAAGTTTCCACGTGAAACGCCATTATATGGTTTCCTGGAATAAACACAGCGTGTCTAGACCATGTCCCCTCCCAGACATGGCCCTCAGTGGCTGCCAGGAAAGATGAAATAATTGAATCCTGAGCAGGAAAGAAAAAGCGATACACCAACAATAGGTCCAGTCTCTCTCTCTCTCTCTCTCTCTCTCTCTCTCTCTCTCTGTCTGGTATATTTCGAGGAGTAAACTGGACTGAAGTTGTGTAGCATGCTGGGGTACCTTTGTGGTGTGCTGGCACCCTCTGCTGCTAGCTAAGGATATTGCTTTGAACCACTTTTATCTACATGATATCATTTTAGATGTGCTCTTTTTTTCCGGCTGCTGCTTAGACTGTGGTTTCTTAAAATCTTGCAGCAAGGTTGATCTTTGTCCAGTTCCACAGGTCAAAGGCAGTGTGACTGATTCAATGTTAAGTAGCTTTAATGTAGAAAGGGGCAGTAAGAGACACTTGTAGAGGCATGTAGATCAATTTTTACAAATGAAACATTACCCGCAAATGGTAAATGTTTAAAGGCCATGCCCAGATCAAAGTAGCATTTTTATTAAGGTACACACCTCTGGGTTTTACCCCTATGGGTTTTCCGTGTGCTTCATTTAATGTAGGCACAGTGGCACACGCATGCTGATAGTCTCTCACACACACACACACACACACACACACACACTCAGTCCCTGTCTCTCTTACTCTCTTATTACTGTCTATCTCAGAGTCAGTTTTCTGTAATGTTCTATGATGCACGGGAACTGGTTGGCGATAATGAAGCTAAAATAACCAGAGCTTATTATACAGTGGCACATTGGAAGCATGCAGGGCTCCCTCCACATAGCAGTCATTTCTCCAGCAAAAATATGCCATTCTGCAGAGATCAACTTGCAGGGACACAGCCTTGTTAGTGTAGAAGGCTGAAGCGCCATGTGTACTCTGTGTGTAGCCGAGGCTGTCTCTTCTGTGTAAAGCAGATATCTCGTGTCTGAATGTCACACTTCAGAGCTAACTGTGTATAATGAGCAAAACATGTTGCAGCGGAAAACTAAATTCTTTTGATTGTCGTCAGAAATGTTATTGTTGACACGCAGTGTGGTATGTACAGGGTCAGAACAGATGCTTCACATCTTCAAAAATATGTCATTAAGATCAGTCACATTTTTTAACGTGAGAAAAAGGATTTCAGTAATGACTTACTTTCTTTAAAGGGCTATATTTTATTTATTTATTTATATCCACTTTGCACAGTATGGAGTTTGTAAATGAAATATGCAGAAGCTTCATTGTTTGCTGGCCTCTCAGCTCCTTTCAGTTTATTGTATCAGAATACTATCATTCCTGCATAGAGCCACTGTTTGCAGAACATTATCCCTGCAGAGGTTATTGACAAGATATTATGGAAAACTCAGCAATTTATGTTATTTTTAGTTAATATATAATTTTTAGGCACACAGTTGTAGAGAGGACTTAGAGAGGAGAGAGGAACAAACCAATTAAGCAATCACTTGAATTGTCTGGGCAAACACAAGATAAAAACATGAATTAAAATAACACATGGGGACTACAGCTGGAAACTAGCCATAGAGGCTAAAGCTGCTCCCTTTACTGTACAGTTAATTAAGGGGGACTGTCCACAATATTATAAACTAATTAATACAAGAGAGAAAAAAGAGTGTACAAGTTAAAATGCTTTAAAAATAGAATTTAAGAAAGTTCAATTATCAATGAAATATAGAATTTAGGCCTTGAATGAGTGTTTTTTTGATGATTATAAGAAATAGTAATTAATTTGGCAATTTTGTGAAATTATATTGTCATGATATTATTCTACTTAGTCAACAGACAGTCATATTAAATTATCAGTTAAATTAGAATTTTCAGTTTCACATTTTAAGGAAAATGTTTGAATATACTGAAGTGAATTGAAAAATCTGGCATGATTTAACAAAATGTGACACATATAAATAAAAGCTGCACGAAGACTTATGCTGAACTGTGCAAATCATTTCAGAATGTGCTTACGTATTGTGTAATATCAATTAGGCCGGGTGGTGTATCAACTTTTTAAATATCGATATTCCTGATGTTGCGTTACATTACCCATTTCTCACACCCTCTGCGTAACCACTCGCGCTGCGTCAGCCCGGCTCACTCGCTCACAAAAGGTTTTAACAATAAGGAATGCCCGATGCCCCAGTGCCAGTATAAAGATACATGGTACAAGTACATTAAATCAGCTAGTTGCCAGATCAGGCCAGTGCTTGAAAAAGTGATTGAGCGGTGTGTGTCTGCTCTACTGACTTCCCTCTGCTCTCAGCGCAAAGACGCTATTTACAGATGAAATGGTGCTCAATCGTAAAACAACATACAAGTTAAATGCAAAATTTTCATTGCGTCTTGGAGTAAAACATGACTGGGTTGAGAATGATGACCCGTGTTATAAGAGTAGCGTAGCTCCTTTGGGGAATAGCCTGCTGTGTGTGAGAGAGACGGTGGACAGCTGTTGGCTATCGGAGCAGAGAAGGAATTAACACCCAAGCTGTATATGAACAGTGTAGGGTTCAATGTTAAGTTAAAAAAAAACTTTTTTTATTTAATATAGGCTATTTATTTTAGATCATTTTTTATTTAGATGTTTTGCAGCTATAGATTTTCAAACAGGGAAGGGAACCTTGTCATTGCATTTTATTTGATTAGTCTATTTTTAAATAAAAGTGCTTGTGACATGACTCACTTGTGCCCACTTAGTAGAAAATACCGAGATATATATTGTGTTTTGCCATTCAGCCTAGAATTACAGAGAGGATGTCTGAGCCATACTGTATCGCCCAGCCCTAATATCAATTGAACTTCCCAACTTATAGTAAACTGTCATTATATTCCATTGATAAATTTATTTCACCAGGAAACTTGCATTATAATTCTGCTGCCTACAGTAGTACCTCTGTCTGAGTGAGATGCATTTACCAGAACATGCAGTTCATGTGTGAATACAGTGTAAAGAGATCCAGTGTGGTCTTCAGCTCTTCTTTGTGCTTTAACCATGATACAATGTGATGCAATAAAATAATACACAGTCCTCACTAAGCCTTTTGAAGGATTAAGGTTAAGAGCAACCACCATTATTTTTCAAATACCGATTCGCCTTTAAACAGAAGGTTAGGTTCACACAGATCAATATGGCAGTTCTAATAGGATCTACCTTTATTCCCATTAACTGTGCTTTACATCACTTTGATAGCCCTGCCATTCCAAGCTGTGCTGCTCCGTTAACTTTGATTCAAGTGTCTTTGGCTCACTGCTATCTCTTTGAGTTGACCCGCTAAGAGCTGTGGTGGAGATGGCTGCTTTGAAGCCTTTACGCTGCATCTGCTGCTTCTCTGACTTGCCTCCAGCTATACAATACACTTACACACAAGACTGTCTGAAGAAATGGTGGAGAGAAACAAGTCAAGCAGCGGGGAGGGTGTAATGTGTGTCAGAGAGAATGCAGAGCACACATGTACAGAACGTGTTTGTGTGTGCATGTTGTCATGTTTTGTTGTTTTCTGGAAGTGAGCGATGTAAGAGCCCCCCCCGATGCATTTCCCCTGTCAATGCTACATATGTAGTTCACAGGTTACGATCAATAATTTGTACTCTCCACCCCTCCCTGGCCCAACCACCAATGCACAGTAATGGCTGTTGCTAAGGAGGGATCCTAATGGGATGCAGTCTATTTTTCAGGCATGTTTCAAAGTTTTTAATGGAGCCACTCCCACATAAGAGCCCCTGTGTGGATTGTGGTAATAGGCAGCAGAGTAAGCAGGCATCCTCTCCATACTCTTGTCATGGGAAATAAAGACACACAATAAAGGTCCACAAAATTAATTTAATTTCCCATCCTTACATGGCAAGTATGGCAAAATTGGTGAAGGGCAAATAGACATTGTGACCTTTTAAAGGTTATACATGTACACATTTATTCATTACACCGTTGTCAAATTAGCATTATATGTTGTAATTGCGACAAATAAGGGACATGGTTACATTGGTTAGAGAAAATTGGAAGGCGCTATCTCACACCAATTGTAACATTATTATGTTGCAAGGACAATATTTCCACCTCTCTCCCTTCTCCATCTATGGTATCACCCTCAAGCATTTTCACTGTCTCAGCCTAAACCTGTTCTAAATTAGTTTTAACTAGTAGCAACAACCTAGCAACGTGTGTTTGCGTGGCAAAGAAATCCAACAGATTTCCTGCATCAAGCAAATGCAGTGCTTACCAGTGTTCATTTTTCTGATAGGTGCCAAATTCCCACCATTTAATGATATATGTCTCTTGTGCCCCCCCCTCACCCTCCTTTACTATGAGAATACGAGACAGTCCAGGAGTGCAACTGTCAGGGCAGTAAGCTAGAACTCATTATGTTTCCTTAACTGAGTATTTACACATGAAATAAAGTAAGAGATATTTGCAGCGGCAGCATTATTTCAGCTTGCTAATGTGAATTAATAAGCAGTGTCACGATTCTCTAAATCCACCATTCCAATTGTCTTTCGATTTTAAGGTCACAATTGCCACAATAAGAGCCACTAGATAACAGAAGGTTGCTTTGCAACAACAGTTTGAGGGGCCATCCACACGGAGACGCTTTTTGATGCAAACGCATGTTTTGCATTGTTTGGGCCGACCGTCCAAAGGAATTCTGTAAACGTACTGCCTGAAAACTCACTTTTTTGAAACCTGGTCTCAGGGTGAAAAAATTCAAAAAACGGCTCTCGTTTGGCTTCGTTTGGATGGCAAATACGAATACGTCCGTATCGATGATGTCATCGCCACACCCCTCGACCTCTAGTGCACGGCCACACACGACTTCACTCACTGCGGTGAAGCTAAGCGAGCATATCCCATCTCCATGGTCAAACCAGCTCACTTCATCTAGCTAAATAGTTTGTCTCTGCTCCCTGACACTTCCCTCTGCCGGTCCTGGATTCTACACAAGATATATTGCTAACGTTATGTAGCTAACATTAAACATCGCTAAAGTAACTGACCGCTACAGCAGTGACGTGACGTTAACGTTAGCTGCTATGGTTAGCTGTTTATAAAGTGGAAGTAGACAATTTATAAACTAGCTAGCTAATCTGTCTGCTTATCAACTCCTTGAACGGATTATAGTAACTTTTACCACGGCTTATTGTAGAAAGGCTACCACAAGAAAACTTGTAGATTATCAAAAAGACATTGGTTCATTGATGTTTGTTTGACTGTCGATGTTAGCTAGCAGAGCTAACGTTAGCGCTGCTAGCTAGCGGGCCCTGCCATCATGTCTGATGGCAGACAGAATTGCAAAATAAAAAGCAATCCAACAGCAAATTATACAATGTAAACAAAGACCCGTTTTCTTGCGGCGGCCTTTATAAAATGAGCAGTGGTAAAAGTTATTATAGTCCATGGATGTATTAAGAGAACGTTAGTCTAGCTAGTCATATTATGATGGGAAGTGGAAGTTAACTATGCTCTTCTCTGTTTTTTGGTGAATTTCTGTAGCAGAAATGGCGCCGCCTATAGGCCTGGAATATGAAGTAGCGTGTTGAGTCTTTTACAAATGGTTTCGTTTGGACGCAACTATTCTTGAAACGAATCCAGGGAAGAAGGGTAAAAAAAAAAGTTAAAAAAAGATCGTTTTGGTACGTGTGGACGTGGCCTGAGTTTCTCAGAGTTTATGAGGTGCAATTTAATGCACCTCTAGTTTACGAGGTGCAACTGAATGCACCATTAAGTCCTGTCGGAGCCCACATGCTTTACCTTTGTTGTTTGTTTACGTAACTTACTGTGAAGGCAAAATGTTGCCACCCCCGGACTTCAGGGAAGCAGGAGGATTTTCTAGTTCGGTTTCTACTCTCTCTGTCATCTCCGACTGGAAAGTCAAGCTGCAGGCTACTGGTAAGCTAAAGTTACCTGTTGTCTTTAGCTGTATGCTACCAGCCGGTAAGTTAAGCTGTCTGTTTTTTTCTTCTTCTGATGTGCGCAAGTAGGCGAGGTTGAAGGGAGAAACAATACTGTGGAAATCGCCAATCCTGCTTCTGATTTTAATTGTCGAAATCGATAGCTAATTCCATTCGATATTTAATTTAAATCGAAATTGTGACACCCCTATGTATTAAGAAGGTCTGATTGAGAATAGCAGCCGTGATGTAAAAACAGCATGTGAACAGAATTCTGCCGCCAGTGCACAGCATTAGTCATTGTCTTTATCATTAAATTAAGTAATTGCTAAATAAAAGACCCATATGCTAGAGCTCTCTCAACCATGATGAAGTCAAAAGCCCAGTTGGAGTTTACAGTGCAGAAGGGCATTCTGGGTAGAGAGAAATCTCTCTCTGGGATTGTTAGCTCGTTCATTACTTATCCCACCCACTTAATCTTGTAATTACGATATTGCATTTTTATTTTTTTGTTCTTTGCTCCAGTAGATTTGTTCAGCAGCTAGTGCTTAATCCCCTCTATTTGTGGCTGGCTTCAAGAGACACATAAGGACACTCATGCACGCACGCATAACGCACACATCAGGTGAGGATTAACAGAGGTGGGTCATGTTCTGGTTGAGTATAATGTAATGTCGTAGAGTTACTGAAGGCCATTTTTTTTATTTGTTTTTAATTTTATTATATTTTTTATTTTACTTGAAGGCCATTTATAATGGAAGATTACACTCTGGAGATACTGTTTTACAGCCTTTATCACATACATTGTAAAAGTTTCAAGAGCGCATTGGATTTTCTTCCCCCTCAGTGATGTAAATGAGTATTACATGAGGACATGTCTAGTGTTTGAGCTATAACTGACCTGAGTGAGTCCACTTTCCATGTCCTGTCGCCACTCAGCTTGTCACAGCTGCCTCAACACACTAGACTGTTATACACATGTGGCTTAGTTTATACTCCCAGTCCACCAGAGTTTGTTGTAGAAGAATTAAGCTGGAACAAGTGTCTGTCAATGTGTGTATTCAGGCACCCATGTGAGCATAGTCCTCTGGAATGCTTCGTTGCTAAAGGATTACCTCATAAGCAGTATAAAGCTTGCGCTAGTAACGTTAACCGCAATGACAGCAGGGCTAAGGCTATGTGCTGAGACACACACACACACACACACACACACACACACACACACACAAACACCAGAGAAACTCTCATAGTGGAGCCGCTTGCCCAGCTATAACACAGGTACCCACACAGTGGACATACGTGTGCTTCTGGTGACAGTCAAAACTCCATCAGACTCACTGTGATACAACACTGGTACGAAATGTTTAATGGTAAAAAACAATTGACTGATGTTATTTCTTTATAAAGGTAACTGTGCCCCTAAAGTATTGTATGTGCCCCTAAATGTAAGCGTAGAGCCTTACATGTGTTTCTTCATATCAGATAGTTAACCTTCTAAACTTTTCAATATGTTACAAAACCAACGAAGAATCTGCTTAAAATGTAATGTAAGTGTTCTGATGTTAAAAGAGATTGTTTTCTCCCACCAATGGATTCATTGTCTTTTTTATGGCATTCACTATTCTTCTAACCTTGTAGAGCTACTTTCTTATCTTGTGTCTGAAGTGAACACTAGAAAGATGCTATGGATGTGAAATCCATGTTGTGATTAAACAACTTTCTTTCTCTGGCTGCCAGCAGGTTCCTTCACTTATTTTCTCTTGACTCACTCTGAGATATTCATCTTAGTTTTTCCTCCTTTCAAACTCCCCCCATTCGGAAGTGTTGTCGTCCAGGGTGCACATGTAGAATATTTCAGCATCAGCCAACCCAGCAGCAGTTCAAGCCATCCTGTTTTTGAACTTTTGCCTTACAACTCACAATCACTCCCCCCTACCCACCCACCCACTCGCCCTGTCCTAAGTCTCTCCTGTCTGTGAGCAATTAATCTGTGTTTATCTCTGTTTCCTGCTCTCATCTGATCCGTCCACCAACCGATGCTGGGACAGCTGGGTCTGAGAGGAGAGGGTGAATTCGTGCGAAGGCGTTCAGGCAGGGTGGAGGTGAACTGAAACATCATGGAGCTGGCATTGGCTCATACATCTGAAAGTCATTGGAACATGGAATCATTTCCCCTCCTATTTCTTTTGTGTATTTCTCTCTGGAGCCTAGTTTTTTTACCCTCCTCAACCAGACCCCTGTCCAAATCGCCTGCTGACTTGTGTTTGGAAATGAGTTCCAAATGAAATCCTGGCTCTGCACTCAGACAGACCGTGTGTGTGTGTGTGTGTGTGTGTGTGTGCTCGCGCACAGTGTGTTTTTACATGCTGGTATCCACCTGTAGTTATCTCTCTAGGCTTTTACAAGGTCATGGTTTCTTGTAAACACACTACATCCTGGCACTTTGCTCTTATAGGTATTTAGTTTATACAAAACGTCTTACAAGCTCCTTACTATGTAAAGCATTGAGCAACATGCTTCAAAGTATGACAATGCACCGGCAGCGTCCTTATGTGACCGTGATGTTCCTTTGGTTGGCTGTAGGGAGATTTTAATTAACAGTTATAAATCACACAAGCAAGGATTCATTCATCCACTCTCTGATCTCTGTCTGACGTCTGCCTTTGTTCTTTTCAGAATAGCAGGCAGTTTTGAGCGATGCTAGTGGCATGGCTTTATGAAAAGCAATGTTAGTCTGTCGGTCAGTTGGTCCACCTCCTGTGATATCTCGACGACTATTGGATGGATTGCCATAAAATGTTATACAGATTTTCCTGGCCTCTAAGGGAGAGGGATCCTACTGACTAGGGGGAGGGGGGCGTGCTACCGCCACATAGGGTTGGGTACCGAATATTGGCACTGGTTCCTAAACGACCAGTATCTACCAGACCGAATAACAACGCAGATTTCTGTGCCTCCTCTTGGTGCCACTTAAATGCCTACGCTGCTCTCTGGTGCTGACGCTGGTTAACACTACACTTTAGTTAGCCTACGTTAGCTAGTAGCTGGCTTACACATGGTTAAAATGCTGACAGCTAAACGGGGTATTTCACTGGAAAGCTTCCATCACTGGGACATCCAACAGTCTGCAGCTAAAGACACAGAGTAGACTAGCTGCCCCATGGCCACTGGTGCTGTCAGAAAAACAACACAGATGGGACTTAATGGTGTATTCAGTTGCACCTCGCAAGCTCATGATGCATTCAGTGTTGTTGTAAAGTTCCCCTCTGCCATCTAGTGGTTCTTCTTTTTGTGGTTTAACAGCAATTGATTGGTGTTATTATATTTTAAATAAATCATTTAAATTTGACCATAAGGCCAGCGGTATTGGAAAAAACCCAAACAATACCCAACCCGACTGCCACACTTTCAAATCCACATGAACCACTCTTTACATCGGCATAAATTAGATCCCCCGCACAGCACTTAAAAAGAAAATAACCATAGACAACACATGGCTCGTTCATGGACTTACAACGGTGTGCCGCTGCAGAATGAATACATGTATAGGGAAAACACTGTATGGAATTTGGTGTTGTTTTTGGCATTGTAAATACGATGTTTCTGGCGTGGCAGGGGTCATTTGCCCGACGATTATAGTGAACACATTGTGAACTAATTATAATAATAATAATTTGGGCCACAGTTTAGAAAAACTACATTTACATTGTTAAATGCAACCACTGGTGGCGAAACATGTATGAAACAACCTTTCTTTACAGCCTTTCTTTCCTCCACCATCATATTTTTTCTTGACATTGTTAGATTTTGCTCAATTGGTTTTGCAGCTGGTATTTAAGAGGCATTACATCATTAGTATGCACACATAATCAATTATTCCTCTTGTTAAACCATAAAGTGGAGTATTTCATCTTTATGCTCTTATTAAATCACACTACACACGTAAAAAACATATACTGTACATCAGTGATGGAGCACTCAAGTCCTGGACTCAAGTCTGACTCTCTGGACTCAAGTCCAGATCGAGACTCTATTCTCTGGACTCGTGACTTGACTTGGACTCGGATATTTAAAATTGGACTTGAACATTCATGAAAAAGGACTCTGACGTTGGATGAAGTTTCTGACTAAATAGGTTATAAAAATTTGATATAAGATGTTACACTTTTCCTGTTTTGTGCTCCAAGACCGGCCGGGAAGCAGCTGGGGAGATGTTCCATCCAGGGCTGATCTATTGGGGGTAACACCCTTTACTTTGCCGACAGTATTAACAAAAGATGAAGCCACCATGTCTTGAGAAGCTTGTTTATTGTTAACTGTTAACTCACTTTACATCGTCTTTGGGATCTCTTTTTTCTCACAGCCACACATACACTTCTCAGCCAGACACCGCTACTGCTCACTCTCCTTGCTTGACAACACACTCACTGATGTCACTCACTTAATGCTGCATTCTCACTCTTACTTTCACTACCCTCGTAACAAAGGAATTGATATTGATATATGCAACTGTAGTGCATGATTTGTGGGCTCCCTACTACATGTTCACATTTGGAAAATGCAGAGAGATGCGCCCCATGTCGTGAAGTTCCCCTACACGGATTTGACATCCCAATGCTGGAAAGAGCACCGCTAAATGTGTTTAGAAAAAAGTCAGTAAATAAACTCCCTTTGCAATCGTAACAGTGGTGTCATTTTTGTTTAATGTACACCCACTCTTTTATTATTATATCAGCTCTTTAAGGGTGCCAGAGTGGACAAATATAGGCAGTCTTGGAATTCAACACAGACTCGACTTGGACTCGACACTGGAGACTCGAGACTCGACTCAAACTCGACTCGGAATCTTCTTTGGTGACTCGGACTCGAACACCGGGGACTCGAGACTCGACTCTGACTCGACAGTTGGTGACTCGACTACAACACTGCTGTACATTTCAGCTCGCAGCCCTCCCAAAAGAGGAAACTCGGGTTAGTACTGCACCTCATGGACCTTAATATAATATATACTGTATAATACTTGTAAGTAGACTCACTGCTTTACAGCAGTTGTCATTTGTGCTGAGGCAACCTGGTGCCATAATCCCCAGTATTAGCAGGATGAGGATGCTAACATGATTTCCTGGCTGTGGCCGAGATGGGACTCGGGCCTGTATTATCTGGCCATCAGAAAGAGTCAGCTTCAACTCTAATATCTGTGTGTGTGGAGAGTAGGAAATGGCCTCTTGTGTTGCTGGCCAATACAGCCCGCGGACAGGAAGAGAGGAAACGTGCACTGTGTCGTGCCATGTCGGGCCACTGCTTCTCGTTGCGTGCAGCAGTATTACAGAGCAGACCAAATCAGTTGTTGTAACTTTTTCCCTCCCTCACTAACCATTCTTACTCTAGGTAGAGGCTAACCGGGGTCTGACACACAAAGATATATTGCTCTACCTTCTCTCCCCTAGCCTTTCCTTTTGTCTCTTCTCTAACCTTACATTTGATTTTGTTAGACGCCCGTGTTGCATTTAACAGTATAGAGCTGTGTTAGCCCCCAGGAGCCTAAAGATGAAAGTAACCTCTAAGAGCATTTAAGGAAGTGGATAGGAAGTTTTTGCAGGAGGGCTCGCTGTTTTCTCCTTCATACTCACTCTTTTTGGTTCCAGCAAGTTTAATGCAAAATTGGAGCAGAGCTGAGGCTTTGTAGCCCT
Organism: Sander vitreus; assembly: GCF_031162955.1. Taxonomy (NCBI): domain Eukaryota; kingdom Metazoa; phylum Chordata; class Actinopteri; order Perciformes; family Percidae; genus Sander; species Sander vitreus. The sequence continues at coordinate 24,356,179 of NC_135867.1, forward strand.
GGGGGGTTGAACATCTGGGCTGCTGTAGCTGGGATAGAGAGGGGGAGATGAGTCAGTCTACTGCTTGCTAGAACCCAGACAAACAAATAGAAATGTACTCTGTTTCACATGCCTACATGTGTCATGCACAAGGACACACTTGGATGAGCATTTACAGCCACCAATGTCAAGTACACACACACACACACACACACACACACACACACACACACACACACACACACACTTGTGTGTTAACCCCCAGGAGAAACATGTGCAGGCAGGCAGCTCCAGGGCCTCTGTAGGCTTCTAAAGCTGCTTCCATGTTTGGCCCTGTGGGAAGAAGTGATTCAACAAGGGGGAAATCAAAAGGAAACATATCATCAAACCACACGCACCTTTGAGACATATCATTGTGTTAAATAGTTATCCCAAAATTTGAGCATGAAAACCCATTTCTTCCTACTTGGCCCCTCCTGCCTGCTGATAAAGCCATGCAGAAACAATACTCCTTAACCTCCTGTTATTCCACTCTGCTGCCCCTGAAGTTGATTGTTTTGATATGATCTTTTGCACGCTATTGTTTAACTAGAGATCCAAAAGGATCCAAGATAACCCTATAATCTCCAGCAAGTGTGCATTATAGTCCTTAACACATTATCACCAGAGCAATGACTTCGTCTTTTCAGCCTTGTTGTGTCTAACTACACAACGGTGTGGAAAGATACCCTGAGCTTCTTGTTTCTCTCTGAGCTCTTGCAGCTCTGTTATCCGGGCACAGCGATGGCCATAAGGGATTTGGCCAAGCGTAGGCAAGTGTGTGGGAAGTGAGCAGGCAGGCAGGCTGTCACTTAGCATTACAGCACTACAGACTCCCCGTGGGTGACATGAGGAGAGTGGAAAGTGAGAAGACGAGAAAAAGAAGAAGAGTGAGAGGGAGAAAACAGGAGTGGAGCAAACGATATAAAGCAGCCCACATACCAAAACACCTACCCGGCCCCAAGCAACTCCAAGTCTGGGAAACCTGCTGTTTGTTTTTCTTTTGATTAGACCAACCGCTGAAGATGAGCTTTCCTGACAAGACTTTACTGCTGGCCTCTGAAAAGAGAATCCAAAGTGAAAGGATGCTAAGAGGTAAAGAGAAGGGCTTAAGATGCCTGGGTAGGGAAGACAAAAATAGTCAGTTCATCATGTTCATCTGGTGGGCTGCAAATAAGGCTTCTCTCTCTGTTCTCTACTTCACAACAGCCTGTCAATTCTAAAAATGATTAGTTTCCCTCACTCGGCCATCAACAGCAAATGTAGTTGTAATTATGTAGTAATACATGTCACCTCATCTGTGTTGTGCAAGTTTACACTTAAACAAGAGCTAGTTTAAAGTTGAGTTTACACAGATTAAAATGAACTAGTTAAAGGCATAGTTCATTATTTAAAAACTAAGTTCACAGTCCCCAAAAATTAATTTACATTGATTTCTTACATTTTTTTTCTTTTAAATTAAGCTACTCAGAGAGTGGTCCGAAGCTTCTTCAGGTACTAGATGTGTTGTTTTTAAATTTGGTGCCGATGTGGCTGGTGTTTGGCCTGGTCTGGTTCCCCCGGTAGAATCGTTTCCCTCCTGTTAAAATGTTAACTGTAGCTGCCCCCTCTGCGGTTAGGGTATGGTTTAGATTTAGGTAGGGGGAAACACATATCGACAGGGAAACAGTCTTCCCGTGTGTTCATGGACATCGGAAAAACGTTTTCATCATTCACATCCCTTCCTGTGGGAATCAGAGGTGGGAAACTCGGGCCAGATTTTGCTAACCGAGTTTCCCAGTTGGTGACGTGTTGTTGTCAACTGACGTTTGATGTAGGCGAATTTGGTTCACTGAACATATTTCAATGACAATAAACTTATTTATTGTGGACAAACGCCTCTGCTGAGAAACATACACAGACATAACATGTTTCAAATTATTCATAAATAGGCCTATGTATAAAAAAAACAATCCGTGTCCTTTCCCGTTCGTTGTTCTGAAGATAACACAAACACCTGACGATGTGCTGTTTGTATGCTCGCATAAGAAAACAGCAGCAAATTATTGTGGCCTCCATGTTTTCACCAGGTTTTCACACACCTGATGCTCTAGTTGGTGGCAGTCATGCAACAAGTTGTTAAGCCAAACGCCAGTATAACAGAAGAAGAAGAACACGCATCCCGACTTGTGAACGCTGGTAGTCGGAAAAACAACGTAATCACGGGGGCGGGGCCCTGTCATTCTGAGGTGGCATGAACGCGCCATATTATCCTTCACTGGTCTCCGTCCAGAGCAATGAGATCTGTTGGTCCATTTACTTTACTGTCTATGATTTCGACCATGTGAACGCTGGCAGTCGGAAAAACAACGTAATCACGGGGGCGGTCCCTGATATTCCCAGGTGGCATGAACGCACCATTCGGCATAACACCGCCATGCCGGGTGCCATAAATTCTCGGGTGCCGCAAGACACGTCGCGAGATTGAACGACGCTAACGTTCTTGTTCGTTTCTTTTTAACGCAGTCATGCATAACCCTGCCTGTTGTCATTGACATACTAACTTTGCCTACCAACACATTTAAAAACCACGTTTGTTGTCATTTCTTTCTAAGTCATTCTGCCAAATAATTTCCCTTTTCCAAAAGACAAATCTGTAACTTTGACAAGGTAACCTCCTCATGTTTTCATGTTTAGTTTTCATGGTTGTTTTGTTACTTTCTTGTTTGGATAAAAGTTGTTTCAGATTTTGGTAACAATGTTCTACACTGCTGCATTTGGCTTTGATATAGGGGCATGCATGGCCTTTGTAGTAGCTTACTTTTTAATTGTCTTCTTGTCAGGAATATTTTATTAGTCTGCTCAAGGGAATAATACCAGAGAAACACATTTTCATGTTACAGATTCTCCAAATAGAATAGATATATCAATAATCTTAAGAAAGCCTTTTAACAGTAGTCAGCTAACATCATGGGCAGCCTTGTCTTGCATAGATTTATGGCAGGGATTTCTCCATTTTTACAACACCTGTCTCTTATGTACATATTGTCTGTCACATATATGTCTTGCCACCCAAACTGACTGAACATGACTTGTGTAAGAGATGCAGTCAAACAAAAATGTTCGCTTTCCCTGTTGTCCCACAATAATAATGGGTTCTGCCAGCCTTTTGTCCTGCGCTGGCACAAAGCGTTGGGTGCAAAGGTCTGGCCATGGGAGGCTATGTTTCCATGGATGCTAACACAGCTATTGACACTGCTGAGTCTGATTGCTTTTGTTTATAACCCACTGCTGTCCTGTGATAAAGGGGTTGCCTTAGTGTAACTCGGGGGCTGCCAAATTTGGCTAAATCCTGTGGGATACAGGAGTCCAATCTAGCTGGCAGACATCTCAAGCAATAGTCAAAGGTGACATGATTATATACACAGCGTTGTTGTGTGTATGGGATCTGGACCCTGTGCGCCGAGGGGAGTGGCAGAATGTAAACATTGGCTGGGTGGCCCAGTCTCTGCTCTGACTGTGGCCTTTTTAGTCCTTAAGCCTTTACAGTAGGCAAAGGCTTTTTAAAGCTCCAGTCGAGTTCAGAATCAGAATCAGAATAGCTTTATTGCCAAGTACGTTTTTTACACATACAAGGAATTTGTTTTGGTGTTGTAGGTGCACGTCATACATTCTCTAAAATAAGATAAAAAAGCAGGATAAACAGAACTAACAATATAAGTATAAATATGTGTGTGTGTGTGTGTGTGTGTGTGTGTGTGTGTGTGTGTGTATGTATATATATACACACACACACACAGAATGTGTTAAAAATAAGAGAGTAATAGTTAAGATAAAAAGAGCAGATTAAGTACAGTGGCATGTAGAGCCAGAGGGGGGGTGTGGAGAGAGTCAGGGTGGTTTCCGGGCCTTGTTGATAAGGCTAGTGGCAGAGGGGAAAAAACTATCCTTGTGACATGAGGTTTTGGTCCTGATGGACCTCAGCCTCCTGCCAGAGGGGAGTGTCTCAAAGAGTTTGTGTCCGGGGTGGGAGGGGTCAGCCACAATCTTTCCAGCACGCTTCAGAGTCCTGGTGGCGTAAAGGTCCTGGAGCGGCGGCAGATTGCAGTCAATCACCTTCTCAGCTGGACAGGCTGCAGTCTGCCCTTGTCCTTGGCTGTGGCAGCAGCGTACCAGATGGTGATGGAGGATGTGAGGATGGACTCAGTGATGGCTGTGTAGATGTGCACCATCATTGTCTGTGGCAGGTTGAATTTCTTCAGCTGCCGCAGGAAGTACATCCTCTGTTGTGCTTTCTTGACGAGGGAGCAGATGTTCAGCTCCCACTTGAGGTCCTGGGAGATGGTAGTTCCCAGGAAGCGGAAAGACTCCACAATGTTAATTGTGGAGCCACAGAGGGTGATGGGGGCAGGTGGGGCTGGGTTCTTCCTGAAGTCCACAACCATCTCCACTGTCTTTAGAGCGTTGAGCTCTAGATTGTTTTGATTGCACCAGGTCACCAGGTGGTCAGCCTCCCACCTGTAGGCGGACTCGTCTCCATCAGAGATGAGTCCGATGATTCAGTGTCAGTTTGCTTCCCCCTGCTGAAAGCCTGCGACTGTAATCCTGCAATAGGCTGCTTTCAAAACATAATGCCAGTACTACAGTGTGTTATATAATCTCTAATACTGTACTGATCTCATCAGGCCAAAATGACACTGTGAAACAATGTGAGCTTTTCTGACTTCAGTAAATTCTTGCTTTAATTCTAATGTTTTTGTAGGTCTTTTTGATATTTCCTGTTGCTTTTTTTATTTTTGAATCTTAATTCAATGACAGGATAACATCACCTGCATTGATTGTTGATGGCAGGAAGCATATGTGAAGCATCAGCACTTGATTTAAGTTAATTTATGGTTAATTTCAATATCTGCCTCAAAAGGTAAGTTTAATTTCTTAAACAAACTTTCACCCAGTCAGTGATATGTTATTTATTTAGTATTTTTTAAAGCACAGCAAGCTGGAAGCTCTGACTGTTTGGTTACGTCACGTGACAGATGACTGTTTTCAGTGAACAACTAGTCTCACATTGCCAGACCTATCTCCACAGCGCAGATGCATTCTGGGATAGGAGAAAAAACACTGGCTTGTTTGCATTTCTTTAAACCAATCACAATCGTCTGGGGCGGCGCTAAGTTCCAGACGCAGCGGCGGTGGCTCTGTTGAATAGTTTCAGGAAGGAACTTGTTTTGGTGGAACATTTGCACCCTGCAAAAATAAAATGCCAAATACAATATTAAATGAAGTTAACTTTTCACACAATACAGTAATGTGATTTAGCTGATACATGGTTAAACCTCATTTGCTCTTACCACTGTATCACCATGTTTACTTTGGTCCTTTTGGACAACAATCCCACCAATCAGTCCCAAAACCTCCCAGTTAAATCTTTACAATCATTCCCCAAAAGAACCAAGCAGGCCTGCCTTGTTGCACGATCCAAATTTTCTTCAAAACTTGCAATTTTCAGCATTTCGCTTGCTAGCTCAAATTGTATTGTTGTTTCCCGAAGCAAAGGGAGTTTGAGAACGGCAACACACAGAGAGCGGAAGGTGAGGGACTCGCGCTCCGGATGTCAGGCAATTATCCTGGAAATGTACTTCTGTTGATCCAGACTAGTGAAAAACAAACAGATAAACTCACTGGACATGACCTGCTCAGCACCAGACAGCAGACAGACAAAGTTGCTCTGTGTGCTTGATGTGTAGCTACTGTTTGCTAACATGTTCGCAGTATCAACTCTATATAGGCTGATAATATAAAAAAGTTGCTTTTCTAGCTTGATGCACTGCCCCCATTACTGCAAGTTGATGTGCTCTAAGGTAAAATGTAGAGTAGAAAGAGTAGAGATGCTCTTAGAAAACACTAATAACGTCTGGAATTGAATTTTAATAGATTTCTTTTTGGGAAATGTGGGCCCTGTGGTATATATATATATATATATATATATATATATATATATATATATATATATATATATATATATATATTTAATATTTAAAATGAATTGTATTTTAAGAAAACCAAGAATGCACCAAATTGGTTCAAATTCTGGATCAGATCTTTAAAAGCTAAATTGCAGGGAAGTGAGCCAATGGTTGGCATTTTAGGAAATGGGCATACCATATGGCAAAGTAACAATAATCTTTTTTGCAATACTTGTTAATATTTGAAGCTATCATGCAGAGTTGAGCTGTACCCAGGCTGATCTCGACATAACTGCATTTGACAGAGCATTTTCTAGGCACATTTGTTCAGCCGTCAGAGTTTATTTGGCTTGTGGGAACGCTGCGCCTTCGGGGTCAGACCAACATCAGGGGCTGCTGTCTGTAGAAATAATAAAGCAGACAGTGTTACTTTACAGAGGGCAGAGAAAGCAACATTGAAATAGATACAGAAAGGGGGTTAAACGAGGTCAGAGTGAAAGAGCATATCGGTACATAAAAGAGGGCAATAGGAAGCACTGGGGGGAGACATTGAGTGAGCAAAGGGCTAAAAAAGGGAACATTTAAAAAAAAAAAAGGAGCAAGCGAGAGAGAGAGAGAGAGATGGAGCATGTAGGATAGATGGTGAGATAGAAAGTTTGAAGAAGGAGAGAGGGAAAGGAGGCTGGTGCTTCAGTCTTCAGAATTTACCCACATTCTCCTCTGCTGGCATCTGCCACCACTGCTGAACACAGCTGAAGCCCATCTGAGGAGCTCTTCTGTCAGCCTTCCAAGCCCACCACACCACACTGCACACACCACACTACACCACGGAGGCGAGGGAGTGAAAGAAACCATAGCAGGCTTAGAGACTTGCAGTCAGAGACGGAGCGAGAAAGAACAAGCACAAAGACCAGCAGGATAAAGTAGCAGAAACAATTCTGTGTCACCGCACTACACAATCAACATCAGTCTTTGGAGGAGACGCAGACCTCAGCACACTGAATCAGTCAGAAACACAAGACAGAAGGATGATCAAGTCCAGTTGGTTTTATGTCAAGTTCAAATACAACGAGAAGGTAAGTACATAAGTTGATTTTCTTTTTTTTCTTTTTTTTTCTAGCCCGATTCCTCTACTCAGTGTCCTGGCAAATATCTAAACATATGATATTGATTGTCCGTGTAAATGTTGAATTATTGAGCTGTGTATAAATACTCTTTCCAGACATATTTTATCTTCCCTTAGTGGCTGTTTTAAATTCACAGTGGGACTGTGTAGGTCTGTGGTAAAAAGTATTTCATTTAAGTGAGAGCTTATCCTTGAAAATGTAATTTAAGCCATTGCAAAAACCTTTATACTGTTGTTTTAAAGAGGTGCAGATTTTTACATTAAGTACTCTAGTTGCTAAAGTGTGAAGGAGCTTCTGTAGTCTCAAGAACATCCCTGATTTAGTTTTCTTACAAATCAACAAGACTTATCCTACCTGTAGCATGCATAATATCAAAGGTTTGGTGTATGCATTTAATGAAAATGTATTTTGCGCCATGCCTTAATAGCATGTTAAATGCAATGCATCTCATTCAAATATAAACAAATGTAGTGTAAAAGAAGATACATTAAAAGTGAAACAGTTTAAACAGAAAACCTGTTGTAGAAACTTTAATGTATGATGAGGGCATGACTGTGTCTTGTAATGTTATAAAGTTTTGATGCAGTCAGTGATATCACCGTCTGGACCTTAGAACCTATAGCTTGTGCATAGTCCTCAGTGTGAAACCTGTGTGTGTGTGTGTGTGTGTGTGTGTGTGTGTGTGTGTGTGCGCGCGCGCGCGCGCGTGCGTGTGTGTGCATGTGCGTGCGGGGATGGCATTACACTGTGAAAGCCAAGCTTTGGGTCAGCAGCGAGCACTTTCCCCAAATGTTTGCAGCTACGCTAATGAAAACAGCTAGTGTTACAATTACCTTCACTCAGTTGAGCAGTGAGTTAGCCAGCAAGGCAGTCAATCAGCCAGACGTCAGCCACCAGTGACCATCTAGTCAGTTAGCTCCTGTTTATGCCTCGCCTCTCTTTGTGTCATGACAACGGTTTTGGTGGTGATCCCTTATGCTGATCAAGTTCTCCACTTAGCATCAGGTGTCTGCACTGTGGGATCAATAAAGCTATCTCATTACATCAAACATGAAGAAGCAGGCCGCTATAAAAATATAGAAGCAGCGTACATGTGTTGGACTGGCTTTGCTATCATCAGGCTTATTATCGTAGATAAGTGAGAGGGGTGCCAAGTGGCCTCATGGGAGCATCTGTTGGTGCCCGAAGTGCTCTGTTTCCATCTGGTCTGCCATTTTGTACTTGAGCTGTCTTGAGGTGGAGAAGTGAGAAGATGGCCGCTCTTTTCATCTTTTAGAACCAGATCTATTTGAACAATTCCTCTTTTCAGCCTGTCAAATGATATTTCACCATTGGTCCAAAAATATGGCTTTTAATATAAAACCTATATTATAGAAGATAAAACATCTTAACTATGAACACAAATATACTGAATGCTCAAAATTAAGAGCATTTTCACTTTACATTTCCTGCATCCCCCTCCCAAAAAAAAAAAAGTCGTCAGCCTCATTAAATCAGAAATATCTCTAATTTGCGCTGACTAGATTGAAGAAGCTCCAAACTGTATTTTTACAACAAAAATACGAGAAATTCATCAGCTGGTGCTGTATGTCTGGCTACACTCCTAGGTGGCCTGGCTTTCCTATACTTTTTCTATTTTCCTCCATGTCTGCGTTCCCAGTTAGAAGAAAGTGGACACAAGAACAGGATGTGTGTGTCAGTGCTTATGGGGGTCTGGGGCCGTGTCTGAGGAGAAGAAGGGCATATGCAGCCGTCGGCTTTTCCTGCTCCCAGCTGTCTCGCCTCAGGAGCAGCCAGCCTCCATGTGATTACACATGATTGACAGGCAACCTTTCAGCAGCATGCCAGTAGGAAGTGACCTTAAACAAGTGCTGCCATTTTTGATGGTGTGGCTGTCTTTTCCTTTCGGCGCGCGCCACCCACCAAAAGGTGAGAAGGGCATGAAGCATGGTGACTTCTGGGTCAAGAACCCAGGGTCATCCACGTCTGGGGAAAGGGTAATTGCCACCCCCGTGTGTGGGCTCATGTCCTGAAGTGAGAGGGAGGTAGAGACTGGAGGTGGGTTACATTCCTCCGAGTGGAAAGAGAACACAACACTGAAGTCCTGCTCTGTGTGTCTGCTCGCAGCTCTTTGTCCTCTAAGCCAGTGCCAGGACCCCCCAGTGGGCCGCAGACCCACAGAGGGCGAACAGCAACCTGACTCACACTGGACTAATTCAATTTAACACACACTGAGTGCCCTGTGATTCCCGTGTTAACTCTGGCCTCTCCCATGGCCAGATGGCTGCTCATGGAGAGATAGATTTACATTTTAGGATATTTGACTGATGCCTTTACATTCTCATTTTCCATTGTTGTTTCGTAAGCTCACACAAATAGTTGGTTACAAAGAGTTTAGGGCTGAACAATATATTGTTTTAATCGTCATTTTGATGTAAACTTGCACCATAAAGACATCATGGAAGACTGCGATACTGCACTAAGGGATGTTTGGAGTTGAGTATCCATAGAAAACTGAACTTTAAAATGTAACTATCATTCTTTTTTATTGGTGCCTTTTGTGTTCAGTTTAATGTTCAGTTTGTTCAATAAAAGAATGTTTGTGAAATTCCACAGAATGGCAGAACTGCGTACACTTTAAACTCAGATATCTGAAACATGACAAGGGACCCCAACTACACACTGCATTTTTGTTTGGGGTCACAGGCCAACAAGGTTGCAAGCCATTGGTTTAACCTTTAGCCCTGCGTTACATTTTATGGCAAACAAAAACACTTTGGTTCATGTTAGGGAAAGTATTGTGGTTTTGGTTAAATGTTAATAAACACATTGTGTCTCAATTAACTGCAGACCTTTTCTGTATAAAACCAGACCATGATATTTTCCTAACCGTAAGTGCTGCCAGTGCCTAAACATAACCATACAGAACTTTAATAATGCGGTAGTCACTACAAGCGTATATATTATATTGCTAGGAAACGTACGTTCGTTGTGAGTGAACAATTCACTGATGCATTCAGTTTCAACATTTGTGCGACTTGACAGATACGTTATTTAACATTTCCTCATGCAGTCTGGTCGGCATTAGGTTTCCTTTTATATATTTCCTTGTATATAAATGTAATTTCTAGGGACAATGTTGTTTCTTATGCAAGCTATTGATCTGATAAGTAACCAGTAACTATATCAGTCAAATAAAAGTAGAATATTTCCGAAGCAGAAAGTAGCAGAAAATAAAAATACTCAAGTCTCTCAATCTCAAAATTGTACCTAGTACAATCCTTGACTAAATGTACTTAATTACTTTCCACCACCAATCACTAACAGGTAGTTACAGATGAGCAGATAAGCCTTTTAGCCAAACCTTATGAGAATCACATTACCAACACACACCAAGCTTGAGTACGCTTTAGGAAAGATTTGTGGCAGAGCTCACATTTGGCAGCGAGTGACAGTTTCTGTGGCTGACTTCTGTTGTTTATTGTCCTGAGTATGTGTGCGGTATACTGATGAATAGTATAGACATACAGTGCATTGATGCGTTTAGCAGATTTTTTGGAGTTTATACATAGTATAAGTTTCCCACACACAGCACAATATTTATCTGCCTGCTGTATTTATTTAATATCAAATTTCATTCAGACCTTTCTAGAAAATGACACATTCAAGGCTCCTGGGTTACATTCAAACCTTCAAGCAAAGTATGGCTTTCTTAACCTTGGCAGGTTTATATGCAATATACAGTATATGATTTACAAAACACCCGCTTAGTTACAATGTGCATCTGTTTCTCCATAATGGGGATCATTCTCCGCTGCTTAACCCCAGCTGCTAAGTATCTGTTGCCTTTTTTTGTATTCAGTATCGTAGTCCTAATTTCTTTGAAACGTAGTAGTAGTGACTAATTATGTATGAATAATCAACCGAAGAAATGTACTATTCATCAAATTCATATTGGAAGCTAAAATGCTAACATTCTAAAATACTGAGCAAATAAATTGGGCTGAGGTCTCTTTTGATTTTCATGGTATAACGACGCTGTACAGATAGTAAAGCCCCTTTTGGACAATTTGTGATTGGTGATATTGTGTTATAAATAAAAGTGACTTGATCTGAAATATGATGACTAATGTTCTCTAAATCCCAGGTTCCAGATGTGACACTGGTTACTGGTTGGAGCAGATTGTCCAAACTGTGCTTTGTAAGATGTGGCCCCTCTCTACATGTTCCCACATAGAGAGAGAGAGAGAGAGAGAGAGAGAGAGAGAGAGAGAGAGAGAGAGAGAGACTCTGTATTTACTGACCCTTTGTGCCAGGCTTGGTCTGTTGAATGGTAGGGGGTGACTGTAATGACTATAATGACTGTGAAAACCAGAGAGTGGGGTGTGGGTTATCATTAAGGGAGGCATATTGCAGTCTCTGCTGATGCCACAGTATGTTATATGAGAGACACGTGGTGTGGAAACCTCTCTTGGGTGGTATCGCCTATTTCAAACATAAACTCAGGGAGAAGGTTGAAACCAATGCTATACATTCCTGTGGACCGTTCTGCACAGGGATATTCTTGAGGAACATAATCCTCTATTATATGACTGTTGGGAGACTATTGTTGACTGGTTTGCTTCTAGGTTTAGTAGCTTGCGTCTAATTGTGTCCGCTGCTTTGAGAGGGTTCCTCTTGTGTGCAAAAGCGGTTAGTTTTCATCCTTTTTCTTTTGATCGTCATGGAAGTTTTATCCCTCTGCCCATCCATCCACGCTGGGAGGATTTTAATGAGAGTTTATTGGAGCCATTTTAGCCAAGCCAGTTTAATTTATTTATGCTTAAAAGCTGCAGTGGTAAGAGGCTTACGGAACTGTTAACCCTGGCAGTGCTTGTCGCAAAGCGGGCCCTGTCAGTTTTTTTCTTTCCAGAAAGGCTTGCTTACTTTACAGACACATTGAAATTCTAGGAGAGCACTCCACAGCTTGCCGAAGGGATTACTGGTAAATCCCTGCAAACTCCAGATGTTTTCCCAGGCAGCACGCAGTAAGAAAACATCGCCCATCCCCTGTAAACATCTGTCAGACAAAAGCCTCCGCCACAGAGGAGACAACAGAAGCTTAGAGGGAGTAAAGTAGCTTGACTAGTCAGATTGTCACTCTGTTAGATATGTTTGTTCATGAAGAGCTAAGTGGTTTTGTGGGGTGTCTTGTGTGCCTGTGTATGCTAAGCTTCATAGTGGACTAGTGTACAGTATAACTGAAATAGTTGGCGGTTAAACAGATGAGGAGGCAGGACTATGATTTTGCACATCTTATCTTCCAAGTATCTCTAAACCCAGAGCTTTCCTTGGTTGATCACCAAAAGAGATCCTCAGACTCAAAATTAAAGATTTTAGTTTTTATTTCATTTTTTTTTATGTACAGCATCATTAAAGAAATTGTGCTTAATTGAAATGATTGTAGCAGTCCCTTGTAATAGACAGAGCCTCTGTAGTGCTGGTGAGTTCTGAAGTCACAGGAGCAGTTTCTTTTGTGTGTGTGTGTGTGTGTGTGTGTGTGTGTGTGTGTGTGTGTGTGCTGCTGCTGCTGCTGCTGGGTTCAGGTCCCAGGCAGGATCTCATATCCCCCTGGCATGCTTGTGTTAATTTGCTGGATGTAAACACAGTGAGTGGGCTGCAACAAGGCAGTGCCTGCCTCTGAGTCTCTGGTCTCCAGCCTCCTCAGTGGAAGACAGAATGAAGAAAGGGAGCGGCTGACCAGTGTCTGGATCACTGAACAATTGCAGGCCAGAGAGAGAGCAGGAGAGAGAGCGAGCCCTCAGTGTAGCCACTAGGGACAGGCCTGACAGATGGGTGGAGCGAATGACTGGATGCCTAGCCAACTGGAAAGACAACTTTCACCCACACAGCCTGTATGCTTTTGCCTGTCGCCTTTTATCCCCATTTCTTATACACAACCTAAAGGTAGAAAACAGGATGTGTGTCCATAACCTTACCAGTATGTGTGTGTGTGTGTGTGTGTGTGTGTGTGTGTGTGTGTGTGTGTGTGTGTATATATATATATATATACACACACACACACTGTAGGTGGTGCTGACCTAATTTTAATTTCTACAACATGTTGTCAAATGGTATATAGTATAATAAGGGGTTATTCAACTAGAAATTATGCCACTTACAGTAGGTGGATTTATAAAATCAGCTTCTCTAATCACATGTTTCGCTCTCACAGGTTTTATTTACTTTCATCTACAGTTTAGACAGTTTGGTGTCAAATCAGCAGTTCCATTTAAGGTTTTATTCCTTAAGATTTTTATAACGCCTTTTTTAAATCTCTTTATGGCTGGGATCTTTTCATCAATGTATTGAGACATTGTAATTATCTCTCTACATTATAGTTTTATTTGTAACAGGTGGTGTTTCCATTTTCCGCACAATATTCAATTTGCCTACCCAGTATTATAAAAAGCATTTGTTGTTGCCACTAGTAAAGTCAGGCATCGCCAAATCATCCAGGAATGAAACCTTAAGGACAATAGCTTTAACGGGATAGCTCCACATTTGGAGTGGAAGATTGATACAACTCTCAATCTTCTTTCTTATTTTGCAATAATTTTACGGAAATAGTGCAGCACATAACCCTCCGTAAAATGGCAAAGATCGATTTCTGTACAGATTAAACAAATAAGGTATGACGTGTTAATTAGTGAACTTTAATTGTGCTGGTAGGCAGATTTTGTTATCATAGTTTGGACAGAGCCAGGCTAGCTGTTTCCCCATGTTTCCAGCCTTTGTGCTAGGCTAAGCTAACCAGGTGCTGGCTGTAGCCTAATATTTAATGGTCAATTAGAGTGGTCTACATCTCCTCATCTAACTCATTGCTAGAGAGCGAAAAATTGTCAAAATATTTCTTTCAGGTTCCCAAAATCATATCCTTGGGCTTGGAGCTTAATGTGTTTGTATTTTGGGTTATGCATGACAATATGTCATGACAAAGATGTGTCCACACTCATGGCACTGAGTACAGGTGTGTGTAGAGCTGCACAGTGAATGTGTGCCTTATTTTTCTCCCCAGAGGAGCCCTCCCAGAGCTCATTAGCCCCAGTTAAATTCCCACTGGAATGCCAGATCCCGCCTGCCGTCTGTTGCCCGCTCCATGAGCAGCTCTGGTTTCAGCCTGCTGGTTGACCGGGCACGGGGATGGTTCCCATAGTTGAGCTGCCTGAGCCGCATGGGCAGACCCTGGTACCCTGGCTCAAAGAGCCCTCTGTTGTCCTGTGCGCACGCTCACATGCAGGCTTGGGTCGCTTCACAGACACACATACACATACAAAGAGAGGCAGCCTGGCAATGTGAGCTATGGGAATGTCACAGATTTGTGGAAGGATGGATCACATGCTCACAGACTGCTGCAGAACAAAGCCCAACAATTGCTTTTTGTCTGAACGTAAACTTGTGTAACTGTCTGGCAATACCAGTCTATGCTGGCGTGGTCCAAAGAAACAATCCTATGCTTTTCTTTCTGCAGCGTCCCTCTGAGTGAGGCTTGGCTCAAAATCTTTCTAACTTGGCTAGCTCTGCAGAACAGATCTGTACACACACGTGGACCCGCTCCCACATTCAAATGTATAATGTCTAGATCGTTACTTTCCATCAGGACATTGGGTAAAAGTCTGTTTATTATACACCATTATGTTCTGCATATGGTCAACAGTTTCTTAGTGTGGCCAACTAGCCTTCTCTGCATTCAGCAAAAACCCAAGTTGACTTTTTCCCTGAAAGTTTTACCCAGCGAGGGGCGGGGGGCAGAGTGTGAGGGAGAGCGGGCCAGAGGAGAGTGCATATCAAAGAGAAGCAGCCATCTGTCAGCACAGGCAGCAAACAGCTGGTGGAGGAGATGCAGGATGTATGAACAAAGACTGACAAGATGGAAGATGACAGGAAACAGATTTCCCTCCCTTTTTACTCCTGCAAGAGAAGAGGTTGACCATCAGAGTGCTGTGATGTCTCACAGTCTCCAGATGCTGGCTCTCCTCTAATCTTCTTCTCTTCCTCTCTTCTTTCTCTCATCTCCCCTCATCTTCCTCTCCTCTCTTCTCCTCTCGTCTTCCTCTCCTCTCTTCTTCCTCTTCCTCCTCTCCTCTAATCTTTTTCCTCTTTTCTTTCTCTCCTCTTCTTTCTCTCCTCTCCTCTCCTTTCTCTCCTTTCTCTCCTCTCCTCTTCTTTCTCTCCCCCTCTCTCCTCCTCTCCTCTCCTCTCCCAGCAGAGTGATGGTCACCTTACTGTTTGACTTGTTTTAATTTGCCATGACTTGTTATTGGAGAGATTCTTTAGTCTTCTCCCTCGCTGCTTAATTTGTTCATTTGCATTTCTGTTGCGCTCAGCAAGAACAAAGACTCTCTCACAAGTAGGCACACACAGAAGTAAAGTAGCTCCACTGGAATTATCATGTTATAATTAATACATGATATTCTTTAATTAAACTAATTAGGATAGCATTTACTCAGTGTAGACGGATTTTTTTTAGAATAGGATTTTTGTGGGACCTAAATATTAGATTCTGTGAATTATTTAGCTTTAGTAATTGACCTGCTGCAGCTTAAGTAGATACACATCTCTCCGCTCATTTGCTCAGATAAATGAAGCGGTGTCAATTGTGTTAAGTAAATTTTTAGGAAATGAGCACGGGCCTTGTGTTAATTAGTGTTGCATCGAAGCCGCCTTACGTCAGGTCTTTTTCTCTCTCTCACAGTCTATTCCCCTTTTGTGGCACCCCCCCCCCCCATGTTAATTTGAACAGAAAATGCAGTCTATTTCTAAATAGGCCAGTGGTGCACACTAGCTGCAATCATTAAGCCCATTTTCTGACAGCTTAGAGCTGTTGAAATGTCTGTAATGGAGGGAAAGCGAGAGAGTTTCTGTCTACTCCCTCTATCCACAGTGTAATGTGTGACATTGGCCAGTATAATACTGTAATGGTCCTAATTGTTTAATTACTGTAATATGTGACTGCTGCTCTTGGACATGACAAGGGCAAAGTGAGCTAATAAACAGTGATTACTGTCACTTAAAATCAGCACATTGACAGGGCGGAGGGGGCCGCTAGCTACAGGGGGAGGTTTTTTTTTCTCCTTTTCCCTACTCTCGCCTGGTTTGTGCTTGACAGACAGGAGAAGGCTGGTGGTGGTGAAAGGTCAGCTTGTGGTTGCACACAAGTGATGGAATGACAGAGAGAGAAAGAGCTATCAGAGACACAGAGCGAGAAAGAGAGAGAGAGAGTTTGCTGTCATCTCCCGATCTTCCCTTCGGTCGCTTAGATTGACAAGCTGTCATCCTGGCCAGCTCATACTCTGTGGAACAAAGAATAGACAAGGCAGAGCTTTCACTTTCCCGGACCATCTACCTCTCTATCTCTCTGCCTGACATATAAGCTGAGGCTTTTGAAAACGGTATTACAGTAAGTGCAAATGCCAGTACTTATACTCACAGTGCATCCGTCCATGGCATGCCATGAGGCTGAGGTTAGGAGTATCAGTGATGGCGATGAGGTGAGATGAAATTCAAACTAAAGGCATTCCAATTGTGGCTGTTACATAATTTTACTGGAGGGAGAAAATTAGTTGGATCTGGGCCTGGAATCATTTTTATCTTCATAAAAAATGTGGTTTGTTCATGAAGGAAGGAAGACTTTTTTCAACAGAAAAAACTCCTCAACAGTTTGATGAGGAGTTGAACTTGTGTTTGCCAGTTTGGATGATCTTACAAAACGATTGACCACTTTCATTAACCAACCATCTTCAAAAAGCATAATTAGTCACAAATGAACTGCTACATTTTGGTTTCTTCTGTATTTTATGGGTCGTAATTTAGGTTCAGACATATGATAATTGCTGGATCTGTTCATGCTAAACTTTATTAGCTTAACTCCAATCTACCTGAAAGATTCTGAGAACAGATAAAATAGAACTTTATTAATCCCAAAGGAAATTATTGATACACACCTGCTGCTTTCTGCTATTCTTTAATAAAGTGGTCCAGCCATGATAAATCAGGCCTTTCCATATGTTAATTGATTCTCCCTGATAAGGTACATAACAACAAGTTCTTAAGAAGATAAATATCTGCAGTTAAATTTTCAGCAATATTCTCGTTACATCCCTGTTGCATTTGAGGAGCTCATCAGAAGGTGGATCTCTTTCCTAAGTTGCCTTGTTTTTAATCATCTTGATGTTAAAATCTGTCCATCTAGTCAAGATGGAAATAATAAAAACTATATGTAAAAACAAATGACATGTGACAGTGCATCTGGATGGTGTAATGGAAGTTGTAACTGGAGACCTACAGTACGCACTGGAGTTTCTGTTCCATTGGCAATCGCACAATATCGAATGTGAGAAAATGGCAGTTTTGATTTTCGATTATCGTTTGCAATACTATCAGCCTTACAGTCCTCCTTTCTTGTTGTAGCTCAACACGAGGAATGAGGCAGTGAAAAGTCTCTATTTGCACTGTTTGTGCTTTGCGAGATGAACAAGTTTGTGTCTTCGTGTTTGGAGTTGATGTTTTATGCATCATCTCCAGGCTATGAAGTCCTCATTTTACAGCTTCCCAGAGACCGATTAACCCCTCATTTCCTCCCTAGAGCACTGAATAAGGACTGCAGTTTGTGTGTGTGTGTGTGTGTTTGTGTTTGTGTGTGTGTGTGTGTGTGTGTGTGTGTGTGTGTGTGTGTGAGAATCCTTGCTGTATCTTCTGTGGAGCAGAGTTTTTCTACAGTAGTCGGTTGCTCTGATAGCCTCCATTCATTATTCAGCTGTGCTCCAGCTGCACCACACCCCCGAGCAGCACAGAAATAAAACAAGGTTAAGAATTGGCATGAAATGTGTCTCTGCGGATCAAGTGGTGGGGGAGAGTGGGTGGGAGGTTAGGAGACGGGGGAGGTATGGGCCTTTATCTGCGCACCATCTTTTATTAATTGCCCTTGTGCTTAGACTGCGAGTTTCTCCATGATCATTAATGCATGCAAGGAATAGCGTATTTACATGTTCTCATACATTATGCATGGATCGGGAGGGGGCTACAGTGTTATGGAGGGTCCTCTGCCCACAGGTCCTGTGTTTTTTTTTTTTCTGTGTGTGTGCTTGTCTGTGTGTCTGTGTTGGAGTTGATTTGTATTCAGCCATGCTGTAAAATCCACTTGCTACCAGGCCTCGCTGCTGCTACAGGAAAGCGATGGAGCATCGGACAACAAACAACATACCCGGGCCACTGAGGGTTTTGGCTGTCTGACAGAGGCGGACAGGTCTTTGTGTCGCCAACATGCTGTACCCAGATATGTTTGCTGATGGAGCAAGGGCTGTAAGTGCAGTGAGACATCTAGTTTCTCACTTTATTAAACTTCTTGCTCATAATGCCGCCATAGTCTGCAGTTTCTATCTGTTCACTGTCACTGAGTCACTGGAACAGTCAGAACCCTAGCCTCTGTACAAAAGGTAAAAAACCATCAGTGACAGGATGTGGACAATATGATGGTGGAAAGAGTTCTGAACGTCTGAGTAAAGCCTCTCTGTCTGTCTTGCTTAAAACACAAGCATTTTCTTCTCTTGCCGGCAGGGGTGCTGATTGAAGTCAAAGTACAGCCCCCTGTTGGCCTATTCCCCTCCGTGATTGATTGATCACTGACTGAGTCATGCCTGTACATGTAGTTCTTGTATTTTCACAAACTGCAGCTCATGAAGTCAACGCTCTGAGCTGCCCTCTTAATGTATGTATTTCCTCATTCCTCTACTCCTGCCTCAATTATCATAAGTCCAAACTCAGCAGATAGCCCTGATATCGATTACTAGTTGGTCCCAGGCCGTCCTCCTTTAACTTGTTGCAAGTGAGTACCGTTTGTCTCATTATTTTTTCTGCTGATTGCTGTGTGTTGTAATTTGTGAGTTGTAATTGTATCAGATAACTGCTTGTGTGGTTGATCATTGTACTACCCACTGCCTTGCATCAGAACCAACCCTGCTGGATAATTAGAATTGATTTAGTTACAATTTAATTAATCACACTGTTAAATCGTTGGCACTTACTGCAGACTCATACTGCTCGCTGTGTGTGTGCGCGCGCGTGCACGTGTGTACACAAACCATTTACAGATATGAACAGAGCTGCATAAACCAAAGCCATTTCATAAATTTTTTGATCAACTGGGCCTGAAATATATGTAACATAACTCAACCCTATCAATAAAATATCAGCAGCAAACAATACAATTTAAAAGTGTTTGCTTGTCTCTGAATGAGAGTAAGATATGTCAGAGATAGAGTTTTGTGATTGAGAATTGTGATTCAGATCAGTGATGATCAGATCATGTTTCATTTACTGTAACTTTGAAACACAGAGATAGTTTGTAACCTTTGCAGAGATAATGTTTCCAAGTTTAATAAAATAACTTAAATAAGTGCTAGAAGTAATGTGGAGCACTTTGAAAGTACCTTCTAGTTAACAGTTAAAATTGTGTAGGCTAACATGGTTTGTGTGTTTGCGTCTGTACTTCCACTATAGGACACCGTTAGTTTGTCCTTTTTGGCATTTTGCATTGTGTTGCTACCAGTGTTGGCAGTACAGGAATTTAAACTTCCTCTTTCGTGCTTAATGAAGCCTCTTGACACGCAGTATATACCTCAAATGTAAATAAAAAATGGTGTGTTTGTGTCTGTGCAAGTGACTGCATGTGTTGCTGTTTTGTGTCATTTCATTGTCCGGGTGCCTCCTTGAATGGCCGCTCAGGCGTGTATACTGCAGCGCTGTCGACGAGAGAACCGCCGCTGTTGTTGTTGGTGTTGTTCTCTTCAGGTTTATTCATCCTGAAGAGCGTTGGAGTGTGTTGTTGTGTGTGCATATCTCTTCGCCTCCTTCACAGCATCGGAGAAAACAAAGGCGTCCTTGCTCTCTTGCAGGCCCTGATTGCAGTCATTAGGATGCACAGGCGCTCCCGGTGTGACGGGGCCTCTCCTGTAGGGGAATCGGCTCGCAAAGCACCGCCGCTCGCCTGTTTTTAATAACAATCGTCTAAAATCGCTGCAATTAGCCCGCAGCTACAAGGAGATGGAGAGCAGGAAGAGATGGAGAGGGAGGAGGGAGGGATGAAGGGCTACAAGCTCAGATTCAGTGAACCTTTCCAATGTCAGCTCCTCTTTCACATGGAAAATTCAAGAGGGCCTTTGTGTTCATCAATTATTAGCCTTGGAAGTTAAAAAGATCCATTGTGTATTTTTAATCAGAGTTATATAAGGAATCTTTGAACTGACTCCCTGCCCGGGGCTACAAGCAGAGTTACCTCTGCCAAGTCTGCAACTGTGTTACAAAGAGACGGCGAGCGAGGGCTGACTCTCTTCACAAATGTAGGTGTTGTCTTCAGGAAGCAAGAAAAACACAAGCAGGAAAACACAGAAAGAGACCGAGAGTTTTTACCAGTGGGGAAATGTAACAAAGTGCATTTACTCTAATAAACTAATGTACTTAAGTACAAATGTTGAGGTACTTGTACTTTAGTTAGTCTTCTCTTTTCATGCCACTTTCTGCTTCTACTCCACTACATTTCAAATACAATGTTTTATTATACATTAAACTACCCAACAATATATAATCCTAAAAGTGCAGCTGAAATGATTAGACCATTAAAAACGTAGTTGATTGACAGAACTGTCTGATTGTTTGCAGTTTCTAAAATGTGAGGATTTTTACTTTTAATACTTAAAGTACGTTTTCCTGATGATACTTACATACTTTTATTTAAGTAACATTTTCAATGCAGGACTTTTACTTGTAACAGAGTATTTTTACATTGTGGTATTAGTACTTTTACTTAAGTATAGCATCTGAATACTTCTTCCACCACTGGTTTCTACCATATGATATACTGAGCTGGACTCAATGTTTTCCTCTGCGCTGTTAACACGATGTGTAGTATTAAACATTTAATTAGGGGTGTGTGTGTGTGTGTGTGTGTGTGTGTGTGTGTGTGTGTGTGTGTGTGTTCAATGTGTTCTTTAATACCTTGCGCCTACATTACCCAAGAATGCAACTTGGCTCGATTCACTCGACTGTACAGATTCAGATGTGTTCTGCTAGTAGCGGCTAATGTAGCCTCGAGATGTTAGCCTCAAGCAGAGATGAGGAGCAGAATACAGTGGTCTGGTGAGCTCACTTCTTTCTAACCCCAGGTTTTTTTTTCCATTTTCAGACTTGTAGTCTTCAGACCCTGCTGCATCACTTAAGATGCTGACTTAAGTGATATCACTTGAGGACATTTATCAGGCTTCACACGGCCCCAAAGTGCTTTATACAACTTTTTTTTAACATGCAGTAGTACTCCCCAACACATGGAAACAGATTTTGATGTGTAAAATAGGTGGTTCCCCTTTTAACAAGTTATGTGGAATTTACTTTTATGTTTTTATGGCCCCATGCCGGCGATAGTCGCAGGCGGAGGCATTATGTTTTTGGGTATTCCGTCTGTCCATCCGTCCATCCGGCCATCCGGCCCATTCTTATGAACGTGATATCTCACTGTGACCTCACATAGCACGTTTTTGGCCATAACTCAAGAATTCCTACGCAAATTA
The DNA here is from genome assembly GCF_031162955.1 of Sander vitreus. Classification (NCBI taxonomy): domain Eukaryota; kingdom Metazoa; phylum Chordata; class Actinopteri; order Perciformes; family Percidae; genus Sander; species Sander vitreus. The sequence continues at coordinate 24,377,869 of NC_135867.1, forward strand.
TGACATTTTACACAAATGTCTAACAGGTTAAATGATAAAGTGATGACATTGTATATCCCAAAGGCCAAAGGTCAACTTCACTGTGACATCATAAAGTTCTATAGCATTATTCAATGCTATACAGTGGGGCAAAAAAGTATTTAGTCAGCCACCAATTGTGCAAGTTCTCCCACTTAAAAAGATGAGAGAGGCCTGTAATTCATCATAGATACACTTCAACTATGAGAGACAAAATGAGAAAAAAAAATCCAGAAAATCACATTGTAGGATTTTTAATGAATTTATTTGCAAATTCCTCGGGAAAATAAGTATTTGGTCACCTACAAACAAGCAAGATTTCTGGCTCTCACAGACCTGTAACTTCTTCTTTAAGAGGCTCCTCTGTCCTCCACTCGTTACCTGTATTAATGACACCTGTTTGAACTTGTTATCAGTATAAAAGACACCTGTCCACAACCTCAAACAGTCACACTCCAAACTCCACTATGGCCAAGACTAAAGAGCTGTCAAAGGACACCAGAAACAAAATTGTAGACCTGCACCAGGCTGGGAAGACTGAATCTGCAATAGGTAAGCAGCTTGGTGTGAAGAAATCAACTGTGGGAGCAATTATAAGAAAATGGAAGACATACAAGACCACTAATAATCTCCCTCAATCTGGGGCTCCACGCGAGATCTCACCCCGTAGGGTCAAAATGATCACAAGAACGGTGAGCAAAAATCCCAGAACCACACGGGGGTACCTAGTGAATGACCTGCAGAGAGCTGGGACCAAAGTAACAAAGGCTACCATCAGTAACACACTACGCCGCCAGGGACTCAAATCCTGCAGTGCCAGACGTGTCCCCCTGCTTAAGCCAGTACATGTCCAGGCCCGTCTGGAGTTTGCTAGAGAGCATTTGGATGATCCAGAAGAGGATTGGGAGACTGTCATATGGTCAGATGAAACCAAAATAAAACTTTTTGGTAAAAACTCAACTCGTCGTGTTTGGAGGGGAAGGAATGCTGAGTTGCATCCAAAGAACACCATACCTACTGTGAAGCATGGGGGTGGAAACATCATGCTTTGGGGCTGTTTTTCTGCAAAGGGACCAGGACGACTGATCCGTGTAAAGAAAAGAATGAATGGGGCCATGTATCGTGAGATTTTGAGTGAAAACCTCCTTCCATCAGCAAGGGCATTGAAGATGAAACATGGCTGGAGTCTTTCAGCATGACAATGATCCCAAACACACCGCCCGGGCAACAAAGGAGTGGCTTCGTAAGAAGCATTTCAAGGTCCTGGAGTGGCCTAGCCAGTCTCCAGATCTCAACCCCATATAAAATCTTTGGAGGGAGTTGAAAGTCCGTGTTGCCCAGCGACAGCCCCAAAATATCACTGCTCTAGAGGAGATCTGCATGGAGGAATGGGCCAAAATACCAGCAACAGTGTGTGAAGACCTTGTGAAGACTTACAGAAAACGTTTGACCTCTGTCATTGCTAACAAAGGGTATATAACAAAATATTGAGATGAACTTTTGTTATTGACCAAATACTTTTATATTTTCCACCATAATTTGCAAATAAATTCATTAAAAATCCTACAATGTGATTTTCTGGATTTTCTTTTCTCATTTTGTCTCTCATAGTTGAAGTGTACCTATGATGAAAATTACAGGCCTCTCTCATCTTTTTAAGTGGGAGAACTTGCACAATTGGTGGCTGACTAAATACTTTTTTGCCCCACTGTACCCAGGAACAGAAGGGGAGACATTTGGTCAGATACTGAATTGGTGACACTAATCTTGAAGCGGTGGTGATTGTACAGATCTTTTCTCTGCTGCCGGATCGAAGATGTGTGTGAAGCATCCATGTTTTAGAATTTGTAGCTTCTTTGCAGCAACATCCATATTGGAAGCATTGTCTACCCTCATGGCTGTAACTTCGTGTCATGTCCTGTTCCTCTGGTAGGCCACCACAAGCTATTTGGTTTTGCTGATATTGAGCTTCAGGTGATTGCTGTTGCAGCACATGTCCAAGCTCTCTATAGGTCCTCTGTAAAAATAGTCTCTGAACACAGCATGTTTTTCAATGGAAATTATTCACTGGAATCATACATGTCAATATAATGTAGTGATCACTTGCATTTCACAAAAGATACACCTATTACCTTGTAGTTAATTCCTTCAAAGTCTTCACTACATATTATATGAGTCTGGACAGACATGGATGTAAACTGCAACTTTACTGGTTGGTGAAGACATACAAACACAAGGCAATTCTAGTGTTTAAGTCAAAAGTCAAACAGAGGTGAGAAAATTATCTGTTACATCAAATACTTTTCTTGACACTTTTCCTGACAGCTCTTGTGATCTTCTGCCCTCTTTCTATGTTTCTCCTTGAATTGTCCTGCGTTGAAAATGAGCGTGAAGCTGTCCTGCTACCTTGGCTCAACTATTCACTCACTGAGTCTGAACCAGAGCTTTAGTAACAAACACACATCTTTATAGTGTACATCTCCCTGATCTTTGGAAGACTTGAGGTTATAAACCTGCTGCTTTAAATATGTCCACTGTTGGAACACACACAGCGACAAATAAGCAAAACCCGTTGGCCACAGGCTGGGGGTGAATTGAGTTAAATGGCTCCCTCCCACAGCGAGGTTAAACTTCCACACCAGAGGAGACAGAGCAGTAGAGTAGAGTTTTCTCCCTGAAGGAGAGGATAATGATGTTTGTTTCAAGTATTCTATGTTTTGTTTGATGCCTCCTTGATCGAATGTTGTAAGGTAGAGTAGGGTGTGTGTGTGTGAGAAATGTTTAAAGTGTAATGTGATACACGGTTTTTTTAAAACAACATAGTTTCATCGCAGACTACAGTATAAACACCCTTATTGTCTAATACTAGTATGTGTTTTTTTCCAGTCTATTCTGCTGGCCTCTTCCTCCCACTCCTCCTGATGTGTTGTCATGTAGCACCACCCACAGGTCATCAGGAGGGTGACAGGCTGGTGTGCTGCAGCTCTTCGTCAGGGAAGAAAGACACACAGGTCTGACTGAAGCCGCAGCAGTAGCTATGGTTGCCTGTTGAAAATCAACTGTGTAAGCTAAAGAAATAAGGTAGAAATATTCTCAGTCACGAACAGAGAGAGGAGTGCCCGTGTCATTGTTCCTTCTTGTGGGACGGGGATAGAAAGTGCAGCGTACACCAGAGAACCCAACTCTCTCTCTCAGATTGAGTCTTTGTTCAGGCCGTGCTGAATTATTCACTCCTGTGTTTAGAAGGCGGCTCGGGGGAATTTTTACATTAGCTCTTCGGAGCCTGCAATTGAGTCTTTCTGGCCTACAAAAGCTTGGCGTCCTTTCATAAAGTGTAGTGTATACAGACAATTGTAAATAAAGAGTTATCAGGGGAAAAAAAGTTTTCATAAAAAGCATTGTTGGAAGAGTGCTTTTAAATGCAGTGGAGGCTTGTTTTAGCCTTGATCTTTTGCTCACATTGTGCTCTCCTGTGAGACTGCATGCAGGGAAGTATAATATAATCATCTCATCCCCCCCCCCCACCCCCCCCCCAACGCTTCCTTTTACTTTTAAGATTGTACCCAGCTTTGCATGTTGTCTCTGCCTCACTTATCTTCTTTGTCTTTCGGAATGAAAATGAGCCTTGTATAGTTCTCATTTGCATTCACTATGCTTCTCCATAATGTATAATACAAGTACCTTTACACTGTTTGAAACTGTGATGCTGTCTGGGAGTGTTTTCACTTTGTTAAGGTACAGCTGCTGTTTGTAGACACAAGCTAAGGTGGTGTTTTTGTGAACCGACTTGATTCTGTTGAAATTGTAGTTTCTCACTAAAAGCAGTTTTGGGAATGAGACGTCTGCAGGTGCATAAGACCATCAGGAATCATTTATTATGGCACAATATGTCACAACCTTGACCAACTTTGATGTTGTTCTCAGCAGAAACTCATCACCATTGTGACTGGGTGGGGAAGTCACTGATGTTCCAACTCTTCCAGATTTCACAAGTTTTTGTTTCAGGCCGTGGTTGTATGTTTTGTCTTTCTCAGAGTGTGATAGAAGCTTATCTGAGAAACGTGGATTAGCTACAAGGTTACATCAGTGTTGTTATGGAGGCAGGTAAGCCTGCAGTAAAGCAGAGCAGGTCATAAGTCACCCTGAAAAACATTAGTTGACCCAAACAAAATCCCATGCTCTTATCAGTAAGACACTGAAAACACTGCTCACATCTATTTCCAAACAGCAAGTAACTTTGCTCTGAAGTCACACTTAATCTTATCAGCCGGCATGATGGGCAAGGTCTTGTGATACAGGTTTCCCCCCTTTTTATTGCTCATTAGCCATAATTATGTGAGAGCTGCCTCTTTGGCCTTTTTTTGGCAGTATAATTGATTATGGCTGAGGAATATGTGTGCTGCAGCCAGCGCTAGCAAATCTGCACTGAGTCTATGATCTCTGGTTCCTGGGTTGTTTATGTAGTGCTCATGCTATCTACAGCCAATGTGGTTCAAAGCCATTTCACACAAAAGCCGCCAGAGTGGAAAGGCACAGACATGCAAAGATTAACTCCCACATTACTTCCTTCAGTATTTCTTTGATTAGACCTCAGTGGATTATTATGCTGCTTATATAAAGTCTTCATTTCATACTGGCCTATTTGAAATGATTACACCAGTTTTGTTTCAGAAAATGCCTGAAGTTTCAAGTGATAAACATTTGGGCTGAGTAACCAATTTTCCACAGCAAACTCAGAAAGCCACAGGCAGACTTCCACTCCTGCAGCATCTGCCTTTTAAATTGAGTTTTATTCATTTTTTGTGTGCTTTTCACCAGAATTGCCACACTGAGGGTTACAGAAATAATTTTCAGTGTTTCCTCAGGGGGGACAAAAAAAAAAGCTATACTTCCATTTTTTTCTTCTTTTTTTGCTGCGGCGCGAACAGGGGTGAGCACAAAAGGGAGACAAACGGCTCAGTATCAGCCGTGATTTCCTGAATAGCACAGTGGGAGCGCGGGGAGTTGGGGTGCATGCAGCAGATCGGCGTTGCCCTGAAACAGCAGCCATGCTGTGAGGGAGATGGCTTTTCTCTGTGACAGTCCGACTGTGAGCCACGGGTCTGCAATTGAAACAGGGGGAGGAGGGAATGCAGCCTTTACACATTCAAGGCCCTTGTTGCCTTACTGGGCATGTCTGCTGCTGCGGCGAGGCAGAGGGAAAAAAGCAGCAATGGCTAAACAGAGCTGCAGATAATTCTGTTGAAAATACAGTGGCGCTATTTCCTGCTGTTTGTGAATTCATCAGGCCCCTTGCTCTGCCACTAGTGATTTCTAAATGTATGCAGCTGTAATGTACATGTGCAAACTCTGTGTAGAGTTATGGATGGCTGTGCAGACAGATTGTTTGCTCTGGGCTCCTATGGTCCTGGAGGGTGGGATCTGCCAGCCTCATCTTACATTGTTTTCCACATAAGCTTTATTGAGTTCCCAATTACAATGCTGGTCCTTGTGTCTTGGGCTCACCTCTGCTGCTGTATTGACCTTGCATTTCTGCTGTTGTGTATTCAGGTCCTGCAGACCTGTTAGGCAGGCAGACAGCGAGGCAGACGGACTCCCTCCTTCAGCCCGGCTCCTGCAAGACCCTGCTTAACAGGCATCAGGCTGACACACTTAACACTTGGGAGTGGAGAGCGGCCTTTAGCTCTCATCGCAGCTGACGTAGTATTAGGCACACAGACCAGGCTGGACTGCTGCTGCTGCTGTATTAGCCCTTTCTGGATTGGCTTTTCCTCAGTCTGACACTAATGTTCAACGAGAAAGGTTCTTTTGGGTTTTAATGGAATGGGTAGAAATAAGCTGCATGCTGTACATGGACAGCCGTCTGCTGCTGCTGTTTTCCCAGAGCTCGCCTGGCTGTCTAAACAACAGAGGACGAGGCACAGAGGAGGCACTTGCAGTAGGTGGAGCTCTTGTGTTGGATGTTGGAGCTTGATGATTCACCTGCTCGTGAAGGACACGACACAGCTGTGTGTGTGTGTGTGTGTGTGTGTGTGTGTGTGTGTGTGCGCGTGTACATCCCTTTTAGATAGCATTTATGCAAAATGCAAAGATAGCACATAACAAGAGATTTACAAGCCCTCTGTATAGACACACATGCCCTCATATAAACACATAAAACACATTTTCAGTGTAGAGCTAATTGACAGCTCTTGATGGGCTGTACAACACTGCCAACTGTTCGTGTTTACATTGGACCTGTTAGAAATTGTAATGGGACTCTTATGTTTTCAACTGGTAATAGGTGTGTGTGTGTGTGTGTGTGTGTGTGTGTGTGTGTGTACGCGAGTATACACAAGCTTTATTTACTGCCTGAAACCACACACTGCCTTTCCCTCACCGCGTCCTGACACCTCTGTGCACTGGAATAAGCGTCTCCCCCACAATTCCTGGCTGCTCGGCCTGTTTTCCCTCCCCCTTCTGCTCTCCCTCCCTCCTCCTCCTCGCTCTCTTTTCCCCTTGCGCCATCTCCTCCCCGCAATCTACCGCAGGCCCTCCATCTCTCCGGCCTGTCAGCGTGCTTTTTCATTTGGCTTGTTGCTACAGGGGGCTCGACGCTGGCAGATTACAACTCGGCAGCCAGTCATTTTCGATTTATCAGAGCCCCCCCCCTCAGCCGGCCACACTCACCACCATCAATCCAGACACATCCCAACCTTCCGTTCCCTCCCACCTTCCATAGCTCTTCTTTCGATCAGCGCAGAAGATTTTGCTCACAAGCCCTGAGACAAAAAAAGAAATATTGTGGCAGTGGAAGCATTTAAGTTAGAGAGGCAGCTAGAGCTGTATTATTACTTAGGCCTCTGTCACTGGTGATGACCCGGGAGAGAGGAGAATATCGATCGCGTGTCACTCAAGGCATTCAGCAGATTGCATTGACAAAGCTTGTCGGGCCCTTTAATAGCAAGGTTAGCAGCCTTGGCTGGGACCCAGGAGAAAACTCTAACTGTGCCCTATTTCATGGTGGCTTTTAACCATTCCCTGGGTTCAGAGTGTGGATTGATAACAGTAAGGAAGTAATTTTACTCTCATAATTGCCTTCCTGTGGTTGACATTTGTGGCCCTCAGTGCCTGTAAAAGTGCCTTTCCAAGAACAGGAGAAAGAGGGTCAGCATTGTCTGGCTGCTTTTTGTGACAGAAAATAGCTTCATGTGAACAACGATATGGTACACTTAACAAAACATGTTGGAGGAAAAGAGAAAAAAAGGGGTGTACAAGTGTGATTTATGAGTTGAAGGAAGTCCATTACTCGCTACAGGAAGCCCAGACCAAAACACAAACAGAGTAAGGGCACGGCTTGCAAAGAGGGTCATGGAGTAACTCTTTTGCTCTGCCAAGATCGCTGATAGCTGCTGAAAACACTACTTGTCAGAGGAGGAAAAAACTGACAAGATTTCGATCTCACTTTAATTTTCAACATAAATAAGAGCACTAAACCACCTAAATAGTCTCTCTTTAAACCAAGTGATGTGGAACTAGGCTGAAATGTAACAGGTCCCCTGTGTGTTGTAATATGCCTTACACACATGTGGGGAAGCTATTTCTACAAGCAGCGTCGTCATTGCTGGATGCTGTCAGGGCTGGCGTGGCAGAGAGCTATTCTCAGTGCAGTGTAGGCCTGAATCATAGCGCTGGAACACATCTGACTTCTTTTATTTCCACAGTAAAGCTGGGAGATTGGATAAAGAAATCAGTGTTTATTTTCCACAGTTGGAGTTATGAGAAGTTTAATAAAAAATAGTAAGATGACAATGTTCCATCTTGTGTAAAACTATCATTCATTGAACTACTGTTACAAGTATGTGCCCGAGCTACTGCTGCTGCACAGAGGCTTTTAAAGTAGCTACAACTTTCCAAAGTTATTCAAACTTTATGTTATTAAGTGTTGTTGCTGAAACAGTTTTCCAGCTAAAAAAACGTATGTAGATATTTCTCCCATAATTGTGAAATGTCCTTTTTCGAGGCCTAAAGTGTAAATTTTCTAATCCTTCTGTTCGCTCCATGCTCCTTCAACCAATCCACATCACCCACTTGAGTTTTGATTTTGCCCTTCAGTTTAATAAAGGTAGTGTATAGTTAATTCCAAATTTAACTTAATTTTCTCTCTCCTCCTCAACTAGTGACACTTCAATCAGAAGTTGATTAGCGAAGGTTCTTAAGGTTGCTAGCTTTCTTTGTAGAAAACTTGTTTGTCATTATCTTTGCCAGCACTGATTATATTATGATTATGACATCTAAGTGCATGTGCCCAATTACAGATGCAGTTTCTGGCCAGCTTGGTTATTTAGGTTTGAAAATGGGGAGGAAATTCTCCACCAGTAGTAAAGTTAATGTTCATGCCAGTATACTGTGCAGTAATGATGACTGTGTGGTACAAGTAAGAGCAAACTGCGTTATTAGTGTGACAGTAGTCTGCAAAGCCACATTGATAAATGTTAACGGGAGTATTTGAAACATTAATATAATGCACAGCACAACATTACTGTAGCAATCGTGTTAAGGTCATCATCCCAAAATTTATTTCCTATCTACTTCCAATATTTCGTTTTTTGTATGTTCAATTTTACACATAATGACACCACTTTGTATATTCTACTTTTTAAGCTCAGTAATATATATACGGAGTAAATCTGAACTCTGAAGGGAGAATTATTGGGCAGTTTATAGTTCAGACTGTGCCCAAAACAGATAGTAACAGAAATCAAACGTTTTTTTGACTAATTCTTTAACAACACAATCACATTTAAAAAGACATATTCTAAATTATTAAGGGAAAATGGAACCTGAAAAGTAAATTATTAACAGAGAATATTGAATGACGTAGTGTAATTTAGTGGTTTTATTTTCAGTTGTTTCATTGTGGGTTAGGGGTCTATTGAAAATATTTCACTCTTTCCCAACTGTGTTTGGATCATTCACATGTGCTCAACTCATAACAACAGTATTCCCAACATCACATGAAGGCACCACTGAGACAATGCAGAGAGTTCAGAGCCTGTCTGCTGAGGGACCTGCCCTTTATGGCCAGCTGCATTTTAATGACCAGTCAGATGAAAGGGAGTCAAGTACACCGTCAATGTGGTTCCACTAAAATGTTAATGGACAATATTCTGCCACCATCATGGCTTTGTGTAACATCTTGCATCAAAAAAGTACAGTATGATGTTGTTGTATTATATGTGAGTCGCGTTTTGTCTCTGCAGTCCTGATTATTTCAATTACAGTCATATTGTTTGTAGAGATGTTCCGATACTGATCTGTATCGGTACTGTACTGTGGTATCGGTATCGGGAAGTACTGGAGTTTATGCACCGATCCGATACCACGTAATAAAGCCCTAAAGAAAATCTACGTTAAAGTAGTTTTTCTTTTTCCGTTACAACTGACTGTCAAACTGGATAATAAAAGAAAGTTCTGTGGTATTCATTGTTTGTGTTTGTTCATGTTTCACAAAGAGTTTAACCTGAGCCAGACCAACAAAGATAGAAATCATATCACATCCATACAGGGATAGTAGTATACTATACATATTATTATGTTAAAACATAATAAAATATATGACACACTGGTATCGGCCGATACGCAAGTTCAGGTATCGGAATCGGTATCGGGAAGCAAAAAATGGTATCGGACCATCTCTAATTGTTTCGCTGTAGTTTTGTTGTCCTTGGCTTTGTGCTGTGTTCCATTACCAGTCTGTTAGAGCAGCCAGAGCAGATGTTTTCTAGCATACTCGTCACGAAGCAGGCAAACTCAGGCTGCTATTAATATGGTGGGAGCGTAGCACTGTCTTGTTTTATGACTTGATAATGGCCAATGTGAATTTCAGGAAGGTGGCTAAATGAGGACGTTTACAGCAGGGATTAGTGATAACAGCACCGGCCCCGGGCGGACACCCTGGGTCAGCCAAATAGTAAATGTATATCCTGCCATCAGATTTTACAGCCCCCTCTAATCCCCTGAATAGCAGTGCAGATGGAGCCAAATGCAGGTGAGATGCTATCTTGTTGGTTTACACCAGCATGCAAGCCACAGCACAGTGGTACACAGATAGGCAGTCTGTTAACTCAATGGAAATATCCACCTGCTGACCAGAGATCAGCTTAGAACCTGCACTTTTGACGTCCACCGGGTTATTAACCACTAATTGGATGAGTACCCATTGCAGTAATGCAAACAGTTGATCACAATAAGCTTGAAGTTATGAACATTGGTATTCACAGGAAAGGTGACTGGTATGAGTGAATGATGTTTCCCAAAATGAACAGAAATGATTATTAGCACATGTAACCTTTAAATGTTAACATACGTACATTAGTCAGTTAGTACAGCATGTGTCTGATTTGCTACAATTGGCACTAATGTGCGTGAAATGCAATCCCAGTCATTCTTGTGTTGTTCCAGAGTGGTTGTAAATTAATTTAAATCACATGTTTATGGAGTGGCCTTTTTCTTTTAAGGATTTAAGTGGAATGTTTTTTAATTAATCTCAATTAGTTGACATGTTTTCTAGCTTTATGTACTGCATTACTTTCCAGCCAGTAGTGCTTCCACGCCTCAGGGTTAGCATAATGACATAGCTTTGACCTATTTAGGTTGTCTCTCTTTAATAGCCACAGTGGGGCTACAGTGCTCTGCCATTTTACACGTGTGTATCTTTTCCCTCCTTCTGAAAGGCTCTGGTTATGCATTTTCCCTTTTTTCTGCAGCTGCGTGTTTCATACAGAGCACTCTGATGATGTTCCTGTAACATAAAAAAGCCCTCTTTCCTTAAAGTAGAAGCGTTTGTCTATCATATTACCACCACACATGAGCCACACACAAGGCTTGACCCAGTGTTAAGTGTCTGCGCTAAATTTCATTGCTTCCATCTACTGGAAGGCCTGCCAATATACTGGCAGTGAATTCCTGGAGGAAAATAAATGGCAATAAAAAAGAGAAATGATAGCCCCTGCAAGCCGATAGGAGAGGGCTCTTTCTCTTCTGTCTTTTTTTTTTTTTTCCATACCTCTCTTTATTGAGGCTGCCCAGCTCAGGGAGCTGCGATTTGGCACACTAACTGTGGCTTTAGTTGGATGGGTCCCTGAAAGCCAATATTGAAGTAATGACTCAGTAGCACAGATTGAAGAACTGGGGAATCATGTAATTAATTGCACGCAAATTTCTTTGATGAGTAGTTATTTGGTGATGAGCGCTCAACTGGGCAGCTAGAGGGGTCTTTTTTACCTCCCCCCAGCCACAGCACCCTCCTCCCTCCATTTCCCAATGCATTCTGGGAATGAATCGAGTAACAGTATTCTCTAGGTCTGCTTTTTGCCCGCTGCACATGGGGAATGTTGGAGCTCAGGAAATTGGAGGTGCGTAAAGTGTGCAGGAAGGTTATTTTACTGCCACGCGGGGCTACTATAACAAGATGTTCAGATATGATCTGAGAAAGTAGAGGTCTCCCGCTGCTCTTATATTCTCCCCCCCACCACCGCACACTATTTCTCCACCTGCTCAGTTCATTATTAAATCTGGGAATTGTCCCCATAACTCAATCCACCAGACTACAGCATTATATGACCATTTGTGAGAAGGGAGATGGGTGATTGCGACGCAGGGCAGAGGATGGATGTTAAAAGCATATTGATTTGTCTGTAATGTCGTCATAGATCAGAGATTTATGGCAATATATAAATGCAGCCACAAGCTCTAGTAGCCTCCAGCCTGCGGTGGAGGAAATGGAGTCCTTAGGATGACTGATGAGATCAAGACAGTGCTCTCAACCACGTTTACTCCCCTCCTCTCATCCCCCCTTCCTCCCTCGAGCCTCCATTTCCCACTCCTCCTCTCAGGATGCTCTCACCCTGCGGCAGCTGTGATTAGTCCTTCATGGCTCCATATCTTTGCTTTGGCTTCACATTCCAGCACAGAGTCTAGGAAAGCCTCCTCTGTGGCCTGAGAGTGGTCAGAGTAGGTGCATTCAGCCTCACTGATCTCACCCCACGCTAGAAATATTTTGTCTGACAAGGTCGCCAGAGATCACTGCCGCTCAATTATGCTAGAGGATTGAAAGGAAATGGAGCTTCTTCATGGTTACATAACTAGGTACTAATACAGACTGCTCCACTGGCTGCGAGTGACATCTTATCCACAGGCAAACAGTAGTTTAAGGATAAACATGCCTAGTATTTTTAATATGTAATTTAGGCACAACAAAGATAAAAAGGTTATTTTCACTTAGTCATTTAGTCATAACAAAGATAAAAAGGTTATTTCCACACTGTATGATGACCGTGACTTCTTTGACACACATAGAGCTAACAGTAAACAAATCTGGGGCAATGGAAGCCAAGTGCTGATGCTCAGTGACAGGCTGTGAGCTAGGGTGGCAGAGGGGGTTATGGGTGACGACAGGGCAAGGGGGGGCTCCTGTCTGTGGCAGTTAAAGCAGCTGGGCCTCAGAGCCAAGCACTGGGTCAGTGCCTGGCCACGCCGTTGGGCTCGCCCACACAGCCACTGTCAAAAGATGACATAGGGCACGTGGTCGCCCCCTCACATCCCCTGACCAACCGTCAGCTCCTCTTTTTACATACGAGTCTCGTCAGATAAAGCCGGCTGCGTTAAACAAGCCCAGCACTTTCCAACTGCTGCTGTCAGCCAGCCCACGGTGGTTTTACAAGATGGGCTCACTGTGAGGCTGATGTGATATAGAGGCTGGTATAGACATAATTAGCGATGCTTAATGTGGTCTAATGTTTGGTAATGGCGTCTCCTAAGGATATACGAGAGCGCCTGTATAAAGTCTAAAGAAATTCTTCAAGTTGTTCATTTTAACTGCTGAGTCGTGAAGCTCCCCAGCACTTTAATAGCCCTGGTATATAGACCTCTGAAGGTAGCATAAAGGAAATATTCAAAGTGTAGTCAGTGGAAACCAAGGGGATTTGACAGTGCCGCAGGAAATAGACAATTTATTATCAGCAACACAGCCTAGGTAGTGGATTATCTATAAAACTTTCATGGTCCTCCCTTAGTGGCAAGCAGCCATACAACTTCCCAAATGAGGGACTTGTTAATTTACTTGTTAAAGCAAATTAAAAATTTATAAGCGCTTTTAGGTAAATGAGATCCTCTTTCATTGCTGCCCTAGTGGGATTCTCTCTGCCAGATCCTGAGAGGACAGGTTAGCTGTTCTCAAAGCCGCAGAAGAACAATAAAAGCCGTTAAATTGTTCCCGTTTTTATTACCGCCGAGCTCCGCAGCTGCTGTTGTGCGTAACTAAGGGAAACCAGGAGCTGATGGCTATCCCACTGAGGCCGGTACAGAAAACTGAGCCCAGTTCTCTCTCTGTCTTTTTTTCTTTTTGTGGGATGAGGGATGGGGGCTAGGGGTGGAGTTGCTGGGGCAGGCCGGTTGTGTATGGCTCTGTTTAAAAAGGCCTTTGTGGTTAGAAATGTTAGCAGGCCTACTTTTGTGCTTGATTGCATGGAGTCTGTAGTGCGGCCCTTGAGAATAGGTCAATACACTTGTAAAATTCCACTGTGGCAACGGTGAGCACTTTTCAGTTAGTGAGAAAATAATTGACTCCACATGTTCAAGACAATGTTGTAATAGCTTTTTGAGCGTACTTTTCAGGGGAACAGTGTTAAATGAGATATTTCATAATTCTTCACTGCACTCTGATCTGGGAATGTCCTGTAGTGTGCACTGTGAACTCTGAATCCTGTTTTATTGCCACGCCGCTGCCAACAAACAACAATACTGAAATTAAAACATTACATATTGATTTAGTCTTTGTAATGACATGTTTTGTAGTATAAAGACTGGCATCTTGTAGGTATTTATGAGGCATACGTGACATTCAACAGCAACTTTGCTATTTCATTTGGCAGCTCCAATAATGCTACTGAGGTTTTTCTGTAAAGACACTTGTTTATTTCAGCCAGACTTTCAATAGACATGTTGAAAAGCAAGGTCCTTCTGCTATAACCTCTTGTACGTTAGGACTGATTGAAATTCCGGAGTGTGGAGAGTGTATTATTGAATAAACAGTAGGTTCTATTAGAAGAACCTAGCTTTTTGGTCAAGGCTCGTCAAGAAATGACAAGACACAATATTGGAAATCCATACTATGGTAGACCTTTGAAGAGGAAGTCATTTACAGCTTATTTGCTTCTATATTATCTATTCAGATAGTCAAGTCAGGTTTATTTATATAGCACATTTCATTCATAGGCAATAAATAGGCAAAAATCATGCACGACAAAAACATACAAGATAACATATAAGATAAGGAGTTATTACATATATGGAAGCATTTCAGATAAGATAAAAACAAGGTAAAAAAAAAAAGAGAAAATAGTATTACACTAAAAATGGAATAAGATAAGTATGTATGATATATGTATTATTATTATTTAAAAAAAGAATAATAATTAGGGTTGTCAAACGATTAATTTTTGTTAATCGCGATTAATCACTGAAATTCTATAGTTAATCGTGATTAATCGCATATTTTAATCACTTGATTAAAATTCTATTATTTAGCATTTCAGAACAGTTTTTAAGTACATATTAACAATTGAAAGCAATTGTTACCAGTGTATCTTGATTGGGAATCAAATGAATGCAAAGAAAGAATGATTATTATGATTATGATATGAACTTGATTTTAAGATTTGTAATTATTTATTTACTGTAAACAAAAGAAAAATGTGTGAATCTGTCATTATTGCACAATTCCTCCAAGTACCTAACTAAAAAACTACAAATCCCTATCCTTACTAGAGTCAATATAGTGTTTAGTAACTCCTAAATAATGTTGATTACTCACTGACGTCCAGTGATCACCGGTTAATGAGACAGCGTTTGCAGCACTTTGCAGCTGTTCCAGTTGGGCTGCTTTCTCCGTGTCATACAGGCTGTGTATCCGTGAAAACTACTGTCTCCCCTCGACGGCAACGAGACAGGTCAGAACATGCCAACCGTAGTACGTCTTTAAGACCCGAGTCCTCTACGATGCTGACAGGTCTGCAGTTAGTTGCCACCCGTTTCGCAAGAGCTGTAGTCATTTTTGGGGATTTGGTTTCATCCACAGGTCGCCAAGTGGCATGCCAGTCAATGCTACAATTAACTGACAACATAAGTTCTACAAGTTACAGTTCTTAAGGACGCACACACGGACGTGACAGCACCGTTTCTTTTTTCCTTTCTCTCAATTTTTCCGCCGTGTGTCGCGCGTACCCGCTCGCGGTGTGAACTGTACTACTATGCTTAGCTCCATAGGTGGTAGCTCAAGCTTGGCGTGCTTCAGTGATATTTTAATTTGGCTTTACACAATGTGCATATGGCTTTCGACTTGTCTCACGAGCCGTCCGGGAGTTTTGGAAAATAAAAGCGCCATTCAGGATTTCATTGCTGCTGTCTTTCTCCGTCATGCCTGCAGCATCCAGCAGCAGGATGTGTTACGAGGAAGTAGCAGCTTGATGATAAATAACGGTGCTGCAAAGGGTCAAAATAGTAGCCTGTTAGGCACGACGCTAAAGCAGTGAAGTGTAAAATAAATTAATAAATGCCGGCATGCGATTAATGCGACTAAAAAAAAATTAATCGCATCGCTCGGCCCTATAATCGCATCACGATTAGCAGCGTTAACGCTGACAGCCTAATAATAATGATAAAAATATTGATTCTATGATCAAACATTTACCCGTTAACCACACAGGCGTTTTACTAAACTAAAAAGCTTATGAGAAAAGATATGTTTTGTTTTTAGTCTGCTTTTAAAAGAAATACTGTTGTTCATGTGGTAGAGAATTCCAGAGAGTAGAAGCCTAATGACTGAAGGCACCATAAGCTGATTTAGAATGGATTCTAGGTATAGTGAGAGACCTTCACTCAATGATCTATAGGGAGGGTGAGCTATCTTCTCTGGCTGTTGACATGTTTTATTCTTCCAGATAATACGGTTGCTTTGATTAGCTATGTTAGACAGTTGAGACAATGCGGCTCTGTTGTGTATTCACACCCTTAAAGGTGCTCTAAGCAATGTTGAGCAATGGTGATGTCACTTCTTGTTGACATTGAAGTATTGTCATTGAATAAACAGTAGGTTCTATTAGAAGAACCTAGCTTTTTGGTCAAGGCTCGTCAAGAAATGACAAGACACAATATTGGAAATCCATACTATGGTAGACCTTTGAAGAGGAAGTCATTTACAGCTTATTTGCTTCTATATTATCTATTCAGATAGTCAAGTCAGGTTTATTTATATAGCACATTTCATTCATAGGCAATAAATAGGCAAAAATCATGCACGACAAAAACATACACGATAACATAAGATAAGGAGTTATTACATATATGGAAGCATTTCAGATAAGATAAAAACAAGGTAAAAAAAAAAAGAGAAAATAGTATTACACTAAAAATGGAATAAGATAAGTATGTATGATATATGTATTATTATTATTTAAAAAAAGAATAATAATTAGGGTTGTCAAACGATTAATTTTTGTTAATCGCGATTAATCACTGAAATTCTATAGTTAATCGTGATTAATCGCATATTTTAATCACTTGATTAAAATTCTATTATTTAGCATTTCAGAACAGTTTTTAAGTACATATTAACAATTGAAAGCAATTGTTACCAGTGTATCTTGATTGGGAATCAAATGAATGCAAAGAAAGAATGATTATTATGATTATGATATGAACTTGATTTTAAGATTTGTAATTATTTATTTACTGTAAACAAAAGAAAAATGTGTGAATCTGTCATTATTGCACAATTCCTCCAAGTACCTAACTAAAAAACTACAAATCCCTATCCTTACTAGAGTCAATATAGTGTTTAGTAACTCCTAAATAATGTTGATTACTCACTGACGTCCAGTGATCACCGGTTAATGAGACAGCGTTTGCAGCACTTTGCAGCTGTTCCAGTTTAGCTGCTTTCTCCGTGTCATACAGGCTGTGTATCCGTGAAAACTACTGTCTCCCTCGACGGCAACGAGACAGGTCAGAACATGCCAACCGTAGTACGTCTTTAAGACCCGAGTCCTCTACGATGCTGACAGGTCTGCAGTTAGTTGCCACCCGTTTCGCAAGAGCTGTAGTCATTTTTGGGGATTTGGTTTCATCCACAGGTCGCCAAGTGGCATGCCAGTCAATGCTACAATTAACTGACAACATAAGTTCTACAAGTTACAGTTCTTAAGGACGCACACACGGACGTGACAGCACCGTTTCTTTTTTCCTTTCTCTCAATTTTTCCGCCGTGTGTCGCGCGTACCCGCTCGCGGTGTGAACTGTACTACTATGCTTAGCTCCGTAGGTGGTAGCTCAAGCTTGACGTGCTTCAGTGATATTTTAATTTGGCTTTACACAATGTGCATATGGCTTTCGACTTGTCTACGAGCCGTCCGGGAGTTTTGGAAAATAAAAAGCGCCATTCAGGATTTCATTGCTGCTGTCTTTCTCCGTCATGCCTGCAGCATCCAGCAGCAGGATGTGTTACGAGGAAGTAGCAGCTTGATGATAAGTAACGGTGCTGCAAAGGGTCAAAATAGTAGCCTGTTAGGCACGACGCAAAGCCGAGTGAAGTGTAAAATAAATTAATAAATGCCGGCATGCGATTAATGCGACTAAAAAAAAATTAATCGCATCGCGTCGGCCCTTAATCGCATCACGATTAACGCGTTAACGCTGACAGCCCTAATAATAATGATAAAAATATTGATTCTATGATCAAACATTTACCCGTTAACCACACAGACGTTTTACTAAACTAAAAGCTTATGAGAAAAGATATGTTTTGTTTTAGTCTGCTTTTAAAAGAAGATACTGTTGTTCATGTGGTAGAGAATTCCAGAGAGTAGAAGCCTAATGACTGAAGGCACCATAAGCTGATTTAGAATGGATTCTAGGTATAGTGAGGAGACCTTCACTCAATGATCTATAGGGAGGGTGAGCTATCTTCTCTGGCTGTTGACATGTTTTATTCTTCCAGATAATACGGTTGCTTTGATTAGCTATGTTAGACAGTTGAGACAATGCGGCTCTGTTGTGTATTCACACCCTTAAAGGTGCTCTAAGCAATGTTGAGCAATGGTGATGTCACTTCTTGTTGACGTTCGAAGTATTGTCAAACAAAACGAGGCTAGCTCGCTCCTCATCCCGTCCCCTCTCCCTCCCTTCCGTGCTTCCTGAAACAATCACGAATGCGCATTGTGGAAGTAACGCTGCTGCGGTGATGGCTCAACTCCTTCTTGTCGGTTATTGACTGGAACACTGTTTATGTTTGGTGGTGCAGGTTGGCCCAGTTTGTTTTTGTTGCCGTTTGTGGAGCCTGGGCTGTCTACAGAGACCGCGTTTTTTTTACAGTGTGTTCAGGGGACAGGCAGCTCGTGGATACTCAGGAGATGTTTGCTGTATGTGACAAAATATGTTGTAGCCTAAAAAACGCGTGACATCGCTTAGAGCATGTTTAATAAGGGCTGCCCTTAACTAAAACACATTATGATTTGTCTTGTGTTGTCTTGAGCCTCGTCTCAAAATCTGCAGCTTATTAGACCAAGCATATCTCTGAATTCATATATCCTGGGGAATTTACAGGACTGACTTATGACAAAAAGACAAAACATAAAGAGGATGTGCTTTAAAATTCCTCCACTTGCTCGTACATAAATGCACTAAATAACTGGTGGATAAATCCAAGTGTTCAGTGATAGTACTACTGCAGTAATATTTGCATGTAAATGCTGACACTTGTAGCTATCAAGTAAAAACTCTTGTCTCCACAGACAATATAACACTTCATCTACTTTTCACTCAGTTATGAGTATTTCTTGAAACTCAGACATTACTGACTCATTAAGGGTTTGAGGATGTTCAGTTGTCAGCACTGGACTATCCAAATAAAGTATGGCAGGAACAGTTTGAATAGTTGCAAGTAACATAAGTACAAGCGTTTATGTTTTTTTTTTTTTAAAAGAATGAATTATAAGAAATGTTAAATAATTTCTCATACTTGCGGGATGAACTGTTTCATGCTGAGTTTTGGGCTGCTTTTTTCTGAAGCCTCATGCTGACTGCTGATTGAAAACAGTTGTTGATTCTCTACTTCAGTAAATTCAGACTGGTAAGAGAGACAAGAAAAAAAATGTCATCCCTTAACACAGAACAGATTGCAGGAAAACAAGACCTCACTGTGTGGGAATTGATGGCAGATGCACTTACTAGTAGTTTAAATGTTTCATTAGATGCTAATGTCTCGCTGTGTCTTTAATTGTTGTGAAATTAGCCTCTGGAATATTCAAACCATCTGTCTGTTATCTTCCTACAGGGCCAGTTCTTACCCAGGCTGTGCTGATACAGTGAGGTCATTAAATAAATGTATCCGTATGCCTCAACCTGCATCTTAATTAATGTCTTTATGCTATTGCATTAGTACGCACCAGTCTGTGGCATCTAAACACACACAAACACATGCACGCACACACACACACACACACACACACACACACACACACACACACACACACACACATCTCATCTCCTTGCCTTAGATCTCGGCTGAATGCAATGCTCTGGGTTTCATTACAGGAAACTGAAGCTGGGTTTAAAAGGCTATAAAAATATAGAGAATGACTTGCACGCTGTAACAAGTTGGAGTGATCAGATCAGCGTTGCTATAGCAGAGGTCACAGAGACTGCCCCCTCCTCCCTGCACCCACACACATAGGCTTCTCGTTTAGATTTATTATCAGACAGCAGGCCATTAAATTTCAACTTCACTTTTTGATGGCACTGACCACTAGCATTGCCTCAATTTGCTTAAGACATCCATTAATCACGCCATAAAAAGAAATGAATCCATCATCTGTACCTCAGAAAGGGAAGAGCGGATGAAAAAACCCATCTCTGAAGTAATTTAAGGGAGCTCAAGGGGAAATTAAAGGGAACAAGCTGAGGGATACGTTTTCAAATAGCTGTGTAATCAGGTCCCGAGCTATGTAATAGCCCTGAAAGATGAGCTACTCTTTATTGGAATGTCTTTATTAGACATGTTCTTCAGACATTACACAGATTTAAATTTGTGCAAGATTTCGGATTTCATGGAGTACTTTCCCACTGATAAGCCAGGATACAGACAGTGGGATTATGTGGTTTCACTACTGATTAATAAAAGACAAATCTCTACATTTATCCCACACGTGCCTGATTATGTTATTTTTAGCTAACATGAGTTTGGTTTTGGGCTGAAAATATGTGAGCAGCAGCTTTCAGTAAGGTCTGCCTTTTTTTTCATAAATGCATGAATATGCTCCCGTGCGCTGCCCGGTGTTGTCGGCAGGGACACAGGCTGGTTCATAAATATTATAGGTCAACATGTTTTGACGAAGGAGCCACAGACCGGGGCGTAAACAGCGTCCCTCGTCTTTTCTTCAAGGATCAGTTCACTGGCCAGTGTGGATGAGATATTATTCCCTTTTCTCTCCAAAAATATGTAAACTCCCTTCAGACGAACTGGCATTTACCAGAAAAATTTAGAAAAAGTGCCCCTGGTTTTTGTGGGAATAAAACGTGTTGGATGTAATTAATGCTATCACAGCGCAGGGCATTGGTGTGCGTGTGTCTGTGCATGTGCCACATTTGGTTCTTGCATGCTCTTGTCTCAGCATAGACACGCACTGATGCACACATGTACACACACGTGCACCCACGGAGTCAAACAGGCCCATCAGGCATTCCCAGTGCTCAAACTCTCTTATCACATTCAGCACTCTGGCCAATCCACCCGCCTTCCACCCATCATGCAATTCTCCCAAGGAATAGGATTCCTTTCACACCCCTAATGGCTACAGAAAAGGGAACATTTTAATTTTAATTACCCGCTCAACTCAAGGGTTCTTTTGGTATTCCCACACCTTGTGCCCTTTCATCGCTCTAAATGATGGCAGATACCTGAAATGAGAATACTGAAGGAGAGGTTAAAAAAAACATGTACTGTATATCTTCCCTCCAGAGCAGGAGAGGTAGGGGAAAGGAGAGTGCCATCATCTTCTAGTCCAAGTCCTTTGTGTGTGCAGCACCACGCTCTGCTTTTCCTATTAGTTGGCAGAGCAGCCAGTTACTGCACTGTCCCATGTCTGGTCTGGAAGGAGCAGCATGGGAGCTTCAGAGGACATCAATCACAGACTTGGGCAAGGAGTACACACCCCACCTCCTTCCACTCGGCTCCGCACTCCCAAGAGTCTTTTATTGTTCTACAGATTTTGAAGGGCCTCAGATGCTCTCGGATTGGCACATCTTCCTCTTTATTCTTGTCATTTTGCTGCATCTCGAACAGAGTGTATAAAGGATGACACTTGCTGAGCTCCTGCTGTCTCGGCATGTGGTGTCTGCTTGGAAAGGCTCCATTTGAAGGTTCTGAAGAGGTCTTTGTCCCTGTTCTCTATTTCGTGGGCTGAGAGGAGTTTCATACTGCGAGATCAGATGGCGTCTATCATTGGCAAGCGGAGTGATGGTCGCTGAATAGGCTCAGAAACATGACAGATTTACAGAGACAGCGCCGCAGCTCCTGCCAGTTTTCACATATTCATGAGGCGATTTCTGTGGGACGCCTTCCCTAGCCAGCGATATCCATGTAAAGCTCTAAACTGCAGTGTTAACAGTTTTGCTTCATGTTGTTAACCCTTGGTCTCCTTGTGTGTTGTGTTTGGCAGCTGAAGCCAGGGCAGAACAACTGTAAGGACAGCGACAGCGAGAGTGTAAGTGGAGAGTCCAAGCCTTCCATCAGGAGCAGCTCCAGAGGCAGGCTGACAGATGTGAGTACATTAACATGCAAGATCACTACCTGACAGCTCATACTTCACAGGACCTATTTCAACCTTAAAGCTAATTTAATATTCATAAATCAGAGGTCATTACCAGTTTGTACTTTTGTATTTAGTTTACCTAGCACATGGGTTCAGCATTTCAAAGAGACAAAAAACAAAGACGACAAGATTGGACAAAACTAGTATTTCAGCAGTACTTTAAGGTGCCCTGGGGAGTTCTTGCAAAAAACATTATTGCTTGTGTCGCGTCACCTGCATGCACATGTGTGCACATGTGTCCTTGTACGCGTGCACGTACAAACAAAACAGGGACCCACTCATAGAAAATATGCTCCATAGTGCTACCAGAGGTCAAAAACTCCACAGGTTACCTTTAACAACCATTCTTATACGAAGATATCAGAAAGACATAAGAGTTGTGGCAGCTGACTCCTTATAGTTAACAACCCAGTAACTTCTGGACATGAGTGATATGTAAAGGTTAGAGAGGAAGTATTACAAGTGGTAAAAGTTCTACTGTTTGGTACAAATGTTACATATTTCATTGCTTTAAAACAAATTATTTAAAAGTGATCGTGCTATAGTTTACATGAGGAAATAAAGAAAATTTACTAATTTATCATCAAAATAATCTCCTGGAGTTCTTTAGTTTCATTGCTTGCAACATTTGCCTTAACAAGAAACAGTTTGATGTGGACACTTCCTACTTACACGTAACAGTACAAGCCTTTTAGAGCTGTTCTACACTATATAGCTAGAGAATCAGGTTGGTAGTCCAAATTAGTGCATGTTCTTTCAGCAATAAAATAAAAAAATGATATAAATAATAAATTGTACTCCAGTTTCATAATTCAAGAGTCATCATGTACCATGTATATGTGGCCTTGCACCTTCGGTATCCCACAGACAAAAGGTAAGTTGTAAATGTGATGTAATCAATTTTGTCAAAATTTCTTTTGGTGTTGAACCGATACAATTCAGCACACACACACACACACACACACACACACACACACACACACACACACACTTTTTCTCTCTCTCTCCCAGAGGCTCTTTATGACTGGTATAAAAAGGCACTACTTACCCAGGTCCTTGTTGCTTGTGGAAGAGCTGAAGGCAAGCATTAACTGACAGAAGAAAGAGCGGCTATGTGTCCCCGCACCCTGTGACATATTCCAAGATGTAAAATGAGCAGGCTCGAGGGACCTTGCTGCCAGACGCCCAGCCCTTGCTCTTTGATTTGTGTGGAGAATCCACAGTGAAGCAGTCAGATATCTGGCCATAATTAAAGCTGTCAGCGTGGAAGCGAGCTAGTCTTTGAGAAAGACACAGCCGAACAACTGAAGCAAAACTGATTCTGCGTGTAGCTTTACGATTCTTGACTGGGCATGAAATGAAATAAGTAATTTGATGTTGACAACAGAAATTGAAATGATACTCGCTGATTTCTGTCTGTACTGCACTGGGTTTACTGTGCAGCAGTATACCAAGACAAATGTTGCTGAAATGATGAAGGTTTGACATTTAACCTATGCATGGATGCTTCACTGTCATACAGGATGATAAGCCTTCAATTTGTCATCTGTTGGGCCATGATCTCTTAACGTTAACCAAATGCTACTACTACAACATGGGTATAATGCAACAATGCATTATGAAAAACAGTATAATTATATTTAATGGTTCATGCTTAATGTGTGAGAAACGGGTTTCGGTTTTATCTAAATTTGATTACCATGGTCGAATAATTCAAGTGTTATTCTGTTTGTTTTTTACAAAAAATTGTAGAATATTGCAAGTCATGTATCAGCATTATGTTGATCGCCTTCAGGCAGTTGGAACAACTATCTTTGGTGCTGCAGAGCAGATTTTGATAAAGGGGTTACATTTGGTTGCTAAACTGAGCTTGATATTGTTATCTTAAAGGGACATGCAAGAATTCATCCGTTTGCATGTAACTATTCTGAAATGTGTTTTAGAGGCCTTTTGAAGTTTCTTTAATCAGTTTGAAATTTCATGATCCTTTGTCTGAATTGGCAATGGTATAATCTGCCTTAGCCCTAGCCAACCATTTCCCTCCATTTAGATTACATCGCTTTGATGATTTGGACTCTTTGCACACTAATGAAACCTGTTTAAACAGTTACATCATGTTATGGTCTGCCCCTATTACTCTCACCATAACTGTTGCTTATTTTGGTTTTAATATTGTCTGTGAAATCAGTCCCTCAAAGGAATAGAATTTACAGCACCAGCCAATGTGTTTACTTTGAGTCATTCTATAAAAATGTCAGGTTTCCCTTAAGCAGAAACTCTCTACGTTCCCCACTCCCGACTTGTTCTCAGGAAGCATCTATCGCCACTTCTCTAATCACATTCACCTGAGCTGGCATTTCAGCCACTCAGAACACTCTGGAGGATAGAAGGAACAGCAGCCCTGGTTCCAACTGCTTTGTCTGGTCAAGACACCCCACAGGAGACTGAGCATGTCTTCAGAAGAGCTGCTGGAAGCTGAGCAGCATGAAGACAGACTTTTTAGACCCCCATGTCACCTTAGATGGTCACAATGTGTAAGGCTTCGTCTCAGGTCCCCACAAGTGTCTTAACAAGTCCCCTCTAGCCGTGCTGTAAAAACCCACTTCACACATCGCAAGAGGTGCAAGTCGTAGCTTTTGTAGCAGAGGTCTGTTCCTCAAACTGAAAGGAGGGGGAACAAGAACATGGAGAGAGTATAAAAAGAAAAAAACAGTTTTGCTTGGCACTAAGATTCTTTGGGTTTTGTTTATTTTACTGTTGTACTTGTTCCAGATGAAGGTAGATGTACAGTATCTCACAAAAGTAAGTACACCCCTCACATTTAGTATTTTAGTATTTTTAATGGGACAACACTGAAAAAATTACACTTTGCTACAATGTAAAGTATTAAGTGTACAGCTTGTATAACAGTGTAAATGTGCTGTCCCCTCAAAATAACTCAACACACAGCCATTAATGTCTAAACCATAGAGGCAGGCAGATGTTTATTTTTAAAGGCCAGTTATTTCATGGATCCAGGATACTATGCATCCTGATAAAGTTCCCTTGGCCTTTGGAATTAAAATAGCCCCCCCACATCATCACATCCCCTTCACCATACCTAGAGATTGGCATGGGGTACTTTCCATAAAATCATCTCTCAATGCAAATCAAACCAGCTTAGGCTAACTGAAATAAAACCAGATCAGGATGCATAGTATCCTGGATCCATGAAATAACTGGCCTTTAAAAATAAACATCTGCCTGCCTCTATGGGAATTTAACATAGGGGTGTACTCACTTTTGTTGCCAGCGGTTTAGACATTAATGGCTGTGTGTTGAGTTATTTTGAGGAGACAGCACATTTACACTGTTATATAAGCTGTACACTTAATACTTTACATTGTGTAATTTCAAAGTGTAATTTCTTCAGTGTTGTCCCATTAAAAGATATAATGAAATATTTACTAAAATGTGAGGGGTGTACTCACTTTTGTGAGATACTGTATGTCCAGGGGTCTCAATTATAAACGTGGCGTACGCACAAAATGGGGCTGAAAATGTGCGTACACCACTTCCCACGCAAAGGTTGTGATTTATAAAAAACAAACTTGACAGGAGAATGTGCGGTCCTCCACGCAAACTCTGACCCATGCGTACGCACATTTTGGAGACAAAATAGGAATTGACAATGCAGATGGTGAGGTGGTGAACTGAAGTCAGACTGCAGAAAGTAAATAGGAATAACAATTACTTGTAATATTTTCACGCACACTTTTTCACTCCATATTATCCACGTTATCATGAAGATTAAATCCAGCAGTGTTATTTGCACTTGTACTGAGTGATAATTGTTACATAAACACCTCCAACTCAAATCTTAAATAAAAATTAGTTCTTAATGTTTAATTGGCGCAGTCTCACCGTCACATTGTCTGCTACGGAGCGTAGGAGGAGGGGATGGCCCAACTGCATGGAATACATGATTTTACATTTAAATACCCTAGCATTAGATAACGGCAGAACACAGTGTAGCCTAAATAACTAAATATATGTCTTTAATACTGCGCATATATCATCAAATGTCAAAGTCTGGAAATACAGCCATTAAGCTCTCACGCAAACGTTACACTTAACGTCCTCGTTATCGGTCAAAACTTTAATACTGTCCGTGACAAAACCTGCATGAAGAAAAGTGTGTGTGCCTATTACACTTTCCTTCGTCTTCAGATTGTATCTCGGGGTGGGGTGGGGGATATACCACTAGTTAATGCTGTGATTTTGGCAAGGTGTAACATATAAATGCTGCGGTGACCCCCGAGCGTAATGCTGCATGATGGTACTGCTGGCCCTGCAGGAGGACTACGCTAATGGAAGAATCAGGAGAAAGAGAGACTTCAGGGACCATGACGATGACTGGCTAATATGCCGATTTAAATTCCCTAAAGCTGAGCTCTTGGATCTATGTAGTACTGAATTGGGTCCAGTAGAGAGGGCAACGCACCGGAACCGTGCCATCCCGGTCCAAATACAGGTCCTCGCCACTCTGGGGGAAACCGGCTGTTTTCCAATCTTCAACTTTATCACTAAGGCTTGTTTGGATATAATATATAGTTTTGTTAAATCTTATTATATACGTCTGGTATATCGAAGCTGTCCCTGAGTGCCGTAATGCCTGCTGTTTTGGACATATTAAGACATGTAGTTATAGATCAGATTTCCCTACACTGTGCAAGAACAGACCAAAATTATAACTCAATTTGCAGCAATTCCTGAACGTCAGAGAAGTTTTTTTGCTTTTTCTCCGCCAGTCATCATGACTCAGTGTCACAACTGCCAGTGTCATTCATATACTGATCAGCATTCATGGGGTGTTTTGCATTGACTATTTATGGTTAAAAAATCGTCAGTAATCTCTGATTTATAAAGAAACATTGCTTACAGGTGTGGGTACACATGGTTTTATAAATCTGACTTTTTTTTGCGTACGCCATTTTGAGCTTTTGGGCATACGTACACTTATAGTATAAGGATCCTACGCACAGTTTTATAAATGAGACCCCTGGTGATTTATGAAAGCCTGTAGCTTTTTCTCTGCGATGGAGGTCAATGTGCTCATTCCACTCAAATGTTCAAAGTGTTGTGATTGTAACATTGCACAATACCTGGACTGCTTGTGTGGTTCAGCTGCACAGATGCTCCCTCACAGTGCAAAAACAAAGAAAAAAAAAGCTAAATGTAAGTCACTGGTTAGTACCAGGGAGCGGTGTGAGACAGGAGCTACCTTTGACCCAAACTGTTCGTTAGACTCAACAGTTTGCTAATGGTATTTGCTGTAGCACTCCCTTCCCCTCACGGAGCACGGAGCACCACGCTCCGATGAAGCAGATGAACTGAGTTTGCCGACCTGGCACTAGCTGGAAGGGAGAAAGAGGCCAGAGGAGGTTAGGCCTGGCAGCCTCCTCTCTCCCGCTCGCCTTCCCTCCTCACTCCGTCCTGCCAGCTCATTAAGGTCTACAAATGGCACATCAGCTCGGCTGTCTTTGCCTCAACCCCAAACCCCAGCTAAATTGGCAGGCTTAGCCGCATTTGCTCTGAAGCGCCGGGTTCCCTTTTGGGTTTGTTTGAAGCCGACATTGTAGCCATCCCCACCTCCCCCGCCCCACCCCTTCAGTCTGGGTGGCAGGCAGCAGTCCTGAGCAGAGGGAGTCTGCTGGATCAGGGAGGGCACGGAGCTTGGGATGAATCACTCCCGTTTAGTCTCTGCGGCAAGGGGTGAAATGCCATCATTACCCGGCTGCCTATCAAATAAATTGGCAATTACGGGCCTGGGATTGCAAGTAAACAGCATGTTACTCCTTTTTTTCCACCCAAGGCTCTTGATGTGAGGCGGGTGCATTAGAGAGAAGCTCTGGAGTACTGGGTCAGAGCCCGCCAGTCAGTGTTGGCCAGCCTGATGAGAGGCACAAGAGGCAGACTATAATGAATGCACCCCTATATTTCAGTGGGCATTTTAATCATAAGCCAAAGCTTCCTGTTGTATTCTGCTTTAGCTGTTCTACTGAGTACATTCTGCCAGTTGAATTGAAACAGATGCAATGCTGTCTAATGTTTTTGGACAACACCTTCATATAGTACATTGTGTGGAATACCCCCCTGTAACATCGGGTAATGGTTTGTGTGTTGGCCTGGTTAGACAGATTGTAACATTATTATTAATACTAGCACTTTATTGGTGTTAGTCCAGACAGTTTTGCATGCTGTTTTTTTCAGATTGAAATGAAAATGTGAAAATTGTGGGTTCCTGAAATCCATACTTGTGTGTCCTGGCTCCTCTCACAAGAGAAGGTTTTCTTGCGGTGAGGTCTTGGAAAGTTGTTTTGTAATGAAACATCTGGAAGTGATATTGTTAAAAGTCAAGCACATCGTCTTCCTGTGCTTTTGAAGCGGTTTCAGCCCAAACACAGCTAAAGTCTCTCTTATGGCTGGTAAAACTGCACTCAGTTATTACTGGCTTTCCGCTGAAAACATGACAGCCTATTCAGAATCCTGTGTGCATGTGGTGAAACCATTTCAAATACTCAAATTACAGCTTTTGGAAACCGATTAATGTCATAAAGTATATTTGTTGTTGTAAAAATCACTATTATGATTAAATGTGCTGGAGCATACCAAGAGTGCACATAATGTTTTGTCCTTGACCTCCGAGTACAGTCTTTTCCGTAAGCTTCTTGTCTGAACTGAATCTCACTGTCCAAGTGAACTGCTTATGTAATCCCACCTCCTCAGTACATTCTCCAATTATTTCCTGACACTCTGATGTAAATGAGGTCGCAGTCTCCCTACATGTCCAGATATGCTGGCCAATTTGCTCCAACATAGAACTTGTAATTGCTTGCATCAATTATCCGTCTCTTTCTCTCTCTGCCTTTCAATCATTTGAAATGTTTCCTATTAGAGACAAGCATTTAGATATGGAAGTAGGAATGCTGTACGTATAATTAGCTCATTATCATTGCATCGTACTGCTGAGGCTCCAGTGTGTGCATAGTGACAGTGTGAAATGAGCAGCAGATGCAGTGCGGGGATACTTGATAGTCTTTTTGACTGTTTAATGGGCTTTCGGCAGTGATGTAAATAAGTCAGGACAGATTAAAGGACTAAAGACAATACAGATATAGTACAGTATTTAGTATCCTATACTGGTGTTCAGATGTACATAGCAGGGACAGAATGGCAGTCAACTGGTTAACCCTACAAAACTACACATCATATAGACAAAAAGCAGATGACTGCATGCATGTAATAGCTGAAGGTAGTTTTACCAGCTTTTGATCTAATACTTTAAACAATGAAGAGGCCAGCTGAGGAGTCCTGAGAGATCAAATTGACTGGTATCTAATAGGAGAAGTAAGTGTGTTTTACCGCTAAAATCTCAAAATCATCCACTTCTGTGATCATACATGAACCCATTTAAAGCACAAGGTTTTGACAGGATGACTCACTCTTTGATTCATGCCATCTGGCGTTCCTATTAATTCATAAGGAACACCTGGTACGCATAGTAGAACATTTTCTTCCCACTAGCTACCTTAACTTTATCTCAATTTCCTGTGTGCTGAAGAGATCATGTCCACAATATTTCCACCTTATTTTTTCTCATTCATTATGCCAGGTTCTGTTGTTCACTGCACAGTCAGCTTGCCAGAGGATCCAGAGACGAGATCACTTGAATTGCCTACACCTTCGACTCTAAATCAACCTGATGAATAGGCTGTCTCCTAGGAAGTGGCCAGACATGCTTATTACCACCTCTGGCACTCCAAATCAAGCCCCCTTTTCTCTCTTTTATTTCTCTTTCCCATTTTCTCTTACATCGCCTGCAGTCGGATGTCAGAGACAGATTGTGACACTTTGTGACATGGCAGTCGGGCAAAATTATGCTGCGCCTCCATTGCCCTGCCAGTACCCCAACAGCCGGATGTCCGTCAGGGGCCTGTGAGACGTCCTCCTGGACGGCTTGTCTCTACAACTGCTTGGGGCACGCCTTGCGCTCTATCTACGTTCACAAGTGTTTAACTCAGACTCGGCTGCATCTCCTCTCCAGAAATCTAATTAGAATGAGAGAAGCACAGTGTGATTGTGTGCAGTGACCTCTGAGCAGCCCCCAGGTTGAGAATACATGGCACTAGTTTATCTCTGCTAATTATTTACCACACCCAAAGGCCTTGAACACAAAATAAAATAGGAGGAATCAGAGGAGCATTGTGACCTTTACTGTTGTTATGTTACTGTACACCCAGCAAAATAAGGCTCTTTAATTGTTGAAATTGATACAGAGCGAGGTTGGTGGGGTAAATACTGTTCATGGTGATGCTGACTCAATGCAATCCCTCAGTGCTGTGGATGATAAATCTATTCTCATGGAAGATTAATGGACTGGAGAAGTGGTGTTGAATGTCATTGTTGAAGGTTGAAAGTATTGAGCGCCTGAATCCTATCCATATGTTTTCAGGAATGACATAAATAGGCTCAGCCGGAATCCATTTTGACTTATCAAGCTTAAACCAGTGCCAGAGCCACGCGATACTTGCCAAGTATTCAGGCTCTGAGGCTTCCAATAACAAATCCTATTCCACATAATTTCCACTGAAATTGGCCATGGCCAAGCGCTGCCACCCTGTTTTTGCTTTT
Source organism: Sander vitreus (assembly GCF_031162955.1). Lineage (NCBI taxonomy): Eukaryota > Metazoa > Chordata > Actinopteri > Perciformes > Percidae > Sander > Sander vitreus. Next base: position 24,408,465 of record NC_135867.1, read on the forward strand.
GCTGTGCGTCTCGCAGCTCTTGGCTACGTATCATGTCCGCATTCCCTGTAACCCAAACCCTGTAGCCCCAATTTTTGATGTCATACTGGGCTTTGGCGAGGGAGTCTCTCTGCTCTTTGTTCCAGCCTTTTCAGCGTGGAGCCTGTTCCGGTGGGGTAAGTTGAATAAGTGGAGCCCGGAGGAGTCTCTACAAAGGTCTCACTCTGATTGGATGCAGCAGAGCCCAAGGAGAGAGCGCCGGTTGCCATAGCAATGAGAGCAATGTGGGAACTGGCTGCATGAAGGAGAAAGGGGAAGTGGTGCTTTCTTTTGTGATGGGAGGTCTTCATCGACTGACATTCCTCTTTATGAATACACACTAGCCAACACACACATAAACACAAATACACAAGGGCACACAAACGGTATTACACGCACCTTTTTACCCCCCAAGGAGAAGCTGAGCTAGACTGCATACTTCAATCACAATGGCCTGGTAGGGGTGTACTCGGGCCCAAGCTGGGAGCCAGAGAAAACACAATCAGACACTCTGGGAGTCCAGAACCATCTCCCCCTCATAAACATGATTACTGGCCATTCACTGCTACATATCGCTTACCTCTCCTAAGCCAACAAATCATCCTTACCCTCTCTCCTGGCTCATCACAGCCACTATAAACAAAGAAATGACGGAAATATCTGTGTAAGATGTTGTAATTCTTTAACCCCTTAGCATTCAGTCCACATAAATATCCGAGGGGTGATGCAAACCTCTCCAAGGACCATATGTTTGTGTTCATGTGTGTGTTTTATATATGTGAGTCCCTGGTGTGTGTATGTTTATACCACAGAGTTTAGCTGCGGGGATAAGAAGCTGTGTGGGAGGGTTGAGTTTTGTGTGTGTGTGTTGTGTCTAGTCTTGTTTAGTTTTGTTATGCACAAGGGGCTGAGAATGCTGTACTGGGATTACACAGGAAGGCCTGCTGATTCACGAACCCGATCTGTCATGTCTATAGGCCAAACACAGCAGTTTAATATACATCTTCTCTCATGCGTGTGATCCTGCTGTTTTTGACAGCTGAACTAAAAAATGAAATGGAATCATAAGGTACCTAGAGAATCTAGAGAGCTCTGCCGCTCTCCACAAACAAAATGCCTTTTAGTTATGCAGCAATATGTGCGATCAAGCTTTTCATCAGCTTTGTTGAGGTGACTTCTCATATGGCCGTAAAAAATGTCACAAAATCATAAGTCTTAATTTATGTCACTAAAAAACCTATTTGATATATAACAAGGAATTGTACAATGATCTACAATGCTACAAAGAAATGTGTCAGACAAAATCTGTTTCCCAAATTTAAGTGTTCCACAATTTTTGTGCACTAAAATACTTGTTATGACCCGGCTCTTAGGCCACAACAAATAGGAGACACACCATGATAAAGTTTTACAAACACATACTTTATTAAACCAAATCAAACCAAATTAGACCAAATGAAAGGATTATTAAGGTGTGGGGTGGTGTTGTCAGTATAGCCAGTGGTGTAAATGTGCATGAGTGATGGATGTGTGAGTGTAAAGTGCAGACAAAGCATACAGATGGACTAAAGCAACATAACCAAACCAACGGAGGGAGCCAGAAAATTAGAAACTGAATATAATGCAGTCCAATACAACAACACAACTATGGCTCCAAGAATGAACAAAAACTGAGGATGATAAACTTTGTAAAGGTAGAATTTATTCCATGATATTGCACAAATGTACCTAATAAAGTGGCCAGTGCAAGTTGCAGGGTAAAAAGCATGTAAGCTTCAAAGTGCAGATAAACACCAGACTTAGTAGGTAAATGCCGGATGGTAAAACTGTGATATTGCCAATGATGCCAAAGTTACTTTGGCAGTTAAAACCTCAGTTATGTGCACATCAGGATGTGTTTTAAAACCGGCTTACATGCATAACATTGTAAAGCACTGCTTTCAAATGGGAAACTAGGGGAAAATACTGTATAGTGATAATAAGCATGGGAAACAGTGAATTGTGTGACTAAGCGTTACACAGAACAGCCGAGTGATGCCACACTCACAATCTGAGAACATATTGCTATTATTATGTTTTGCATGTGCTTTGAATTGAGCCCATGTTTTTCTTTTTGACAGACTACACTGTACAATGCTGTGCATCATAGCCATTCTTTTCCCTTGTGCTGGAGAAGGGCATGTTCTGTCTTATTCAAGGCCTGTGCGTCGAACAAGATTACTGTGAGGCATTGGATGTCACATCACTTCTATTTCAGTAGCAAGTGCAATTTTCCTTAAACCACAAAGCAACAGCGCCAACAAAAACCAAATAGATATATACTGTAGATAGCTGGACAGACAGACACACAGATATACCAAGAAAGACAGAGAGATAGTGCCGCTGGAATTACAGTTGCCGAAGATTATTCCAGAGACATTATTTCCCCCAAGTCGTGGGCTTAAGTCAAATTTGGAAGAGAAATGAAATTGCCAGCAGTGAAAAACCAGACTAGGTAGGAGTTCATGAGTAGAGAAATAACATTTTCATTTGTTTCTGCCCCAGTGGGAGACAAGGAGCCTTTCAGTAAATAGAGACAGCTATGAGAAATGATTTTTTTGGTTGGTGGGATATTGTTTTAACGTGCACTTATCCATCTGCAATCTAGATGTCAGGCCTCAGGAATCCACAGGATGGCCATTTGACTGTCGTCTTCATGGCACACAAGTGTTGGCCTCGTCTCGCCTCCAATTGTCTCTGTTAGTGTCCCATTTCCAGTGGTGATTCAGTCCTATATGTGGTCTTCCCCTTTTTTTTTTTTCTTTTTTTTTACTCCCTTTGTTAAGAGCCACCAGCTGATGCTACAGTACACTTTGGAATTCAGGATTTTTATATTGAGCTTTGCTGTGAATTGAAATAAAAAATTCCATCCTGGCTTCTGAGATTGTCATTTTCCCGTGCACAAGCTAGTAGAGGTACAGTATTATTTGTTCCACTGCAAGATAATAAATCAAGTATGGGATCAGAGATTGGCACATGGTATCAGTTTTAGTAGATTTTTTTTTGCCAGCACTGTCCCATTGTGTTTCTCTTTGTTTTGTGTTTTGGAGCCCAGTTTGCCTGAGGTAACAATGTGTCACAATCGACTCTTGCTTTGTTTGTGGTGTCAAGATTGTCTTAACTTGTCACATGCATTGTGCGCCTTGCTTTATCTTCACTATCACTTGATATCTTTGTCTTTTCATATTTGGGCTACTGTACTGTTGTGCATGTCTGACAATAGTGTACATGCACCTGGATAAATGATCATGCTGTATCATCCCGGTTAAGTGTTATCTGGTTTCAAAGAGATATCCAGGGGATTATTAGGGGATTACTTACCACTTCGTAAACTGCAGCTGTCCACTTCTGTGAGATGTCTGATCAATGATTGTGTTTCTATATACGTTGGCTCCCTATTGAAGTTATTTATATTGTGCTTTACAATTCATGATTAATCTGCAGGAGCAAAGCTTTGATCCAGAGCTGTCAGCGGAGATGTACTCCCAGGTGATTACGTCTACTTCCTGTCGTCCACTGTCAGCCAGCACATAAAGCACTTGTCACATGGCCCATTCTGATTATGGTTGATATTGACACTGAACTTGAATAAATGTACGCAATGAGAAGATTAGTGTTTCCCAAGAGGCGTGCATCCCCCTGCTGCATTCCTTGCTGATGAGGCTCACTGAGCCTTTTGAGAGACTCGTTTAATACAGGCAAATCCTATCTCTGACTACATAATGTCTAAATAGAAAAGATGGACGAAGATTAATCTGCTGGCCATCTTAAGTGGAACAGCAGTAAAGCAGGGATGAAATTGCACTACGCTTTTTATTGAAAAAATTTTGCATAATTGCAAATTCGCTCCACTTTGCATTGCATAACAGTCGACCCCTGCCATTAAATATTGCAGATCCGAGCCCTCAAGAGCAGGCGTTTTGCTCTTTTGCTTTTTGTCTCCCTTTGTCTTCAGATGCACACCGGTATATTTGACAGTACAGTTTGTTGTAGTGCACGGATGTAAAATCTTCTGTAAACTCATTAGATGATTGGATCTGACCTGTTTAAAGGGAGTCACATCAGCTGTGTTTGGGTAGCGGTGAGAGGTCAGAGGGCAGCACAGGGCCACATAGTACAGGGGATTGGATGGGATTAACCTTGGCCTGCCCCTTTGGCCCCAGGCCCAGATGGGCCAGGAAGAGTGGAATTAGCCAAGCCAGGTAGGGCCATCTGATTCCAAGCCCTCATCCAATTACTGCCTTATCTGCTGGCCAAATGAGATCAATGCATGGAGGGCAGGGAGACCTGGCAGGCTGGCGAAGGTGCGATAATCAGCAGCAGGGAGCAAGGCACTTAACTCCCCTATGTCCCTGAAAGAGCCAGAGCATGTGTTAGGAGCACCACTCACTGCCATTAGCTCCCTGCGCCTGCTGGAGCCTGACCTGCACTTTGCATGAGGACAACTTGGTGTAGTGCATTTAGGCGTCTTGGCTTTTTGTGTTCAAGTACTGCACTTAGGAAGATGAATAATGTGCATAATTACAGTTTTACCTCTTATCCTTGGTTTATCTACCCAGCAGATTACACTGGCTAAAAGGTAGAAGAGTGGGAAAAAAACTGTGTAATTGCTTTTTATATGTATTGCATATGAAAGGCACTTTTAGGCATTTTGGTTAAGAACAACCCTGCACAGTTAATATAGTCCACTGTTAATTTTCTTGTCAATTAGGGGGAAAAACAAATGTTTGACGTTTGGAGGTGTAATTATGAAAATAATTAACCTCTGTGTGCCATAAAAGCAGACAGTTTTGCTCTCTACCTGCAATTCTTGAAATTGAGATGGCTGATTTTCTGATGTGAAATTGTTTTATCCTCTTATTCATGTTCCCTCATTGAATAACTCCTGTTCATAACAGCTTTAAGAAAATACTTTAATGTCTAGATTTCAAACCTCACATAAATAATTCTAAAATTCAAACGTATTGTATTCTCTTTTTAAGACTAGTAACATATTGATGACAGACAGCTGCCATTAACCAAAACTTTACAGTAAGTAGTTATACCTGGAAAGAGTGGCTTGATTTTAAAATGTGTCATCAAATGGAAGTTTTGATAGAAAAGGTCTTTGCTGGCTGAGCCTTTATAAAGCTCTTCATATGTATTCCTGATAGTTCTGCCATGCCAGTGATTGTATTGCAGCACTGATGTGTCCCTTAGCCATCTGGAGGACCGTTCTGTGCCCACAATATGGCCAGAGAGGGACCCATTCTGTTGAATTTATGTTCGGCTATTTCTTCCCATGCTTGTGTTCTGGGCACGAGTATCCATTGGAGAGCAATAGGAAGCCCTGAAAGAGTGTCCGTCCTCAGCTGTGGTCCGGCGATTGTACATCCACCACTACTACCCTGCACTTGCCCCCCTCCCACCTGTCCCTGGCTGATCCTCCTCTTCTCAGCCCAGTTAGATTAAAGTCCTCTTAAATTCACCACAGCAGGCCGGCTGCACAGGGAGAGCTGGCATCACAGGGGCCCTCTGACAATCAGCGCCCGGCTAGAGAGCACTAATGAGCGCTGGGAGGGGAGGTGGGGGCGTTGGCGGATTGCACGCAGACAGCAGCAGTGGTGGGTAGGATTGGAGGGGGTTGTTAGGAAGGGAGGCAGTGGGCTGGCATGCTGCTGGGCTGGGTCCGGTACAGCACTGACTAGATTAGCTTCCAGGGGGCAGAGCTGCAGTCAGTTTGGGAAAATATCACAGCCCATTAGTTAGGAGCAATGAAATGGAGTCAACTTCTGGGACTCCATTAGGCACGCTGCGCTTAGGCAGACAGCGTCCCTTGGTGTGATGTTACTATTCTGGAAGGATTGAGCACAGAGATATAATTGGACTGGGGAAATCAAGCAAGTTTCAGTGGTCCTGGTGGGGCTCTCAGACAGAAAATGAGAACATAGGCCTTTGTATTTTCTCTCCCTCTCTCTGTTAGCTTTACAGCTTTTTGAAAATCAGGAGTGAAAAGGCAGCCAGTGTGCTTGGGTTTTTCTTTTCATTGTTATGTCTCCTCTCTCTCTCTGTGTCTCATTCTGTAGCTCTGTCTCTCTGTTTGCCTCTCCCTCCTTCTGTTTTTCTTATTGGATTTTTCCATCTGCTTTAAATTCATTTTTTTCATTTGTGGCTCCAGCTCTTGCTAACCCTAAGCTAAACAATATGCATTTATTCATCCGTGCCTTTCTCTAAGCATTGATGAGACTGAGGTTTGCGCTTGATAATAAACATGGCTTAGTCTAACACAGGCTGCTTGCTAAGCCTCGCAAGGCTGTTTACTGCAGATCAGTGCCAGCTTACTCCACTAGTTTGGAATTTACTACTGCATCCATGAAAGCAATGCCCAAGTATATAGTATACCAGATTTGTCCTCCTCCTCTGAATTGCCTCCAACAATGATATCTAGATAGCTAGCTGACATTTTGCTTCCTTATAGGCACAACTCAGATGTGGATAGAGCGGACAGGCCCCAGTGCTTCACATAATTGATGTGCAGTTTTTAGCACCAGCATGGGACGTCTCCATCCCTCCAATTTCTAACGGGCATGCCTCACTTGGTTTTTCCCAAAACGCTTGATGTACTCTGTCCTAAATGAAGGACATTTTTGCCAATTCTCCAAGTTAATAAATTTCACTGTAGCAGTCCATCATACCCTTATCATGCCTTCAGTTTAGTGCCTGGAGAGTAATTGGATTGAGTCTCTGATGGTGTATTGCCAGTGTCTTTTACGTAGTCAGTACAATGTTAGCCAATGTATTATTGCTGTAAGGGTAAAGAATTCTGGTGGGGTGTAAATATAGAATATGACTGTTAAGTAGGCCATTCATCAGGTACTTACCATAGCTTTTTCTATGGATTGGTAAGAGATCAATCAGGATCTTCCCATTTAGTCTAATTGGTTTTGTGAGGGATTGGTAAGAATAATTCCATTAGAGGGTCAGAAGGAGATCTGTTCAGTCCAAATACCTTTGTTTTTCTGCCTAATATTTTAAGGAGAAAACATGACTTGAAGCATGGAGAAGCTAAAACATGCTAATGTATAATTCACTGGGATACTGCTTGATAAATGGAGTGTGCTGCATCTCTTTTGCTCTGGCTCTTTGTCCTTTCTATTCGTAGAATTATATGCCCATAGCAGGAGAGTGTTGACATTTGTGCACCTCTTGGGAACACATCACCATGAATGTTATCAGCACCTTAAAGACAGCCCTCAGCCCCCATACATCCCTGGTAGGCACTCTCAGCCCGTGCCTCAAAGGGCACACCCCACCTCAACCTTCCACCCCTGACCTGTCTGCCAGCCTGAAGAAAGAGCCCCTGACAGCTCCTTTGATGGTACGGGGAGGGGCCTGGCTTGTAAAGAATAGGTGAAATGGAGGGTAAAAAGGGGGCCAGCCATTTGAAATGTCTGCACTGAGATCTAATCAGGTTGCAGTGGCTGTGCCTCTTTTTAAAGGAGCACCGCAACATTACAACGAGCAGCCTCTCCCGGGTCCAGGCCTCACAGGGCTTCTCATGTCAGCTCCCCCTCCCTGAGTAACCCTCTAGAACACATCATCCACCTCAGTCCCAGCTCTGGATTTATTCCCCCCCTAAAGCCGCTTTGACAGGTTTGTTATCTGTTCACCCGGTCGGCGAGCCCTGGAGAGTCGCAGCACTGGCAGTTAGAAAGGGGAATGCTACAGGAGAAGCGGGGCAAGTAAATGTCAAGTGAACCACCAAGGATGGATATTATAGCTTCTGGGGACCACAGACAGAGAGAAGGTGGGAGGGAGAGAGAGGCAGACACAGCCTGTCTTTTCTGTCTGGTTTACGGCCCACCACTCAAGATGGCAGTCTGTACTCTCCTATCCATTTCCAGAACATCTATACTCTTCATTAATGTACAAGTTACAATTATACAATACCTTCATTTGATCAGTTTTGTACCCAGATATAGAATAAAAGACAATTTGTATGGTTTTGCTGGCAGCCAATCACTGCAAGCATTCTTTAATTTAATGTAACGTTAATGTAATGTGATTTGACGAAACTGAATCCTTCCATTCACAAAATGGGTATCGATTGAAGTAGAACAAAAAGGTATCAAATGAAGTACTCTATTGTTATCAGAATCACTTTTAGGGTACTGGTATTAGTACTGGTATCATCAGTTTTTAAACAATACCCCGACCTACTTCCAAAGAGCACTGATACACACTACAGATAAGCTGGACACTTAACACACATTAATATAGCTCATTTTCTAACAACGATACCAGTCTAAGCTTCACCTTGAATTTAGAAAGAGGAATGATTTCCATTTGCAGTCTTTTGGCAAAGTGCAGACTTATGTAAAGGTTAAAATGGCTTTTATTATAGCAAGGCACCAAAACAAAAATCATTTGGAATTTGTGAGTATGTGTGTGTACACCACATGTGACGTTTCCTACTTGGCCCCTCAACACTAAATATATAGTATGTATTCCTACTTTAATGTAAAACATACCTTTAGAAGTATGTCTGTATGCAAAAACATGAAGACAAGCACAGATTATGTTACTGTTTCATATGCTGTTATTATTGAAGCATAAAGACTCACATCCCCTTCAAATACCCAAACTTGATTTCATTATAAAAACCAGAACTCATTCTCTAACAGGGATCTTCTGAAAAATAGTCTCATCGTGCCAAACTACATTTCTAATCAGTTTAACTCCAAACATCTGATTCGCAGACAGCAGTCTCATTTCACGAGCTTGGAATCATAAGGTTCTGTGTGGATGGAGTGCAGCTCTGAGATACGAAGCATCAAGGATTTGATTATATCAGCTGTGAAACTGTCATGTACTTTCTATATTTTGGAATATTTAAGACCCCCAAAATAACAAGGCTCCAAGCCTAAAGTAACATTCAAGGGTTTGTATGATGGAAAAACACAATTTTAATAAAAAGAAGTCAGGTGGATCCTTAAAATTCTAATAAAAAAAACTATATTTTATCAACATTCACTGAGGGTTTGTTGCATCCATTATCAAAGTGAAGAGAACATGTTCCTAAAATTGTCAGCCAGCATTGTAGTTATAAGAAAAAATTAAGACTTTAGAATTTAGTTTTTTGTAAAACTGAGATCATCTTGGATTAATTACAGAATCAGAGTTGATGTTTTTCTGTCTCATAGCATTGCATGCATAACAGTTGATCATCAAATTGCATTGATTCTCACACATTTTGGGTCACATGCTTGCTGTCAAATAATGATTATTTAAAGTATGTAAAGCAATTAGCTTGGTTAGGATATTGCTTCTCAGCACTATTACAAATCCTTAGTTTTAGACTTGTATTACACATGATTACTGATACATTTTAATGACATTTAATACGTTTAAGAAAATATTTCAGTTAAGTAAAGTCTTCAAGTAATGCCCCTTTACAGCTGTGTTATTAAATCTGTCTGCCTCATTCCCTCTGTTCTCATTTTGACCACGTAATCTTGTAGAGAGGAATCCTCAGATGTATTTTGGGAAGTTTTCAGTGCAACAGAAATTTGATTTTTTCCTCTTGATTAACTGACTGGCTAATAAGGCTTGTCATTACAGTTCCCAACCTCTGGACTTCCAGCATTATACTGTATATTCTGGTATTCTGGTGCCAGATCACCTGAGCTGATTTAAAGCACCAACCTTGCATAGAGTATTTGCTGCTGGTATGTTTGTGATAAATTTGTTTGGCAACACAAATTTCCACATTGTTAGTCCTCTCAACCCCCTTCCATGCTCAGGGAGGAGAATAGGATCTAAATTGTGTGATCATTTCTTTGGCCTTAATTGCATGGCTCCAGTGAAAGCTTTGCTGCTCTCCCCAATCCTTTTAGAACTACTTAAACGTTCCGCTTGGGTGTGGATTAGTGCATAATGGGCCCAGCAGCAGGCCAGGTACAAGCTATTGAAGTGTTCCTGAGATAGCCTCGGTGGGCCCTAGGGGTAGAGGGGGAGGGTTCATTGTTGGTGTGACAGTTTGGCTGAGTGGATTACATGCAGTTTAGGGGACTGTATTGGATTGGGTCTGTGCCCAATTATCCTCTTGGATTGGATTGCAAGTGAGTAACCTCCTATCCCAATTTCCAGTGCACCAGGTGAAGCTTATAGGATCCTGCTGCTAGGCGTTCCCTGGAACCGTTAAGCCACTGAGCCCAAGGCTAAAGTAGTCATATTCACAGCATGATGTGATAGCAAAAGTTCCACTACTTTTAAATAATTAAGCGTGAAACTACTTTTCCTACCTATCAGTATGTTTTATATTTTATTCATGCATGTTTTGGCTCCTCTATCTGTCATTGTGTCTAAAGGCCTACACAGACTGCATAACATGTTTCATTGTTTCAAGGAGAGTTTACACATCGAAATTAGGCTACAGGTCATACTCGTCGGTTGTTTAACATCTTCTGTGGCTCTGGAGGGAGCTTTCTAAAGTCTGTGAAAACCCCCTATGATGATGTCATCTGGGTAATCTCGTGTTGAAACTGCAGTTTAAAAAAAAAAAATGCCTGATTACAAACTGAAGGATAGAGTTTACCAGGCAGGGAAGGTCTAATGCCACGTTCATACGGTCATATCAGAGTTATCAGAATTAGAAGTATCTTGTGAATAGTGTTCACTTCAACTTTCAAGTCGTAATTACTCATAAAAAAGCTACTGAAAACGTTTCTGTAAGCTCTGATAAATCCAACTTGCCACTTACTAAAATGGAAGTACCTAAAAACCAAACAAATATGGACGCTTCACATCCACCACAGACTATTGCAGTGTATCCCCTATTCAACAGCAGCACAGCACCACTGCTAAATGATTAGCGCTGCTAGCTCAAACCATACTGCAGACAAAAACTCCTGCTGGGTTGTTTTTGACCATTCTTTCATTGAATCTATCTCCTGTGAGTCCTCAACTTAATGAAAGTACAAAACTGAATACCTGGAGTACTCTTCCAAGAGTAATTCTGCTAGATGATGTTGGTGTTACAAATTGGACATTCTACATATTTCTGCCTACATACATATTCAGTTTAGTTCTGTAATAAAATCAGTGTCCTCTGGTGCTTATTCGTTTGCCTTCCACTTTTAGCATCATAACGTTAGAAATACATTATCCAAATGAAATTGAATTTCTTTCTCCTCAGTCTCCCTGTTTGTGTAACTTTGCTTTGAGTTCATTCAGTTGTCATGCTTGGAAATCTCAAATGCTTCTTGAAATGCCCCCTCTCCAGAAATCTCTGCTTGGATAATGGATGTCTCATTTCTTACAATCAAATCATGAGTTATGCAGTAATTTGGCCACTCCATGTGTCGCCGCTGTGTTGTGTGAATGCATTTAACAGAGGCTCACAGGGACTCAGTGTTCCTCTCTCTGTTGTTTTGGTCTGAAATCTGTGAAATAGCTGCTTGACATTGCTGAGTCAAATGAAGGGTTCATATGCTCGTGAAGAAATATGAGTGTGATAGAGAGGGATGTGTCGTTTTTCCCTATATCATTTAATTCTTGGTTATTAAGTCTCTCTTTGCCTAGAATGAAGGAAACGTTTTGGTTGAATCTGCACCTTTTATTGTTTGTGCACTGTGTGCAAAGCTATTTTTTTTTTTTTACTACTAGTGCAATTTTATTTAATAAATGAGATTCTTTTCAACAGCAACGTAAAAGTGTCCACGTTTAGCGCCGCCCTCCCAGCCCCCACCTGCCATTGATTCTCATATGAGGAGCTGTCAGAGCCTGCTGTCGCATTTTTTTCCCCTTTTTTTTGCTGGATACTTGCAAGTGGATAGCAATGAGTCCCCTGACTGCACTGATCTGATTCCATCAGGAAGAGGAGAAAAGCACCACAGCGTCTTGGGAATATTGTGCCTGAAAATGGTAATTTGCCAGCTCGAGCAAATCCTAGGAGAGCAGGGAAGATGAAGAGTAGACAGATTTCACTTGCTTTATTTTTAAAATTTGATAACCGGTACAGGCCTCCAGAGAGGCAGAAACATTCTGCTGCGTGTCATTTGGAAGGAAGTAGAGAATATGGTGGAGATCTGTCAAAGACAGCCTCCCGATCGTTTTCAGTATTCAGTCTGATGTTAGGCATCACTGGGTCCAACCACTGCCTTCATTTATGTGATGCTACTCTCATTTCTCTCAGACTTAAAACACTTTATTAAAAGGCTTAACATTCGCTCCCTAGTATACTTCGCAATATTTTTTCAGATCCCTTGTAAATAGCTCAAGGATGTTACTCCTGAACTCTATCAGCCAAATCTATTCAGATTTGTTTTTCAAAGTGGTTGAAATATGTAGAAGCGAGTCAACAATTAGAAATTATTTGTATAGACCAGAAGCATCTTTGCCATACTTGTTGTCTATGAGGGACTACTGAGCTTCCCCTGGGCTGGCCTTATGGTAAAGAGGAAGTAAGCTAATTGATAAGCTGACAGGCACTGTTTGGTGTCAGGCAAGCAAAAAGGCTACCTCAAGTATTCGCTCCCCCAGGCTATTATTTAATACATCGGTGTTGTTCTCAGTTTCCTCCCTTTATCCAGGAAAAGCTTCCTGCCCTCTCAGTCCTCAGAGGGCTCCTCAGTGACACTTCACACAACTCAGAAAGGAGGAGGGAGAGAGAAACATAGCCACAAAGCCATACTTTAGAGGTATCACTTTGCAATCTGCCCGTCTCCCGGCTCTGGCGTCTCATTTGTTCTGTGTGCTGATGTGCATCAGGGCTCCAGGGCAAGGTGATAGTCTCCAGGGACGAGTTGCAAAGGAAAGTTACCTGAGGAGATAAGACTGTAAAGGGAGAGGGAGGGGCGGGGGGTCTGGATCTTTGTGGATCTTTGTGTTTCTGCAAAACCCAGTAGCAGCAGTTTAGCAGTACCCCGGCAGAAACTTGACTGCAGAGCCAGAGGTCCTTGAATGGGTTGGCTTTGAATGGCTGGGTTCTTTTGAATGTGCTCTGCTTGAATAAGAGGTCTTTGACATGTGAGGGCTCTGTGATTCTCCTGTGCTCCTCTGCTGTTATCAGCACGGCAGGCTCTATATGCTGGAGGAGTAACAGCTCCCATTGCCAGTATTCTCTGATGGCACTTGTTTATGTTTATGGAAGGATAATCTTCATGTTTGAAATGCTCATTAGGTAGTGTTGTGCCTGAATAGCGTTTTACTTTTCCAGTCACGAAAAGAGTGGACTACCTCATGAAATATGACAAATCTCAAAAAAAAAGAATCAACATTGTGACAAAAACATTTTATTATGATTGTGTTCTGTCCATAAAAGACAAAAATGTCAGCATAGTAAGTGATCGACACACCACACCTACAAGCAGTTGTAATATTGAATCCCTCCCGCTGATTTCCTGAGCCTCTTAATTCTTCAAAATATAGAAGCTCATATAGTTTTTGTAATTAACAAATCACAATTTAATCCGCAGTGCATGACAATTCAATTTGTTGATTGTCCCCCTCCCTCCGCCCTCCTCTCTTCGTCTATTTGGGAGCGAAAAGGAAAGAAAAATAATCTCGTTGAATGTATTAATTCAACATGATGAATCCTGTATTCAAGTCAGTGGAGTGAATAATTAAAATTAGCTGATAAAACTTTCAGCAGAATTACTTTGCTGAAATTGCTGAACAGATGTGTCATTTTAATGAAAATCCACAGCCAAGCTCCTTTCCCCTTCCCCTCTGTCGGATAAAAATATTATTCCCATGGCACATTCTTAATTTGGTGGTAAATACACTGGCAGCCATCTCCGGAAGGGTGGGTGGGAGCGGGTGGAGAGAGAGGAAGAGCAACTTGTCACACTTAGTAACTTGATTTCTCCCCCTGCATGCAGTAACAGCTATCTACAGTAATTCACGGCACTCCATTGTTCCAGCAAGTCCCAAGGAGGACTTATTAAAATGCAATAATCTCCCTATTTAAACCGAAACAATAACCATTAGAGTTCCCGCAGATCTAAAACAGAGCGTAAGCCCCCATCTGCTGTGAATGATTAGAGTCTTGACGAGGGAATTTAATTTGCAACATTCAAAGATGGAAATCTGAGCAGATCTCCCCTCCGAGGCTCTCACCCTCATACTCATTTGCCTCTTGCTTTATTTGTCTTTTTAATTATTTATTTAGCTGCCACTAACGTCGCTCTAGGGAGAGGCCATTGGATGCGTTCAGGCTAGACAACAACATGCTTTACAGAGCTGCGGCCCTTTGGAAAACTTTTATTCAGTGTTTTTATATAACATGCTGTGAATGTGATGATACCTTATTTTACACTCTGATGTAAACATATAACATGGTGCATATGGGAGACAGGTTAAACATACTGTATAGAGGTGTCACGGCCAAATCACACAGAGCGTTTTTAAAAGGCATTTTTAACGTCCTTTACTCGCACGTTTCAATGGAACAGATATGCTTCCATTTTATTAAATGTATCAATATTATTGAGACAGGCATCTCACAGAGACCCCCCACATTTTTTTACGCATCAAGTCCGTTTTTGTTGCGTTTAGTGAAGCGTAATCATATATAATAATGTATTTTGGATTTATTAACTATCTATAGTGATTAATCAAGGCTCTGTCTGTGAGCTTGTCTGTTTCACTACAGACAGATGTCCCTTACTCCCTACTGTGGACGGGGAAATAAAAACAATGAATCAATACATAAACACTGTTGATTTCTTCCCGATGGAGTCAACATGAATATTATTTTGGTTCAGTAAATTTCTGCTGTCAGTCGGCCTGGTGAAGGCAGGTTAGCTGGCCGCTGTCCATTCAGCTCCCCTGGAGCTGCTGCTGACTGACGGCTTAACGAGAACTATACGGAAGACGGAGTCAGTGTCCACTCACATCTCGCTCACGTCTCGCTTCCAGTGGGGATTCCCAGTAAGCTAATCATCTATTTGCAAAGTTCTCATCCGTACATCCTCCAATACCTTTACTACAGCAAAGTGCATAATCAATTTGTCCAGCTGTTTATGCCGCATTTTAGGTCACTGTTACAATTGCTAGCTAACTATTATTCTATCCATGTGTCCTATTGTCCAAAACATTGGTCAAAAGCTAGATATCTTGACAACCACTTGCCAGATTGACATTTGGTATGAAAACATTTTGTCCCCTGAAGAGTCCACAAAATCATCAGTGCACGGGGAGTAGCAAGCAGTGCTTTGAGCTAAATGCTAATGTCAGTATGCCAACATACTTACAATGATATTGCTAACATGCTGATATTTAGCAGGTAATGTTTACTATGTTCACCATCTCAGTTTAACGTTTTAGCATGCACTTGGTATTTACTACTGTGTATGTGTATGTGCCATACACAGATTTATGGCATATATGCCATTAGTTTTGCAGGTATTTGGTCATAAACCAAAGTATTGGACAAATTGAAATGTTGACCGAATAATGGTGCTATATTAAAAGTGAAGTGATCACCAAAGTTAATAGAATTCATCCTGTGGAAACAATGCATGTATGTATAAAGTTTTGTGTTAATCCATCCAGTAGATGTTGAGATATTTGACCAGAAAGACAAGCATGGCTAAAAACAAAGCCAAAAAGAACCAACAAGAGCTCTTTAGCATGCCATAGAAAACCCAAGTCTTAACACAAGTCTGCCTAATCTCACCATCTGTATATTAAGCAAGTCAACATAAAAAATAAAATAACTACAGCAACTCTGAAGGTTAGTTTGAGCCAACTTTAGGCACAGCATTCTAACCTGAAGGTACTGAATACAGCTGAAAAGGTTTCCTTTAGAAGCCATACTGAATGGCTTGTATTAATGTTCAGACTCCTTAAGGTGAACTTCTGCACACTTTTCTTGCTTTAATTTCTGTTCTGTAATATTCTCATTCGCTCACATCTATCCAAACAGCTAAACTTGTGAAGATAAAAAAGATGTTACTGCAAGATGAAGAAAATATCTGCTGGTGGCAAAAGTGAATGGCTTAATCAGCCCCACTAGCAGGGAAGCAAAGTTGGCTCAGTGGATTATAACCCTCTTTGTGGTATTTCCCACTAATTCACCGTGGTGTTAGAGCTTCAGAATGTTAATTTATTGAAGGAATCATGGTTTGGCTATAGAAGACAATTCATCATTTCACATAATGACCCCACCCCCGACTCCCACCATCGTAACAGTTTTTGTCGAGAAAGCAAATTCTGGGTTGTACTGTGTAGGAGAAACCAAGAGAGGAGAGGCTACTCTGGGACTTCTGACAAGTTATTCAAGAGTGAAAGATTTAGAGAGCTTTGTGTTTCACCTCCAGACATGTAAGACCATTGTGTCCTTCTTGCTTGGCTCTAAAAATGAACATAGACCCTTTGAAGCTGTTCTGAACCGGGGTTAATTATTTTCAGCCTCATGGTCAACTTATAATGAGTGTTGCTCTTGTGAAAAGCAGGTATATTGAGTTAAAGGAACACGACGACTTATTGGGACTTTAGCTTATTCACCATATCCCCCAGAGTTAGATAAGTCCATACATACTTCTCATCTCGTGCGAGTTGTAATTCACCCACCGGTAGCTTATCCTAGCACGGATCCTGAAGATAATCGGTTCCAACTAGCCTACTGCTCCCAATAAGTGACAAAATAATGCCAACATGTTCCTATTTACATGTTGTGATTTGTACTTATCTAACTCTGGGGGTTACGGTGAATAAGCTAAAGTCCCAATAAGTCGGCGTGTTCCTTTAACTCCACAGGAGCCACTACAATTTCAGTGACAGGTAACACTAATTTCCACCATGTTCCACAGCCTGTCTCCAACATTACCTTAATGATAACGGATCACTTCCCTTTTATGTAAAGCTTTACGTCTAGATATTTCTCTATAATCAGCAATTGTGCGGCATCTCTGAGCGCCTATTTTGATTTTGCGACTTCAAAGCCAACTCTCCAATCTCGAGGATTCTTGCACAGGTGCACAGCTTGCTGGAGGTACCGGGCTCCACCACTCATTGTCAGATGGCGATAGCATCAATCCATAGAGGCACAGCTTCATCATTTCAAATGACTGCCAAAGACGAGAGCTGCACCCTCCATACTGCACCTCAGCAGACTAAAACGTAGCAGGTGCAATGCTAAATTTAAATTAAAAAGTGCCTTACTCTGCAAGTTGCTGTATTCCCATGGGCTTCTTGAGCTACTGATCTATCCGCCTGGTATCATTCATTTCTGGTTGCAAGTGTTCCGAGCGAATCCTAATCCCTGTCTCTGGTTCGCAGTGCGCCCTAGAGACTTCTGATAATGAGCTCGGAGGTTAAAAAAATTCTAGTGCCAGTCTTAGAAGGTGTTGAGTTATGGATGGGGGGGGGGATCCATGGAGCCTCCAGAGACCCAGTTAGGGCCAAACCTTTGGCGAAAGGCATATTATTCCCCAATTTGTGGAAAGCTGTGCCTTTTTGAATTGCAGCTAATTGGCACTCAGTGGAGGAAGACTTCAGAGGGAAACCATTTTTTCATGTATTAGTCCCAACAAAAAGTTCCTTTAAATGTGCTATGAGCACCAAAGCATTCACAAGTTAATGAATATATGTCCTTGACTTGGTTTATATCATCATAACTCACATTAATATATAAATCTTTGTATTTGTTATAGATGATACTAAAAAAGGCACTTACCCAAAGGTTAACTTCTAATAATGTCATTATTAATCATACCTACAGACAATTTAAAACAGTCTACTATGTTAAATCTATTTGTAATATCAAACTAGGAGCCCTTTTAATGGTTGGCTTGAATTGTACAGCATGGGAAATATCACACACAAACGTTTAACGCTTTATCTCATCAATATAAAACACTTCACTCCCGCTAACATCTTCTATTCACTTGAGTGTGGTGTAATTTCCTTCAATAAAATATATTGACAACTTGTTATAATATGTGTAATTATGTCATAAACAGCACCAATGTTTTCTTGTTTAGCAACTTACCCTGGTTGAGCTGCAGACGGTGATTTGATTTGGCAGAGCTGATGTACTTTGTCAACATTAGTTTTCTCACTGCCTGTTGGTCTGTGGCTTGACATAGCAGTAAATCCACTGTGTCAGTCACACTGTGATTCTGTTAGACACCCAGTATCTGTCAGAATCAGGGGAGTTAGCAGGAAGGTGGGGCTGGGTCACTGAAAGCCACATATGATCTACAGTAGAGAAAGTGATCTACAGTAACTGTGTGTAATGGGCCTGGATGTTCAACACGGTTAAAGTTAAAGCTGTAATGCCTATGACTGAAGTTATTGTGCATCAGCCAAGTAATCTGGTGAAAGATGGTCTGGTAATATGCTTTGATTAATTCTGTATACGAAAAAACTTTACCTGCAGCTTGAACAGTTGTATTGAATGTAGTTGTGCAGCAGTCCTTAGTTCCTTTTTTTTTTAAAGAAAATGTGGTTACCTAAATATTACACGGATTCCTTTGATGAATAATTCTTCTTGAATACCATCTTCTCCTTTAATGTTGCCTTTTTATATTCTACTCATCCTTTCCCTTTCAACGTGAGCAAGAACAACATCCCCCAAATAAAACAGTTGCCATAATGAATAAATTGAGTAACTGCAGCTAGCGTACCTTGACATTTTACTCCTCAGCTACAAAACATTTTCACTTTGTTGACTTATCTCAGTTTTGTATTGCAGTTAATTAAAGGAGAAAGAACTTTCTGTTAAAGTAATGTATTAAAGCCCTGTAGTGGCTCAGCCTAATAAGGCTAATTATCCATTGTGGATGTCCAGTCCAGACAGGCCTTTCTTTTGATTGCTTTAATTAATTACAACACACTCAGTGGTGCTCTTACAGCCTGCTCGAATGGCAGGGAATGAGAAGCACTGCAGCTAACTGGTGAAGTGGCAAAGGATTTGCAGCCAGGAGAATACTGAAGGATTACGGCAAAATCGTCCACATCTGCTCTTTGGATTCAGGTAAAGTGCCATTTAGTTGGGCGATCACATCGCTTTATCACGTAAGTTAACAAATCAGGCCCTTATTTATTTCTCTACAGAGAGGATATTTGCCTGCAAGATTTTTGCGTTTACATATGACTGGCTAAAAAATAGCACATCTTTCTTCTAGAAACTCCTTAAAGGTCCCATGGCATGAAAATTTCACTTTATGAGGTTTTTTAACATTAATATGTGTTCCCCCAGCCTGCCTATGGTCCCCCGGTGGCTGGAAATGGTGATAGGTGTAAACCGAGCCCTGGGTATCCTGCTCTGCCTTTGAGAAAATGAAAGCTCAGATGGGCCGATCTGGACTCTTGTTCCTTATGAGGTCATAAGGAGCAAGGTTACCTCCCCTTTCTCTGCTTTGCCCGCCCAGAGAATTTGGCCCACCCATGAGAGAGAGGCATCATGGCTTTCAAACGAGCAAAGTGGCAGTTGGTCATAAAAGAGACTTCAGATACAGTATTAGGGGACCACTAAGGCCTTTTTTAAAAGAGACTTCAGATACAGTATTAGGGGACCACTAAGGCCTTTTTTAAAAGAGACTTCAGATACAGTATTAGGGCACCACTAAGGTCTATATAAAAGCATCCAAAGAGCACCATGTCATGGGACCTTTAATTGGACTAATAATTTAGCTGACACATAGTTTATTTGAAAATAATTCTCTGTAATATTTAGGTGGCAGTGACACGGTTTTCACATTAATACCACCAGACTTGATCGGGTCCTGATGAGCTACCGTGCATGTGTGTATGCTTGAGTGGCATGGTAGGATGGAATGCGTCATGGCGTTTCTTTTAGGTTGAGGGTTTTATTCCACATCACCAAGACGATAGTGTTAGATGCCTGGGTCATTAGCCGTGCTGGTGTTGGTACAGGCCCTCATCACTTCCCCTGGCTGAGCCCAGCAGCATGCAGCGCATTACAGCTGGCACGTCACTCTCAGCTGTATAAATCTGTGCTTTGTTACACTCTCGTGCCCCAACTTGGAGAGCCATGAGTAATGGGATTGTTATAGTGCCTGGCCACCTTTCTGATTTTCTGCAAAGCTTTTTTGAGCTCCCCAGGCAAGCATTTAGCTGAACACCTCAATATGACTGGTTAGGGTGATTTTCTGTAGCCATTATGGTCTTTTTGTTTGAAAGACTAAACCTCATTTTAATGTAACATGTGTGCATTCCACTATGTGATGATATGCACTGAGTAAATATGGTTATATTGTAAATGTGTGAAGGCTAACTATATTGGAAATCCATTTCTGCAATATGTGAATGGCATTAATAGAAATGATAGAGGACAGTATTAATATCACAGGATAGATTATCAATCCATATATTCCCTACAGTATGTGGACAGCTAGTTAAATTATTTTACTGTGACTCAATGCATGGATTTAACATCAATGAAGCAGAAAGTAGTGAAAAATCTGTCAAGATTTATGCTCTTAAGGAATAGGCTGTCTCCACAGCCATTTGGCTCCAGCAAAGTGTGGAAAATCATAATGAAGAAAGGCAAGTGAGGGGAAAAAGTTCTTGACCTGAATTCTGTTGGTTTTGTGACAATGAGAAAGATAAGTGGTTGTGACAGTTGTGAATGATGTTCTGCCACGGGCCTGTGAGCTGTGCTGTGGCTAAATTGACACCATTGTCAAACACACTTTTCGCAATGCCCAAACCTCCCGTGAACCATTTAATGCGGAAAATGGGAACCCTAATTCTTCATTAACTCGGAGGAAAAAGGAGATTTGGTCATGTAATTTTCTCCTCACTGGCTTTTTTAAAGATTCCAATAACCAAGCATTTACAGTTGACTGAGCAAGAACTGCTCCACCCACACCAACCCCCTCTGTCCTCTACCCTCTCTTCTTATCCTCTTTTTATAACGTCGACACGCCGGCTGTGAAACCTAGTGATGCTTATAGCCAGACTTATTGCCATGGTTATCTTTAATGACTTTGAAATGTATTGGCCTCGTTAATAAGCGGCGAGGTTATCAATTCCTCTAATTAGGCTGCATGCTCCCCGAAGAAATTTCACATTAAAGAGCCAAAAGATGAGTCGGAGGCAAGGGACGCTCTCTTGCAAGAGGTTGTTGGGGATTGGGGGGGGTGATTTGGAGCTAAAATTCAAAGTCTCACCCCATCTGGGAGGATTAGCATGAAATCATTGTACTTCCACAACCACCTAGCTCCCATTCTAATACAACACCCCCCACCCTAACCCTTGCCGCCACCACCGCACCCTCTCCCCTTGAAGATGACTGTTTCACTTACACATTATAGCTATCAGCAGATGTGTGTGTGCAGGAGGGGTAATCACAGGCGGGCAGGGCTGGGTGGCGGTAATGGGACATGAGCACTGCTGAGGTGTGTAATACGATCAGGAGTTACTGTCACAGAGCACTGATGTGCATATCTCAGGCTGACATGTTGAGGCCGCAGCGAGGCCATTTGGGTAAGCTTTATGTGGCGTTTCAGGGGAGCTTCAGTCAGCTGCCAGCGAGGAATATTGGCCTTTTTAGATGAAATGGATGCCTGCCTTCTGTCTTTGTCACTTCTCTGAGTCTGTGTGCTTGGCAGCTCTGAAATAGTCAGATGTACAGCATATACTATGCATGGCTTAGGTTGACAGAGCCTGTTATTTATGTTGCAAAGAATGCGAAACAAAGGGATACTGTGTCATTAGTTAGCATTTTGAAGTGAAGATAATTGCAATCCAAATGTTCATAAATATCTATGTAAATATGTACAGTTCCAAATCATATTTGATTTCCACACTCAGTTGTAACACTAGACATTGCATTACTGGTATAGCCATCTACCAACGACCTATTATACTAATGTATTTCAAAATAACGTGCAGGAATTCTTGGAAGAGGTTAACATTTTTATTTTGTCCTACTGCATATAATGTGTTTCTGTGTGTGCATCTACAATATGTGCATACTTTGGACACGTGTGTCACCAAAATAGAGATTAGCTATAAATGGCTGTGATTTATTTTTGCCGCGGCCCCAGCAGCCAGACTGAGCCTCCTGCAAATTTATAGCCAAATGTCACTTTTACATGATGGGTTTGTAACAAATATCTGCTGCATATTGTTAAATTAATCTTCCATTTAAAATTAATGGAGTTAGACTCCCCAGGTTCAATGTAATTTGGTGTTCACGGGCAGCAAGTAACGCCATGTGAATACAGAATGAGTTGAGGCCAAACGGCCTAATCTTCCATCACCTTGAACCTGAGAGGAGAGGACGCCTCATCCAGCAGTGGCTAATGAGATTGTGCTCACCTCCTGGGAGAAAGAGAGACAGGGAGGGAGGAAGGGTTTTGTGGGAGGGAGGGCGAGTCAGAAAGATGGAGGAAAAGAGGATGGATGTGTTGAAGCATGCCACGGCGGAGAAAGGCAAACAGAATATGAGGTGAGAGAATGATGGTCCAAGCGCTGGAAGAGGGACGTGAAAAAGGAGGCTGGGAGATATATAGAGCAGGTGCCTTATAGCAGCTTGTGGTTTTCCACCCCGTCTCACCACTTGTCTTATTTTCCTCAACTCTAAGTCCTGCTCTAGGACGTGGTTGATGTATGTAGCCAGGGCATGTTGAGATGAAATGAATTCTATATCATTATTTTACAATCCTCACCCCGCCATGACAAAGACAGAGGACATATTTCACCACTAAGGATGCACCACTCAGCAGGGGTGTCTGTCTCTCCATAATTCATAAAATGAGAAAAAGCTTCCCCTGTGCAAGCCAGGCCATATTATTGTCAAAGAAACCACAGGGAATAGCTCTCTGCTTCCACAAACAGTGTTCTCTGTGTGTCTGCTGTTACATATAGCCTCATATTCCTGTTGCTATAGAATCAGGTAGCCCATGTCCGCAATAGTGATGTTTAAGCAAATGTGATGTTTAAGCAAATGTGATTTTGATGACAAATCTTATGCTGCACTACAAAAACAGAAACGTGCACACACAGCGAAGCTCTCTTATTCCTTTATCTGCTGTGGATGCTGTTATATTGACCGTCTTTGCAATGCACTGCCCCCCAGCAGTTTCTGTTTTTATTTAGTTTTCCTCACCTGCATCCTCTGATAACAACTGACACAGTAAATTGACGTTTTCACAGCGCTGTGCCAGCTCCAAAAAACATATGCGCCGCTAACGGTCCGCATACGTTATGCGTTCAATGTAGCCAAAGTCGCACAACCTTAATAGTTGTGTGATGTGTAAATCAATCTTGTTTTTATCTATATTTCAAAAAGTATGTGCACTAAAACACAATTGTGCTTGTGGTCACACAGTGTGTTTGGACACCCTCATAAATAGTTGTGTGATGTTTAAATCACCGCTCAACAACTTCCCCCCCCGCCCGAAAAAAAAATCCTAGGGGAAACACTGATCAGTGTATTTTTATGTAATTGTTTATAATATCCACAAGTGTCCATACATTGATAGGCATGAGATACTCTAAATGTAATTAGTTCTGGACCAATGCCTGTGCTGATTACCTGCCTCTACCCCTGTTTTTAATCACTTGGCTAATGACATACTAATATTATTAATCTCTGCTAAGTTCTACATGCCTTCCTTCACTCATTAATACATTTTCTCTTCATCACCTACTTGTTTTATCACACCCTCAGCACTTTGTCCTTTCACTCCCTTTGCTTGTTTCTAATTTTTCTTGGCTGGTACATACTAATTCACACACCTACACACTCATTTGTTTGTCCATTCATTAATTGATTCCATTGATCCCATGCTCTCATTCGCCTCATGCCCACATATAATCAATGCACCTCTTTGTTTGGTTGTGTTGTTTAGAAGCCAAGCAGCATGTTAAAGGCCTAAAGATGCTTGACTAAATCAACTGATGCTCTTAGGCCTCCTACTTCCTCCGTTGTGTTCAGTAACCGAGTCACTTTTTAATGTCAGGGGCTGCTGCTAATGAAGCCCAGGATGGCCGTCACCGTTTGGCATCTCTCTCTCTCTCTCTCTCTCTCTCGTCAATGTGTCCCGACGATCCTCCCTGCCTCTGAGCAGCTACTTGGCTCGGTTTCAGACCTGTCCTATATGAGCGATGGAGTGCCTCACTGTCTGTCTCCTCCGGGGTTTACATATCGATGGCTTGGCACCCAGCGAGGATTGATCAGGAAATAAGTTGCTGTCAACCAGCTTTAAAAAAAAGATTAAAGATTTTGTACATGGCCCTGCACACTCCACTCTAATAATCGCAGCCGGGGGGGGGGCCCTTGCTCTTCCTCCCTGGGCCCAAATGTATTGAGTGGGCTGTGGGGTTATAAAGTTCCAGCTGGCAACATTTGTTTAATTACTTAAATAGATTAGATCAAAGCTTTTTAAGCAATTATGTCAGTGCTTTCAAGGCCCTAACACAGCGATAAATGGATTAATTCAGCTGGACTCGCATACAGCAAACATTCCCCTTTACAGGGTCAAATGGGGGTCACTAACAAGTGAGCTCAATGCTGGGGAATTGTATTGAATGAACGAGTAAGGTGCATTGTGAACATAGACTGCACTACAATCCCAGACATTAGGAGAGGATAGCAACCTTGAGGTTGTTCAGGTTGCAGTGGGGTCAACATTGAGAATGGAGATAAGTAACATTGACCCAAATGCTTTTAAACTATATTCTGCTGTCTCTCATAGCCATTGACAGATCAGGGAGAGAGACACCAAGAGGAAGCTGCACAGTGGTGCAGGAAATAGTCTCTCAGGAAACAAAGGCTCCACTTCATGTCAGACAAGCTCCATTAGGTTGTTAGTATGTGTGTCTGCCATTTATTGCGAGGGACAAAATGCTTGGATAGCAGACTGGGAAGCATAACAATAGTCTTTATCTACTCAACTGTGTCTACGTGTGTGAGGCTGATGGTGGCTGTGGTGTGCAAAGGAATATGTGGAAGTGGAGGGATGCAGGGGACAACAGGGAGCAGCTGGAGGGTAGCAGGGGCTGCTTTGGCTTTGTGTTTTTATGGACCAGGGCCACTGAGACAACTAGGATGTTCTTCAAAGTGGGAAGTTCATGAAGGCTGCTGTGAATACTCCTGGGAAGTTGTATCATAGGTAGCATCTAACACCTGGCAACACTTGGACACTAATGGAAACAACTAAAAAATGTCTTGCAGCACATGTGTATAAAATATTGAACAAACATGAACGTGTTGTTGCAAAAAACAATGTGTATCAGCAAACAACAAACAAGAACATCACAGAAATTGTGTTGAGATGAAGGTTTCAGGACTTGAGCAAATCCCTGCAGTGGACACCACGTGATACACACACATCGCATTTCTCACTGTATTACCTTGCAAAACTGTCCACCTTGTGCTGCTTTGCAATAAAACCTTTTCAGTGCCATTGTAGAGTACATTTTTATCACGAAGCTTCACGAGGCAGCTGTAAACACAGCCTCGCAATATACAGAAACAGTTGTACAGGGGGATGGCAATGTAATGCATAGAGTTAATCTTTATCGGTTTTCATTCTGACAGATGTTTGCTATAACCTTTACAGTTGAAAACATCTGACTTAAGGGGAAAACTAAATAAAGTTATGGTATATTTCTTTTTAAGAACAAGTATCTGGTCCACACCCTGACTGCTGACTTGAAATAGGTGAGGCTGTGTGGCCCTCAACTTGGTCCTACATTACAATGTACAGTACAGTAAACTGATTCATGAGCTATGTCCCTCTACAGTATGTACAGTATGTAGCAATCATTCAGTAATAATAGGACTTGCTATCCAGTTGCAATTGACTTAAAACTCCTAGATACAGTATCTTAGAATTGTTGACGGAGAATCATCATTGATATAAACAGTATATATATATATATATATATATATATATATATATATATATATATATAGCAGAAATCCAGTATTCACGTCACAAAGAAATCAATCAGGAATGTGAACTTGCATGTGTATGATTGGCCAACGCAGTGCCTTACCACATGATCCAGCATTAGTTGAGCAAGGTTACACTTTTTTTCCCGACAACCCTGCTTTTTTTGCCAAAGCCTCACGTCAGCAGCATAGTCCTATTCAAGTGGAGGTGGTGGCTGAGTTTTTCTGTGCAGAGCTGAAGTGGGTCTGAACGTAGCCTGAATATCTAATCCCTAGACAGACCCGTGTTTTACTATGAAGATATCCTGTTGGATGAAATATACGGTGCACTGCATAGTTTGACAGTAAGTGTTGTTCCTTGTTTGACTGGCAAAGCTTTAAAATTTCAGTTTTTCCATTGAATTGTGTTTAAAGTGCCTTTTGAAATATTCAAACGCAGCTTCAGAGTTCAAACTCAAAGCTGCTAACTATCTTAAGAAAGGAGGAAAGAAGGAAAGCATGCCTTTATTAGTCCCTCCAGGGGAAATTCAACTTTTTCACGCTTTTACACACACACACACACACACACACAGGCTCAAAACACACACACACACACATGCACAAAAAGGACCTATACACATTCATTAATGGAGAGATGTCAGAGCGACTGGGCTGCCCATGGACAGGCGCCCCAAGCAGTTGGGGGGTCAGTTGCCTTGCTCAAGGGCGCCTCGGCTCGGGCCTACTACACAGCACCCTTGATTCTGCTGAGTATTAAGTCATCAACATTAGGTATTGTTTTCAAATTTCTCATGAATAGTGTAAATGGGGAATAGGCCATGTGCTGGAGGCTTATACAGTTTAAAAGCCATATAAGGAACTTTCCTTGTTGTCTTTTTGGTCCATGAAGACATCACTTTTTGTCAGCTCAAACTATTTGTTTTTTGTGATCAATTATTTTTTTTTTTTATTGGCACCTTCAGATATACAAAACAAGTTACACAACGTGTGACAGGTAATGGCAGACGGTGCGCATCACATCAGATATTATTAATGTTGTTTTATTCCAGAACTCATGCACCTGTTCACACTCCCAGACCATGTGCAGGAAAGTTCCAGTTTGTTCAGGTTAGTTCAAACTATTTTTGAAACTCAACCCTTAACCTTTTTTAAATCCACAAGCCTTCAACATACCTGTTTGGCCTCTTTTTCCTGGCCATCACCTTTGACTCCTTTGCCTCACTTCCCTACAGCCCTAGGCTCTACCCATGGCTGGTCCTGGACGTTGAGGGAAAATAATACAGCCTTTCGTTTCCGTCTCACAATGGGTGCAATATCTTGTAGAACAGGTTTTACATAATGTACATGTTTATAACATTCTACAGATTATTCTTAGTATATAATAATCCAGTAGAGAGCATTAATAGAGGCTGATAAATTATAGTAAAAACAAATGAAACGTACATAATTATTTATGGTATTAGGGACATGTAATTAGATTAGCTACAAACTATAACTTTGTTTACTGCTCAATCAACTCGTAGGAATATGTAATTATTAATTAACATTTAACTCAAAATCTATGCCACCAGCAACAGCAGCATGTGATTCAGAGGATGAAGTTGTCAACTCCTCAATATCCTCCCTGGATACGGATTTCCTCTCCAATGCCCTTCTAGTGCACATGGGGACAGATGAATAATTATCTCACCATCTCCTATCATGTATTCATTTTTCTCATCTACTCACTTCATCTCTTTCTTTTCCAAGCCTCACAACTTTTGATTTAATGACCTGCTTAATGATCAGCTTGGGGGAGATTCCAAAAGACTAAGTGCAGATTCACATTTTAAAATGCAGGCTTAGCAGTGGCATTCTCCGCTGCCAAGAATGGATTTTCCCTGGTGCCCTGATGGTGAAGTAGTTAAGCTCCTCGTTGTTGCCCATCTGAGCTCTGCACTGTCTTTCACTCTGTACTAAAAATGCCAAGAGAGGAATCACTGAGCTTTTTGTCCTTTCTTGTCATAGATGAAGTAGTCTCGCATTGCCAGACCTTCCTCCACAGAGCTGCAGAGGAGGGTCTGGCTAGTCCACACAGCATTCCGGGATGGGAGAAAAAGATGTGCTCTGGTTTATTGGCATTTCTTTAAACCATTCAATTCAATTCAGTTCAATGTAATTCAATTAAATTCAGTTTGAATTGAATAAACCAATCACAATCGTCTTGGGCGACACTACGCACCGGACGGAACAGTGGTGTCTTTGCAAAATAGCCTCGGGAAGGAACTTGTTTTGGTGTGTACGTTCAAAAGTAGTTTTAGTCGTGCAACAGAAAACTCAGATTGGACAGATAGTCTAGCTAGCTGTCTGGATTTACCCTGCAGAGACCTGAGGAGCAGTTAACCATAGTCCTCACAAATCCACCGGAGTTTAGAACGCCAACACAAATAAAGCGGAAGGTAACGGACATCCGGCTGAAATGAGGGAAATCTGGCGAAATTTCCGTCGGCACCTGAACAATCCCGGAAATGAAACGTCGTCGATATAGACTATAGATGAAGCCATGACTCTTCTAATCATCTTAAGTGATATATTTTCTTTTAGTGTATGGGGAAGACTTGACATTATGTTGATAATAAGAATACATACTAGTCCTTTGCCTTATTAAAACCAGCGGAGCTCCTGGAGAGGTGGTGAGAAAATATAAATTAGCAGGGTCCTGAACACATGCTGAATGTAAAGTCCCCATAGAGGAACTGGCTATTGCATTGCATATTGTGAAGAAATGGTGCTCAGTTTACACTGGAATCAAAAGAAACAGGATGAAGGGGCCTTGAAACATTTATGAGTTGCGAAGGATCTGACCTGGGGAAAAACATCCCTGATCTAATTGTAGAACTTGAAGTGGATCTGCTGGCTCCCCAGATGCTTGGAAAGGCTACGATTAGACCAGGAACCTCAGTGGTTTCCTTAATTTATACCCCTTGCTGCTGACGCATACTTCTGTCCAGTGGAAAATACTGCAGCCTCCCCCAGTGCATAGCTTGCAGGTGACAAATAGCTCCTGCTTCACACTCCATTTGGTCTGAGGCAGCTCACACCCTCCTCCCTGTCTTCCATCCTTGAGCCTCCGTCATACTCTGCCCCTCCTGTTTCCTCTCCAGGCGCTGACCTTTCAGATGATGCCTTTCCCGGCCTCCCTGGCCAGTAGCTCCCCTGGGAGCTATAATGGACTCAGTGTTAATTGCCTGTTGAAGGACAGAGGCAGTTTCGGCACAGCCTGATTGCAGACTCCCTTGAGAGTACAGCTGTCTGTTTGTGTGATTGTTTCTCTAATGCAGCACGGCTGGAAAATTCACCCAGCATGTGCCTACGCATATGTAGACAGACACAGTGCACATATGGCACACAGCTTACTTGCAATTTTAACATGTACACATTTCATGTTACTTAAGATGGAGAGAGGCATCAAATCGGTCGGGTGGTGCAACACAGTGTAAGTTTGTGATGTCTTACCCACAAGATTTTTGTACATTTGAGTGGACATTGAGACACTACTTGATGCTTTTGCCGGTACTTGCCCCTACAAAGTGGCACTGGACGTGGTTCACATCAACTTGGCCTCCCCTTGTGGCCTGGGTGTCAGCATAATTCATAGCCACAGACAAAAGCCAGAGAGGAGAGATTTATCACCTACTCCCTGGATTATTTTTTTTTATCTTTTATTCAGAGGAATCGAGCTGGATGTAAGGTTAACTCTTTCAGCCCTCTGATTCTTGAGGGTCATTGAATAATGATTGTCTACTGTGCTGCCATTTCCATGGATACAGCCCCTTGTGTACCGCAGCCCTCACACATAGTTGAAAGGATAAAAGCCTACGATACAGAAATGAGTGGAAGCCATACCACTTCCACTACAACAAGCCAGTGAAGGGTATCATTCCTATTCTCTGATTATTAGCATACTTGTAAATAGCCTCAATATACCGCCTGATGTTAGGACTCCTAACATTAGGCGAGAAAGGAGAATGCAGGCTCAGAGATGATTTTTTGAAAGAAAAACTCAGGAGGAGCGACCAGGTGAAAACTCACCACCCCTCACCCCCATACCTAAAGAAAAGCCTCTGTGTACGTGGCCCATGGCTAGACCTTGATCTCCGTGGTTTGAAGTTGAAAGCAGGTTCCATGGCCCTGGCGGCCAGAGAGTGATTCCTGCTAGATAAGGACCCCCCCCGTCATCCCCTGTTCATCTCTGAGCTCTGCTGTCACGGTGAGGCTGATTCACATGAACAGCCTGCCTGCTGGGCAGACCAGGCCAGGAGACAGCCACGCTGGGGATTTATTTTGACATGCTGCCAAATTCCCGGTAGTCATCAATGTGGAATTTCTCAAGAATTCTGAGAACTGAATATTGACATGACAGCCATACATGTTTTGCCACATCCATGAAGTAAATGATAGTGTACACTTTTGCTTTGATACAGCACATATTCTCAATTTTGACTCCTATCCTGTTGTCGGAGCTGGAAGAACCATGTTGTTAGTTTTTATTTCTGTGTCATGCCAAACATTTGGCCCATCTAAAATGGGCAAAACACCGCTGTATATCCTAAAATATGATATATAACATCTTCTGCCTATTTATTTATTTATTAATTTATCAAATACATTATGCTCTGAAAGCCTAAAATGTATTCTGATGAAGGGCTGTTTTTCATCAAGTAATTGGCTAACTAACATTTGTGTGTCCGTTTATTTCTCTCGATTGACCATATATTTCTCTCTTCAGTAATTCTGTAGTTCCAACTTGTTTCCATCGATGCAGTTTTCATTATGGCCTCCACCCGCTGTCATCATTTTCAGTATGTCTATGTTTTCGAGGGGAGAGCAGAAGTAAGTGCCTAAAAATAAGCTTGAGTCAACTGGAGATGTGTAATGTTTTTAAAATCCGTTTTGGTTAAGTGGACATGATAAATCATTTCAATTACACACATGACTAATTTTTTTTTAAATTTAGCTGGGGATTCAATTAGCTGGTGTCTGATGGGAGGACTGGGGGAGGAAAAAAGGTCCACCATGCTACATACAGCAGCATAATCACATTAAAAAGCCATGAAGGGGCCCTTGTTAAGAACAAGAAATCACCTTGAGTTAAGAAAAGAATAATTTGAGACATCCTAGACCTCATGGGTAAACTCAGCCACAAGCTTGAAGACCAGTTTAGGCTTAAAGCTTAATGGCTCATAATATTTTATTGTGGAGACATTTTTTGCAGTTATACCACGGACATGGAGAAAATGATTGGCCAGGGTGCGGCTTATTTTTTCAGTAAACCGCAAAGTTATGATGCCGCAGTCTCACTCTTCTACGTCAATACGCATAGCTGCAGGCATAGCCTACTCTTTTCAGCTGTTTCTGGCAACAGCCTGCTGGAGAGGGAATCCACCATTTATTCGTTCATAAGGATAATGCTAACACAAAACTTACAGTTAAAGCACATAAACACAAAACACTTGGTTTCCATAACCCTTGCAGTTAAAACGAATAAATACATAAATACAAAAACGTCATATGACTTTGGCATATCTCTCTGTCTGGTCTTAGCAGTATGTACAAAATGAGAACAATGAACAGTTTGTGTCTGTAGAACCACACGCCACTGCGGCTCACAACACAAACACTCACTTCGGTAAAGTAGCAATTGCAAATTACAAAATATATGGATTTCATTTAAAATGCCTCTGTACTGTAGTTATACAGAAACTCACAAGTTGAGTACATCTTGAGTATTAGCACACCATGCAGCACTCATTTCACTACATTCTTTTATTTGACAGCCCTCATAATGTAAGGCCTTTTAGTATTCGTGTTAAGCAGCAGCTTGACTCAAGGGTCATAGGTGATCAGCATGGGCGCTGGAAGTAGTCTTTCTAGTAGTCTTTTTCACAGTAGTGGGAAGATATAGGCAACAGTAGCTAAATTAAACAGACAAATTATTCCAAATGGTGTTCTTTAATATTGAATCGCAGCAAAACAGTTCCAGGATTTAACCTATTTTGACGCGCTCTGAGCACCAACCAGCTGAGTTGAATGCGTGCTCACTGGAAGCGCTTGTTGCTGGATGCACAGCACCGCTCTGGCCAGCATGTGTGTAGCAATGGCCCACGTTTCTCATAATGCAGTGTTGTGTTAACTTTTATGTGCAAAAATGCAAATGTTACTTTTTGTGCTGATTTATAGTTAACCATTAGTGAGTTAGCTGTTACATTTTTTCAGGCCAACAGAATTTCTATGGACAAATTGCGTAATTTGGTCCTCCCACTTCTCAAGTGAATCCGGCGCTCCTTTGCTATAGTGCAGAATAGGCCTTTAAATAAATAAATAAATTCAAATGTGCTCCTTAACAGCTTGTGTTGTTTAAATGATATATTGAATATAATGTTGATGTTTTGTGGTATTTTTGCTCTTTTTGTTTCTGCTTTGTAGTGATATGCACCTCTTGCTTGGCCTAAAATGCCAGCAGAGCTGAAATGTTTTGATCATATGGGCCTTTTGCTGTTGGTCCATACAAAATGTTCTTGTTCTGGACCTTTAATTGTGTAGGTGCTCTATGCTATAATTACTGTGTTATTGACTTGCTTTTGAAGGATGTTTTTGCTGCTTTTTAAAAGCTTGCTGTGTATATACTCCTACTCTATACATGCTTACATGTCATACTCACAATCCCTCATCCTTTGTGTGTGGTGACTACCCAGGAATCAAGAGTGTGATGGTAGAAAAAGGCAGATTTGAAAGGAAAGTTTGATTTGTTCCCCAGTGACTGCATGCTTTGGGCTCTCACAATTCTCGCCCTCCTGCTCACAAGGCAAATTGCTGGAACGGTTGTCGATCAGGAGAAAGCAGAGCAGAGGTTGGGGAGGGTGACTGTCTTTTGTCTTCAACCAGCATTACCACGCCTGTTTAGTTTTTTTGTTAAAGCAATGGAATCCATCAGCAGCCTCCCATAAGAATTGTAAGAAAGCTAATAGCAGGTGGCAGTAGATGTGAAATGGGCCTTTGGACTGGGCAGCCAGGGAGAAGATAATGCAGCCATTCAGACTCTCTCTAGCAGGGGCCCCCTTTGTGCCCAGAGCTGACATGCTACTTTCGCTGGGGCTTCTGAAAGGGTCCATTTTCTTCAATTTGTCTGAAAGCCGCTGACTTATGTGACAATTTAAAGACTTTGGATGTTAAAGTTTCCTTAACCCACCGACACCTGAATGGATCTTTTGTCCTGCACTGTGATCTGTCTGTCATTCTCACATGATCCTACAAAAAGAGGAGAGTTAAAAGCTGCCGAGAGGGCTCCCTGGCGGGAGCTCCTCAAAGATGACCAGGGCACTCTGAAGAGGCCCAGATGACTTTAATTCTGTGCAAGAACGAGAGGAGGAGAGAAGGTTGGATAAGGATCCCCAGTTAGTGCCCGCAAATGTGTCCATTTCCACACAAGGTATGCATTATTCAGCAGCACTGATCGACTGGACTCACTACACAGCGAGCCAAATGTGACTCTTGGCTTCTTCGGATTTTCGACAGTTTATAGGAAAACATGGTCTGATCCCTGACGAGGTTGACATGTCTCAGAGCCTTGCATGCACTGATGAGATAGGCAAAGTAAGATTTTACAATAGCAGATAATCACATTGTGACTTGAGGATCATCATTTAATACATTCTGGTTACAATTACAATCTTTGTATAGACAAACCCTTTACAGCCTTAGAATATAGTTTAACATCACATTTAGGTCTCATAACCAAATTTATTCCAAAACATACTGTAAACAAAAAATCATGAACACTTTATTAATTTCAATACATTTCAAAGTGATGAATGCACACAATACCAGTAATGTTCCCACAGTTACATCATTCTATAATTCTGTGCCAAGCCTTAAAATTGAGATTAGGCTTCTCCCCCTCATTCTCCATATGCATCAATGAGACAGTTAATAACAGTTATTGAGGAGCAAGTATTCAAGCATCTTGACATGGATACAGCGACCTCACACACATGAAATGTAGATCATCTCCACAGAGCCTTGTCCCTCTCTGGCTTTTGATTCATTATTACTGGCTAACCATAGAACTGTCCCTGATGCACATGCAGAACAAGAGCCACACACAATGGAGGTGCAGTGAACTGTTAAAAGCTATTATGTCTGAAATGAAATGAACACAGAGCCAAGGTAAGGTATATACAGTACAGTATATATATATATATATATAGTATATATATACAGTATACTGTGAAACAATGTTAGGAGTTTAAGGTTTAAATAATGCCCAGCACTCTATGGGATATTTAAAATGCCCCAAAAAAAACAAATGAAATACAATACCCATTTCTTAAATTGTTCATGCTACATTAATATGAAAACACAAAAAACAAAGTGAAGTGGTGTATTGTATTTCAGTGTCGTGTGTCAGAGGGCAGCATAGACCTTCCAATACTTTTTTTTTTTTTTTTTTTAAATGAAAATGAATTGTCAAAGCCAAGATAAATAACAATCAACTGTCCAATCACAGCATGGGAGCGGGACGATGGGCGGAGCTTATCATTGCTGACACGAGATGATGGCAGCCATGACAGTAGGGTAGAGTTTGGTTGATGCTAGATCGTAGTTACCGAACGGAACTGGCATACTGTGCAAACATCAACACACAGGAGGTTATTTGAACGCTGCTACAATGCAATGTTATAGTGAATAAATATGATGCCAAACGCAGCAACAATCTACTTTATAATTCATTATACATGAAGACTCACCTCATGAATATGTAACATAAACTCAAAACCCTGTTCCAGTTATTCCTGGACAGCCAAATGGAAAAAGTAAAATTGTCCCCATTAGAAATGTAAGAATTAGGTGTATTGTAACGTCATATTAGGGAGAATTACCATAGCTATCATGTTCATCAGTGCAGCAGCACGTCTCTGAGCAGTTTCTAATGGATTTTTGGAAATAGTGTGAGCGAATGACTTCTAGGAGGTCAGCCAAACCTGCAAAAAGAGTTGAGTGAATTTACACAGGAATGTCCACTAAAATAGTATGAATATCTAACACATCCAGGTTGATGAGTTTTTATGAAGTCACTTAGTAATACAAACGTGGCTCACCTTCTGGGGAAAACAAATGAACGATAGCCATCACACATACAGTATGCCTGTCTTTTCCAATTTTGCCTCATAAAGAGGTTATAAGCATGACTGTTACCATAGCAACCAACGTGGTACAGGCCGGATATTAAGTTGGTTTTCCCAACAAACCACTCATTGCAATGTTTTTGTTGGGGCCAGTGTCTGGTTTAGTGATCAGATGCTGATTATCAGCTGCAAATGATGCACTATATTCAAAGTTTATTCCACTGCTTAACATCTGCTGAATTATGTGTTTAAATGCAAAACAACAATTCAAAATAAGAAATTCCTCTGAAGTTCCATTTTGCCACGGACTGTGGATGATATGTAGTTCTAGCTTCATCTACATGATTTAGTATCATCTGTGTGTGCATCTAAATGTATGTGTGGAAATGTTAAGCTCTCTCTGAAAGGGTTAACTGGCAGAGACTGGCTTTGCTTGGTCTCTGGATGTTGTGATTCATCTCAGAGACTGAATATTTCATGTGGTAATTAAAATGTGTAGGTCAAGTCTCTTTTGATACCTATTTCTATTGATATAGGGGGAAAGCAGTAGTGCCTCTCTTTAGTGCTCCTCCTTCACCCAGCTGAGATTTAAAGGATGAAGGGTGACATTTCCCCCAGTTTTGTAAATGAATGCAATTGATCTGCCTAACAAGAACAAAGTTAGGTTTCCAAATACTGCATGATAAAGAGATTAATCCTTTAAATGGCTTTCCAAAGGCAATCTGTATTGCAAGCCCTAAAGGAAGGGCATTGAACCTTCAATTAGAATTTCTAATAGGCTATTGACTGGAATGTATTAAATGTTGCTACACAGCTTTATAGATCCTAAGAGGGGATTTTGTTTTGGATCCAGGGTACATGACCCCACGATCCCTCAGAGTGAGATATACAAACATTCACCACAGTCACCTGATGTGTGTGTGGTGATTGAGTTGAACATGTGTTTTCTCTCTGTGAGTTCACATGGTTCTTATTGTAATTGCTAGATGTGAAGGTGTTTACTTTAAACAGCATTACGTCGGCCCACCTTTGTAATCTATGGTGATTTCAGCAAAGCCTTTTGATCCTTGTATCCTTTTATTTGTGGTCATGATATTTCTTAACTCTGTGTCAGCTTAGCTCAGTCTTTTTCTTGGCTAAGCTTTGATGTTGCTCCAAGACCTTTTGTTAGTCTTAATTTCCAAGGTTCTTCTCATCCAAGCACATGAGCTGTTTCTAATTTTCTGTGATTGATCTCAGGGTCTAAATCTGATTTAATTGCCTCTAATGCCATATTAACTGTTGTCACAATATTTGTACTTGTCATGGTAATTCAGCATGCCACTCCTAGAACAGCACAGTCAAGGAACATTACATCTGTTTTTCATTGTCTCTGTCTATGCCTCTCACTTTTTCCATCTCCCAGCCATAATTTTCTCTGTCTTTGTTTATTTTCCAGCCTCTCTTTCTTTCTGTTACACACACGGTGTAGCTGTAGGTGATTATAAGCTTTGAGAAAGCTGCATCAGGATACAATTTGTCAGGGCCTAACAGCCCATTCTGTTCTGAGGGGGTTAACATTCTGTTTGTGTTACAGTGCATTCAGACTCTAATTAAAACAACATTACATTCCCCATCTGCCAATCTCCCATAATCTTCTTTAATTGCTGTAATTAAACTATATTTACATGTGCAAAATACTTGTAATTTAGCAAATTGCACTCTACACTCTGCACATTTAATCAGTGGCGCTGCAGTGGAATGAAGTGATTTTAGTGTTTTGATTCCAGCGGTGGGCTGGTTCTGGCGGGGTAAGTGGACCTCTGCCTGAGGTCTCGCAGAGGTTAGGAAAACAAGCCATCGGAGAAGTATTGTCATTGGGCTCTGATTGCAGCTCGTGTGCCTAATTATAAGCCTGAGCTCCCTTGTGAAGCCAGGCAGAGCTTAGGCATGTGCATTTGGATTTACAGTATGTGTGTTCAAACAAGCTTCTGTGGCCTAGTGTGCTGCATTCATAGCTCACTGCTGTTTGCCTCATGATTGACATCAACCATCCCCTTTCATTCATTCAAAATGCAAAGTGAATTTGCTGAGGTGTATTTGCCACCCAAACAGAGAGTACTGAGATGAGGCAGTAAATACCTGGGAGTTAAACCTGCAGCTGGCTAAGCAACTGCTGCCGTAATGAAAACGTCAAGGACTGGCTCTGGCTGAAGAGGAACAGCATGCTTGCTTTCAGATCATTGGTATTAGATAGGGATTAATCTAGAAGAGGGAATTTGTCAAGCTGGAGCTTTGTATTAGCATCACTAATAAGCTAGCTTTATAACGCCCCACATGATGACACCGTATTTCAAAGGCTTCCTCGACACTTGTGGTTTATTCAGTCATTACCGCTGAACACTGAAGCCACGAGCTGTCACTCGGACAAGCTGATGCTCATCCTCAGTGTTTGTAGTTGGTCCTACAGTAAGTACAGTTATTAGAAAAGTCTCAGTTAAGCCACGTCAGTCAGGTCAGTGTGGCAGTAGTTTCTAGAAGGGGTCCCTGGCTTGCTGTTTTCACTGTTGCTTAGCAGCTCGCATTAACCACGTCTTTTCTGTATGCCTTCCTGGATGAGAAAAGTCCCAATCAGGCCAGATGGAAACAGATTTAAGTCTGAGGTCCTGCCCTGGACGACCTCCCCCTCCTATCTTCAGGCATTGTCAGGTAGAGACAGGCCTGGCAGAAAGAAGCTGCGCAGAGGTAATTGGCGAGCTTTTCGAGCGAGAGTTTCCCCGTCCTGCTCGAGCTGCTTATTAACTTGACGCCAGCAGTATGCACATCATTAGGACATACCACAAAGGTAAGCAGGAGAACTGAAGGGTTTTGCAAAAGGGAACCATCAGTACCCAAAGACAGTGCTTCGATTCATGCTCTCTTGATTTGAATGAAAACTCTTCTCTGGGTAGTTGTCATAATAGATGATGACCCATGTTCTTCTTACTGGGGTTTTAATTGCTCATCCTATTACTGCTAGTTTGTGACTGACGAACAAATGATGACTTATCTGCTCAGTTTGGATATAAAAGGTCTCTCTGAGTTAGAGAAGATGTTTTATAGAGAGTAGAAGTAGCCGGCAGTGCAGTGCAAATTATATTATAAGATGGACACAGCCCCAAATCCTCATTAGCTGACACATAGTTTCTCTTAATTAGTTTCCATTCACTGTAATTAACACGGATGAGGCTAATCATCTGAAGTAAAAGCAATCTAACGCTTGGGATACAACGTCCTTGGCCTCACTTACATGTCAGGTTCACAGAAATTTTTTTCTTCAGGTGCTGTTACTGTTTTATAAGCTTTTTGTGAATAAAAAGGCAACATTTGTCAGCTTTTATTTTTATGCCTCAAACAATACAGTACTGTATTTTAAGCTCCATTGCTCTACATCTTTACATTAAAGGCTGATTAGAGCTACGTTCCCACTACAAGACTTTCAAAGTCTTATAGTACTATTCACACTACACAACTTGCTGTTTTGTTTTCACACTACCTGACTGACTGCGACAGGGGCTCACACAATGCTATATCTTTCACCAGGAGGAACCAGACCAGACTACGTTTTTGTCACGAAAACACACTCCAGTGCCAAGTGACACGGGACATGATGTAATACTGTACGCAAAATGGGATTTTTGGATATTCACCTGAAACAAGCGCTTCAAGTTGTTGATGGCTGATTTGCAGCGAAAAAACAAAGAAGAAAAAGAAAGATCAGACGTAGCGCTTTTATGGGGTGCTGTCCTTGGCACATGTTTTCACACAGTAGCCTGTTTCCACACATCTTCACTATTTACAGCCTGTTTTTCTCTAGTGCAACAACAACTTTGGTTGCAAATGCAACACATCCAGTAAAGTAAAGGCGACCTCTCCCCCTGGTTTCCCCTCAGCCCATGTCCTGCACTCTCATTGGCTGTAGCTCGATGACAGAGTCCCTGTCCCAGAAATTTAGCCTGGTATGTGTCTGCGAGGTACCAGCGAGCCTTTCGTCACTTGTTTTTGAAAAGTTCACACATCACGCTCGAGCGTGTGCATGTGAACGCCAAGCCAATGCTGATTTGCCTCCAAGACAGGGCTTTTGTCGGGGACCTGCAAAAACTGTCAGCTAACAGAATATCAGAGCTAGTCCCGTAAAGGGTCGTTGCCATGAGGCAAAGGGCAGACCACAACGGAGGAAGATAAAAAAAAATCATAGTTTCCTGTTATCCTAAATCTATTCAACAACAAATAAATACCCTTAAAACAAGGTGTGTCTCTGTAACAGGAGTTGAAAGAATGTCAAAATCTATTTTTGAAGGAGCTCATATTTTGGCAATGACGTTATCAAGGCCTCGCATGGATAAGAGAAGAAAAATTGGATATTGCGTTGACAATGCTGGGACGTTTGAAGCTGTTGTCCCAGATCAAACAAACGTGTGTTGTGGAGCACGATGGAACAGGACCACAAGTAGAACAAAAGCAAGTGATTGAGGATTGCATTGTTGAAGGCACCTTCTGCAGCAGAATGATTGATACTCTCTCTCTGCCTGTCAAGCTCTTGAGAGAGATCTTCCTCCCACTAATGTTGTGTCTGCTGCCAATCATCCTTTGTCTTCCAGTGGTTACTGAGCTCCAAGCTTTCAGCTCTGCTATTTTTCCTCAATGTGTCTTTGCTTCAAAAGCGCACGCGACTTTCTTATTCATACAAAGTCTCAGACAACTGAATCGAGGATCGTACAGTTGATGCCTAACTGTTATACTGAGTGGGGTTACACAGGATATGAGCTTTTCATTTGATTTTCTGCCTTGTGGATTATCGTCTTCAGCTATCTGTGTCTTTATTGATACCAAATCCCGCAAGTCATCTTCTTAGATCTTAAATGTGTATCCATTCACCGCAAAATGTCCTCACGCCTAATCTTTTGGCAGCAGACAAAAGGATGTGAGCACTGGCCAATCCAGGATAGTGAAGTCTGATTTTTCCAGAGTGCCGAGGGCTTGTTCTACCTCACTCGGCCCCTCGGAGCTGTAGATTCTGCCTTGATCCAAAGCAGAACCCTGTTCATCCCTTCCACTCTGCGTTATTATGACAGTGATTGTTTAAGACTGGGAAGATCTAGATGGGCTCACAGTAAATTAGATGTGTATAGACCAAACAGTATCATATTTCTGGCATTTTAACATCTTTCTGTCATTCTCATTTCTCTGTCTCTTATTATTTCTTTCCTAATATGCTTTTGCTTTTCCACAGGCTGGATCTTTTTTTGTGAAATGGAGTGTTTGGCATGAACTTTTGCCATATGCCTGTAGATTTGCCAAAAAATATTCAGTGCAGCTCTTTTCTTGCGCCAAGTATTGGGCCATCTGCTTAAGTCTTTAACCAGCAGCGTCCAGGGACTTCATCAAGCTTGAACTGTGAAGTCAAATGGTTTTCTTCAGCTCCCAAATCAAGCTAGGCACTGCTGTGCAGATTTACTGCACTGGCAATTCCAAGCAATCACACACATATTTTATAATGCAGTACATAGTTGCATTTTTGGGATTTGCACTTAATGAGGTTTTCCCAGGGCTGTTTTTATGTGGTTAAAATGACTTTATAGTTAAATTAGACAAAGTAGTCTCTTTTGAATCCTTCTAAATCACTGTTAGGTCACTGCTAGGAATAACAGTTAGCAGACAGGAAATCTGTGTGTTAGTTTGATGGTAAGTGTTAAGTATCTGCAAATGAGGGTGCAGACAAATAGCTGAAACGGCTGCAATAGTCATTTCCCAAAGATACCTTTACTAGCTCTGACTCTACCTCTTGAGTTTCTACGGGCCACACTGCCACGTGCAGACTGGTCATTTTAAAGCAGGAGAATGCTGAAGAATGTTCTGCTCATCAAACTGGCAGAGGAGAGGAGATAGCTTTTCTATGGGAGTGGGGTTCATTATGCGGTGCACAGGACACCATTATTAGCTCCATTACGCACAATGACAGCCGCACATTCATTCTCCTATACCCGCTTTTTAAAGCCAACCATAAATAATGAGGGCTGCAGCTAGCCTCGTCTTGGAGGAAGGGAAAAAGGTAATTATAAACCCGGCCTCCATTTGTCAAAATTATTTCATAATCTCAGGTCACGAGGAGGGTTTTTGCTTTAGCTAATTGTAGATCGGACCACTGAACATAAATTTTCATTAGCAATCGTTTGTTACTCTCTGCAGATTCTGACCCTATCTGCTCTTTATTTTGGCCATTAATGACAGACGTAGACAAGTGGAGACACACTGCAACGGCGACTGTAGGAAATCTTGCATGTTGCATTTAAGTAAAATGCTGACAGTAGCCATTAGGCAAACAACTAAGAAATTCACACCTCGCTATATTTACTATAGATGTTACATATAGATTTTTCCACCGATGGTCTTCAGACTGAAGCTACGTCAGTGTGGGTTCGCTGCCACGCCATTGTGAGGTAGAGGTCACAGTGCTGCCCTGGTTAAATGTGCTCTGACTGGTAATCGGTGGTGCTGTGCAGTATAATTACCCCAGCTTTTATCAGAATGACCTCGCTGACAAACTTCCCTGGTGGAAGGAGACACCTGAGAGCTTCCACACTTCCTATCTAGCCTTGTTTTATCGAAAAGGCCCCGCCTGAATGGATAATAGAGCCCCTGTTCTCCCAACAGACGGATAATGGAGGGTGGAGTGATCCTCTTTGGCAGACTACTGCCTCTTCCCTGCACTAGAGAAACCAATACCAGGCCTATCGGCTGATATATGACACTAATACACAGGCTGACTGGGGCCCTAAACAGAAAAGAGGGATTGTTCCAACTTTCGACTGGCTGTAGGATCCATGACTCACAGGTACCGCACTGTCTGGCCCCTGAGACTGCTCTAATTGCTTTACATCTGTACAAAGGTTTCTTGTAATCGGGCCTTCTGCCTCCATTTGTCTTCCTTTCAGTCTCCTAGTGAAGGCCTTAATTGGTCTTAGTGGGGCTTTTTTTTCCAGTTAGCTCCTGGGCCTGAGCTAGTAGAAGACTTTACCTCGGGGGGCGGTGGGGTTTGCTGGCTGCTAGTGGTTTGGGAGGTTGCAGAAGAGAGGAAGTCAATACTTTTTTTTACCTTTAACACTATAATTAATGTTGTCGTGACAAGCAGTTTTTATTTTGGGGGGGGTTTGGGCTCTTGGGATCCACACAAGAATCAAGACTTGTACAGCTTAGTGAGAATATCTCCCATGCAGTCTCCAGTGACCAATCAACATGTGCTGAGGATCCAGTTCTTTCTTTTTTTGTGTTAATTGTTAGTGCACATTTTTCTGCCTGTGTCTCTGACTATGAGCTTGTCCACTTTCTGTGTATCTGTGTTTTGCCTGTAAGTCTCTCGTGATGCTGTCAGGTACATTTCAAAGTAATGAAGACTGTAGCTATAAGTGCTGCAATATTTTCCAAACATTAATTGTGCTTTTGTTCTGAGCTTCGGACGTTTTTCCTTAAACATCTTATGAGTAAGCATTTTCTCTGTGGTCATCTGTGCGGACGGTCCAAAACATATGATGTAATTCTTTCATAATATGTGTCATAGACTTGAAAATTCATCATCAGTATGTTTTACAGATAACTTGGTGAGTGTCAATATTCCAATTAGGGCCATTGTTTGAGATTGCCTTATTTCCTCAGTAAAGTTTATATGATTTCATGAATGTGTGGCAGCTCTACAGAAAACTTGGTACTGTTGTCGTAAAAAAAGATACGGGAGGTGTGGTTTGGTTTATTTTTTATTGGTGTACTTTCACTTGTTTTAGAAGTTTTATTGTCTGTAGTAATCGCTTTTCTTTGTTTGTTCGGCCATAGTAACCTCAACTGTACTCGCAACTGGAAAAAACAGTATGCCGCTTCACACACAAGTGAGTGGTCTGTTCCGTTAGCTCCGCCTACCCTCTCCACTATTGCCTATTGTGATTTTTCCTGGGAATGTCAGCACAGATACTAGGGGTGGGGGGGAAAATCGATACAGCATAGTATCGCAATATTTTCTGTGGCAATACTGTATCGATAGACGGACGCCAAGTATCAATTTTTTATTAAATAAATTGCACATGAGAATTTGGTCAGTTTGTCTGCTTGACAATCACATTTTGTAGCAATAAAATATAAATATATTGCAATATGTTTAAAAACACAGCCCACTTACTCAGTCGCCATTGTTATCTTATTCGGCAATAGATAGTGACTTAACAGAGATTCAATTTGATGAAAATCTTCGAGATTCTTACTTGAAAAGGACTGAAATAACATGTCTAGGGTGCTTACAGTTGCAAAAAATATAAGTATTGCCTTACTCTGGATGTAATTGAATTATTAGAGTGCATATGTTTGGAGGAAGTCTGTTAGTCATCAAGCTCCCTCCGTCTCTATTTGCTTTCATTAAGCTACTCAAGAGTGTTTACTTGTAGTAAAGTGCTGCTGTAAGCCGAGGCAGATTCCCAGAGTGTAATGTGACCTGCCTCACTTTATCTGACTAGACCCTGTTCACACTTGTCTTTGCCAAGAGATAACATCTCATGTACACTGCTCCACAAACCACATTTCACATCTTTAATTTAAGATACCATGACATGCTCCTGGCTCTGTAATTGTACTCTCCTCTTAACACAAGTTTATATACAATACATCCTTAAAAAAAATATATATATATATATATACCCAATGTCTTTATGTTCAACTTCTGTAAATGTAAAATCACAATTTTTTTTAAATATATTTTTTGTGACTTTAATTGGAAATACCTATGTTGTCTACTGCAAAAACAGTTTTTGGCCACCACCACCATTGAACTGTACAGATTCTGTACTCACTAGCAGAATTATTTGCAGCTTTTTTTCCTCTGTAATTTAGTGAGAAAGGACAGAACAAGTGCATGTCAGGAGTGTGGAGCCGGATTGCTGTGTTGTGTGAGCTCTCCTCTGCTGGGTTCTGCTTTGCTGTGCTTCTTGCATTTCCTTGTGACTGACTGATGTGGAGCTCTGCTGCCAGGGCTTAAATAGCAGCTGTAAGCGTCCAGCTGCTCCCTGCCACGCTCCACTTCTCCCCAGATGGCTCTGAGACGTTCCAGCAGCCCTCCGGAGGAGCGCTCATGAGAAAAGTGTTATGGAGTGGCTCTCTGAAACACCAAGGAGCATCCCTCACCACACCAAAGCCACCCTCCTCCTCCAACCCCTGGGCCGAACGCCCAAATTAGGGGAGGACTGCTTGTGCAGCCTCGTTTGCCAACTTACCGTCGGGGGGCAGCACAGATGGCGGTGTCCGCAGCGTAGGCCAGCATGCAGCAGGGCCTGGGTGGGGGGGGGGGAGCCTGGAGAGAGCACATGCCATGCCTGGCCTGGGATGCCACTGATATCCCTCAGGAAGAGCTCTCACTGGCCCTCAGCAGATGACCAGCAAGAGCCTGGCAAGCTCTGCTCAGCTCAGAGATGCTGTAGTGAAATGTTTTTCTTTACCCACATGGGCGTCTTTGATAAGTGGGTTGTGTCAGAGCACTGTCAACCCAAGAGAGAATGTGTTGGATGAAAATGAGCACATTCAAAGTCATTGTAATTTTCCTTGAACACTCAGTGTTAATACATAATGTCAGCTGCAGGGCTCCAGTGCAACAGCCTCTTACCTTGGCTGTGTGATAAAGTGATGAATGGTCCATCATCTTCACACCACTGAAGCTGACCTCAGGGTTCACTTCCACCATGACATTACCCACAGATAACATCACGTTTAACATATC
The DNA here is from genome assembly GCF_031162955.1 of Sander vitreus. Classification (NCBI taxonomy): domain Eukaryota; kingdom Metazoa; phylum Chordata; class Actinopteri; order Perciformes; family Percidae; genus Sander; species Sander vitreus. The sequence continues at coordinate 24,453,316 of NC_135867.1, forward strand.
CTGCACTCACACTATTCTAAAAAAATTTTTTTTAAATGTATGCAGGGAAGATTTGGACCACTTGTGGCGCTGTAGAGCTGTGCTTTACTGAACACAATCTCACAATGACTACAGAGGACTTCAACGCTTAGTAAAAGTAAAAAAGTAGCAGTGTGCCAGTAATAGAAGAGAAAACATTTAAAAAAGCTGTGCGGAAATGCTTTGTAAAATCATATTTTACAGACTTTAGGATACATGCAATCACATTATGGTGAGACATGCTGGATGTGAATAGATAGTGCTTGTTTACAACAAAGACGCCAAAGGCTACTTTTTAACCTCTGGGTTGGTGAGAAAAACAGAAAAAGGTAGCTGCACTTTAAGTGGAGCAAATTTAATTTTTTCTCAGTAAAACTGAATCCATCACTCCTATGTTGGCTTTTCTTTGCAATGTCAAACTGTGTCCTTCTCGTGACAACAGGTGGGTGATTATAGTTATGACCTGTGGCAAAAAGCATGGTTTGCATCTATTATAAGATATCTCTATATTGTTAACCATTTCTGTGAGTCACTCACTTCTCTCATCCCTGTTCTTTTTTATGCTTTGTTTCTCCCTATCCACACCATCCTTTTTACTCACTAGCTGGAGAGAAGCGGAGTATGCATCAGGGATGGATGTGGTACTGCTATTGCTCCCAGCAGGGGAGGGGGGGTGGGGGGGGTCCATGCTCTGCTGACCTCGCTGTTATCCTTGTCGTGACAGGAAACATCATGGTGGGGCCTCTAATATGAAACACATTCTGCCACAACTTGATCAAAGCCAGGCTGCCTGGACAACAAAGTGCCCTGTAATGCCATATTTTGACCATATAATTGGAGAGTAATTACGGCTGACAAAACACTCCAGTGATTTTCTCTCCCTCTCTCCTTCCCATTGTCTTTGGGCTGTAAGAAAGCCAAGAGAGGAGTTGTCATAAACTATGTGCGATATTGTGTGCTGAGTTGGCTTGAAAGCTCTTGAGTGGAGCTAAGGGTAGGTCAGTTTTTATTGGAGCATGATCACTTATTCAGAGACACTATAACAACACACGAGGGGAGCAGTAACCAGTGGCCTGGAAAAACACCAGTACACCACATGACAGCTGACCCTCGCTCACTGACAAGACACCGTCTCCCAAAAAGCTGTGTGCTCGAACTCTTTCAACTTTAGATGGATTGAGTCTATTCTCTTGTCACTGATAACAATTAGCAGAGTTTTTCTTTTGTCAAGCTCTACAGAACCCTAACCAGTAATTCACTAAGCATTTTTGTTGGAGGAGCTGACCCTGAAATTTCAGCTACAGAGCAAAGTAAAAAAAGAGGCATTGGCAAAGAATTACGATGTGCATTAGCATGTTGGATGTGTTTCCAACGCTGAAACACCGTCCTTGTCTTATACACAGCTCTCTTTCTCTGTTGCTGTTGTAGCTGACCGGGTCTTCCAGCTCCGGCGTTTGATTTACGCTCGCCATAGTGTTACTGACTCACACGCCAATCAGCTTGTTGTGCTAACCTAAGCACATGTTGCTAACGGCGTACGGCTAAACGTTTCCTGGCGTGCTTGTGAACTTTAGTTTCGCATTAAGTGCATCTATCTACCTACGGTGTATTCTGCATGCAGCTGTGTGCACAGGACCATGACCCCCTGTACAATGACTCGGCACAAATATACAAACCGTTGCACCCCTACAAAGAATACTGTGCAGTCAGATATTTGTGTAAGTGTTGGCATTGCAGTAAACAATGTAGAAATCATTCCAGCTAAAGAATAGAAGAAGAACCTTTGAGTCAGATATGTGAATTTAATGCAGATGTTGCCGTTGTGTTGTTTTCGCATGTTACTGGTTGGTGGGCAAACATTTTTATCCCTGGTTTGTCTTTCATTCTGAAGTCCACCGCTGGGGCAGTCAATATGAGCATAGAGCCTTGGGGCCTGAGCGCTGTGGTATTGTGCTGTACATAAATCAAACAGAAAACACATGAAGCACTGCAAAACATTACAGTTTGACAAATGTCTGGAAAGTCTGTGAGAGCACAGCTCCACTCACTCACTCACCGAATGTTCGCATACTGCTAATGGTTTCAAGGAGCAAAACAAGACTGCATTCATTTTAATGCACTTATCTTTGATCAACTCTGCTGTCCTGGAGCTATCCTTCAGATCAGCGATGGTGTGCTGATGTGGTACGATCCAGCCTGTTGACTAGAGGTGGGAATCACAGGGTACCTTACGATACATGATACAAACGTGCATGGCTCACGATACCGAAAATATCACGATACAGCAATTCTGCAATAATTAATATATTGCTAGACAATCCCATAATGATACATCACAATATCGGTCTAATTATGAATACAAAATGCCAGTGAAAAGGTTAAGTGCAGGTTTTCACTCGTTATTCACTGCAAGTCCAAACTGTTAGAAAACAGCACAATTCTGCAGCACAAGTTTTTCAGTCTGTAAATTAAAATGACAACTATAGAGCAACTATGTGTCCAGACGTGGCTGGGGCATCTGTTATTTTCCTCAAACTGCTGTCCGCCATCTCGTTGAAAACATCTTCCTCTTTGGCTAGATAACTTCTGTTCAAGTTTTCCTCATTCATGTGTTGAGCGCCACCTCAAAGAGCCATTACATAGCAACGCTGGGAGCAGGGAAATCTATTTAGAGCACCTTATTTTATTCATTAAAATATTGATATTTGGCACCCGATTATCGTATCGCACAAAGAACGATATATTGCCGTATCGATATTTGGTCCCACTCTTTGACAGGCTGTTTACTGCTGAAAAGCAAACAATTTTTAAAAAGTTGATTGAGGAGCCTGCAAAAACATCAACAAGACAAAGTTTAAGATATTTTACTTGTAATTTTCTCAACCAAAGATGTGCAGATATGGAACATGTTCTGAGCTGGATGCTCTTCCCCAGCCATTCTTAGTCCCCTCGTCGTTGGCTTCAGTCCATACCTGTGACAATACCAGCAGTACAGTCACAGTTCCAACCAGTCCAGCCCCACCACTGGCCCTCCGGACAAAGGCATACAGGTTACGAAATTTTAGTTTTTTTGAACTTTTCAAATTTTTTTTTTTTTAAATGTTCAAAATAAACTAAAATTGTGCTACCTGTATGTTTTTGTCAGGAGGTTAAATCAGGCTTTAAGGGCCAGTGGGGGGGCTGGACTGGTTGGATCCGTGACTGTACTGCTGGTATTGTGGGAGGTGGTGGATGTCAGATGGCTGGTCCGTGGCTTTCAGCCTGCTATCGTGCTCTACCACTTAGCATGCTAATTAAACCCAACCAAAGGGCTGCGTCAGTCACCCCACGCTCTGCCAGGGAGGCTCCCACTGGGCTCATCCTGCTTTAATTGAGCACGTTTTTCAGAAGCCCGCTGTCCCTGGGATTACATTAGATCCCACTAATTCACCCAGTCTGCCACCGGCGTGGGCAAAGTGTACGAGAGAGGGAGGGAGCAAGATGAGACGTAGAGCTGGGAAATGTATAAATAAACCAAACAAACAAACACAAAAAACCAGACTGAGTGTTTATTAACACCCCTGGGATGAAAAAGGAGGTGAGTGCAGGAAATCATTAGCGCAGGGGAGTCAAACTAGGCTCGTTTGATCTCGCTGATGGAGGAGCAAATGTAATTTAGCGCGCTGCAAGTAATTTGTTTTAGCAGTTAGCATGGGTTCCTTTTAATTTCATTTTGCCTTGCATCAGTCTTTCAAATTAAATATTTTTATTTTGTACAAAGCGGATCTTTGTGAGCCTCGCGGCTCAAAGACCAGCCCTCAACAACAGCTAATGTTTATTCATTTGCGCTTGTTTGCATGTGTGGTAGACAGAATCCTGACAGGAGTGTGTGGTGTCGGCTTTTATTTGACTACTTTCTGTATAATGAGGCAACTCAGATGTACACTGCGACAGCGAGCAAATCATAGTAGGAGAATAACAAAGTGTTTTTGTCACCGCAGCTCTAATTATTTGGAAGACGGTGCTGAAGCGGCTGCATCTGTTCTGGTGTCTCACCTTATGTCCTCGTTCTACTGAAAGTTGTTGAATTTGCAATCTGTTTTAAAATCAAGACACCATTTTCATTCCCAGGCAACTTAACAGTTCCCAACTAATAACATCTAGCATTCACCAGAAATATAATATGTAAACTAAATTACCTGTCAGACTGACTCTCACATATAAGCTCACATAACTGATGTGCAGTTATCATTTTCATATTGAATTCAGTGAGGAGCACTGACCTCACATCCGTGTGACGTAGCCTAGCGTAAGAGCAAAAGGGGGACGTTTATATCTACCTGTCAGGGTGTTGCCTCTTAATTTGCTGCTCCCACCCGTGACACATAGGAGGCCTTACCTTGCATCGGGGAAAGCTAGTCTCAGCTCGGGTGAGTAGGGAAGAGAGAGGAGTCTTATCAGCAGGAGATGCCTGGGACATTGTTGCTCTGAGGCACCTTATCAGGCCTGTGTGTACACACACACTGTGTGGAGCCTGAGCACCTGCTCTTGCTGGCATCCAAGATGTGAGATGCCCTCCTCTGGTAACAGAGAAGCAGAGACACAAGCTGGGTGGATCGTTTTGATGACGAGCTGCAATCTGTGGAAACACGAGCAGCCATTTTGGATCAATGGGACGTGTTTACTCAGACTCCTGGTGTTCTGATATCCTGCCGAGTTAAATGCCTCTTACTTTGAAGAGATATCAGAACGAATTCCTGGAAAATCTAAATATTGTATTTTTTTCAGGATGTATTGCTATGTAAATGACACAATGGTAATTGGGTTTTTCATTTAGTATTCATTGGAAAATAACGAGAATTATATATTATATCTAATAGAGAATTCTTGTGGAAGTGATTTTAAACCTTTCCAAAGCGATGCATTCCTAGCTGCTATTACAGACTGATGAACATTGTGTGCTCTGATGTGAGAGCACTGAGGGAACTCAGTATCTCAGCTGTGTCCCTGGCAGAGCTTGCAGGGGTTGTTAGCATTGACAGTGCTGGCCTTTATGCATGAGACTTCCAGGCAGATTTTTGGCAGAGCTGGGCAGTTTCTTTCAGACGGGCATCAGCTGGCTGCAAGCCTCACACTTTTCTCCTTCTCCTCCTACACCTTGCTCTCCTTCTCATCATGGCAGACCCAGAGAGAGAGCTTTATGGAACCCCATAATGATACGTGGCGAATGCGCAGCACCGGGGTGATTGTTAACGGCGGCAGCTGCGCAGATAGCTTGGATGATGGAAAATCAGTGGGACCTCATTTTGGTTTGCCACTATGAATATTAATGGCTCGTTTCCAGGACATGGCTAATGATGAGGAAAATTCCCTAATAAAAACTTGATGTGATGGGCAACGACCCACGGGGTCACTGGAGACAGTCAAAGTTAATAGTGTGCCATCAGGTGTGAGGAGTTAAGTGATTAGAGGCACAGAACCTAATCCTGATGTTTTTCTCCCCCCTCAGCTATGAGTCAGTGTGGAGGGAGGGAGGGCTGCAAGTGGGAGTTGAGGGAAGCAGATGAGGTTTATATCTCTTGACAACAGAGGGTTGCTGCCTGTAGTTAAGCATACATCCAAGAACATGCAAGCTATGATTGTTACAAATAATACTAGAGGTGGCCGACAGAGATTATTTTCTATATAATGGGTCCTTTGTTCTTATATATGTATGTGTGTATGTATATACAGTCATGTGAACAAATTAGGACACCCATGCTAAAGTTGACTAAAAAGAGGAATAAAAAATCATCTTTAGGAAATTGATCTTAATGCCTTAATTAAAAAAATGAGGAAACATCCAATCTTTGCATCCTGATAAAGTTCCCTTGGCCTTTGGAATTAAAATAGCCCCACATCATCACATACCCTTCACCATACCTAGAGATTGGCATGGTTTTATTTCAGTTAGCCTAATGTGTGTGTGTGTGTGTGTGTGTGTGTGTGTGTGTGTGTATATATATATATACATATATGTGTGTATATATATATATATATATATATATTAACTGCTGATAGGATACAATATAAAATACGATGGTGTCAGTTGTCAATACTAATATTAAAACACACCAATCTTGTCTAAAATAAAAGTCTAAATTGATTGATGTAACTCAGAAATTGAGTAAGTGTGAATTTGAGCGAGCATTCAGTGCCAGCTTTTTATGTTTGGCAGTTTTCAACGTTTGGTGCTACGGACACATTTCAGTCGATACTAAAACTATTGAGGTTCAATACACAATCCTGAATTTCACTGATTCCATCATGGCACTTTTTCTGGTACAGAAATCCAGTTTGTCTTTAATATACACAGGGAATTGTGCTTCTTTAGGAGCAATCCACAAATTGATTTTTTTATGTGTATGGCCAGATTGATGTAATGAAGATGCAAAATCCCATCATTGTTAATGTCTAGCATGTGGGGTACTTAAAATACACACCAAGAGGACTCATCTCAGGGGAGTCACCATAACTGCACAAACAATGCTACTTGATGTATGTAATTATCTCAAAATCCTTCTATTAATCTTTGATTAATCTACCACCTGCTTCGTGCCTCAGTTCCCTATTGGTTTATGGAAACAGTGCCGGGTTGGGATGAGCTAAAGTGTGTGTTTGTGGGTGTTTTTGTATGCGCCCACACTTGTGTGCTGCAGCCGTGTCTTATGTTTTTCCCTTTCTATCAGATAACCAGTAAACACTTCCCACCTTCAGGCGCCTGTTGCCGGGAGATCCGTGTTGAGATGCTTCTAGAAGGAGAGATACTGAACTTGCTTGTGTAACAAATGGATTTTTAAAAAAGCAAAGTGCTGCACCTCTGTGTTCCTCCCTCCCTACCCTGGTCCTTGTCAGGTGTGTGCATGTTGGGTGGGTGGATGGGACTGATCAACAGAGAGGTTTACCCTGCGGCAACATCTGTTTCTGCCAAGCATCACTTCAGTAGCACGCTGCCACATCTCCGGTTGAGTTAAATATCCTACCTTCCTCCACACTCAAACAGAAAGCACCATACACATACACCACCTGTATGCCTTCTGAACATATATTTTCATCCCAGGCAGCCAGAAGTGTGTGAACGTGTCTGTGTATCTGCGTTTCAGACGGGGCTTTTGTCACTTCTGTGCCCACACCTCAACATAGGGTCCTTTTGCAGATATTGCACAGCCAACTCTCTGATGTGACTTTATTGGTGCTATTATAATGTAAACCGTTAGAGATTTAGCAATATGGAATCTGTAATAAGAAGAGTCAGGTTTAGACATTTTTTCAAATATTCTTTTAGTAATTTTTGGCACAGTCCACTAAAATAAAACATAAAAAGAATGTACTCCAGAGTATTGAAACAGAGGTCAAAGACTATAAAGTTGTTATTATTTTATGGAAGGCTTCATTTTTCTGCCCTCCTCCACCATCGTCCCTCCTTTAGCTCCCCTGCCCCAGTGAGTGGGATCCAGAGTCTGCGGTCAAATTGAATATCTACTGGATAAAGTTTAACATTTGAAGGGAAATTGCATTCAGATGTTGGCCTGCTGCATTTGGCCAGTGCTACACATGTGGATCAGTCCTGGCTATATTAGTCCAGACAGACGTCTGGTCCTCCCTGACGAAACATTCTTGGCTAATGAAAGAGGCGTTTGCCTTATGTGACCATATAGACTGTCTCAAACACTCAAGCTGTGCTGTTTTCTTTTCCTTCTGATTTAGGTCTACTCTTTCCTACCATACTTTTATATGACTGTTCGACATCAAGCAGATGCTGTGGAAATTAGATGTTCGATGTCATCACCTCAGAACTCTCCTTATTTTAATGATATGTCCCAGTCAGGCATGTCATGTTGAATTTCCCCTTTCACTCACTGAACTTTTAGGTACATTTACTTAACTGTACTTTTACAGTATGGATATCGTTTTATGAAGTGTGTGTCTGCTGGTCTTATTTCTAGTTTATTTGAGGTTCACTCCAGTGTGAAGCCACTTGGTTACAGTGTACGTTTGGGCGTATGTGTGTTTTGATTCACACTCGTAATGAACCAAAAAAACAGTGCCAGTGTAGCAGTGGTTAACACTGACCAAGGAAAAGGGGCTTTGTAACAGAAGGTCTGTTCCGGCAAGATCATCATTAATATCACAAGTCACAACGGGTGAAGGAGCTGCATGAAGCCGGCAGTTGAGCATAATGGCCATGTTGGTGTGTCTGGTACAGCTTAACAAACTGGAGCATATCTGCATCTCCAGTCATCAACATGTATCAACCATACTTATGTTGCCAACCTTAAGATTATTTGTTTCTGAAAAAGTCTAAATTTGATGTAGCCAAGTCAGTTTCTCGTTTTTATTTCTGTTTTATAAGAAAGTAATTTGTGAGCATATTGTGACGGGGCCTGCTGCTCCAGCTTTGTGCGCCAATGCACGTGCTGTGTAGCAAACCCTGAGCTCATCAGTCTCCTCCTGCCTTGCTCTATTTGTTGTTCCTCAATCCACAGTGGCGGGACTGGCAGACTGTGTAATGTGTGGGTGAGAAAGAGAGAGGGGTACGGGAGGTGTGAGTGGGGGATTTGAGAATAAGCATGGCACAGATCCCCATTTCGCCATGCCGGTCTTCCTATATTCCCCATGAATAATGTGGCACAGCCCCTACCCAGTGGGAGGCCAGGCATGCCGCCATATCAAGTTGTGGTGGAGAGTGAGGTGTCCAGTTTGGCGTGTCTGGGCTCAGCCACATCCTATCCCCACAAACCCCCACCCCCCTCCCCAACCTGCAGAGAGGAACACTGGGCTCCAAGATGGCAATCAAGGCTTGATTTGCCAACACATTTCCAATGATTAAAATGTAATTAGCACAAGCGAGCACCTCCTCCCCAGCTAATTTCCACGCACGCTGTGACAGGCGGGCAGTCGGCGGCACTCTGGCCCAGCAGCAGATGGAGGAGGATGCGGCGGGAGGGGAGAAAACCATTTTGCCATGTGACTGTTTGCATCAAAAAACCATCAGGACGCGCAGCTATATCAGGAAGGAGCTGTTGGGAGGGGGGAATGAGGAGCCCTTGACGACAGCACATCACATTGGCACTGTCATAGCTGACCCTGGCAATGGCTGCCATCCTTCATGCTGTCTTTCCAGCTCCCAGGCATGAAGGCAAGTTGGCATCTTCCCTGGGCTTTAACCCATTCAGCCATCCTGCAGGACAACCTGGCTCAGGCTGATAAACAGACACTATCCTCTGTGCAACGGGGCGCTTTAATGAAGCCCATATCAACCATAATTAATTCTAAGGCCATGGATAGAAACCAGCACAACCTGAGGCTAATGTCAGTCATAGGGGTGACCATACGCATCCATCACAGATCCAGACTCAATGAGATGCCATTTTCGAAAATATTAGATTAGAGACGACTTGTAACACTGGAGACATACAAAATTATAATAAGCCTGTTACACACACTGTTTGCCTTCAGAATTATCAGTTATGCATGCCATTTTTTTCTTGATCGATTTAACATCTGTTAGTATTTGTGGACCAGTGGATTTCCAGAAGGTTATGTTGGAAAAAGGAACATGGCATAGTTGCCTTGCACGCATCCATGTGTGATGTGGTAACCTCTTTAGTACAGACATTTTTCTGCGGGTAGCTCGAGGAGGAGACTTTGGTGTGCCTCGCTACTATGAACGATAGCATAGCTGCAGCATTTAGCATTCGGCCCATGGCTCCTTATGTTCCCCTTGTATTGAGCCAGTATTACTCTCAGCTGGAGAGGATTTAGGACAAGAATAATTTACTCCTGCTTTCAGACCAATATAAACAAAAGGCTTGATGCTTGGACTGAGCGCAGGGAAATTTGTAAGAGCACTCAGCCAAAAGAGAGGCCCGAGTGAGAGCAGCGGGGCAATCAGAAGTGCTCCGGATACAGGCCAACATCAACAGCTCTTAGAGCTGATGCTAATGTTTGACATTCCTGTGTTACTTAAACTTAACATTGGGGTCGAGCTGTACAGTATAATGCTGGCCCTGTGTAAATAGCAGTCGGCCTGGATAGAGTATCACTTTTCTTTGTCAGCCCCCTCCCAGGACTAATGGTTTCCTTATTGTGCATGAATGTTGCTTTAAATAAGACCCCTTTCCTACCGCCTGTCAGGGAGCTTACTCCACTGATCTCAATAGCACCATTGTTGTTGTGTTTTTTCTCTCTTCTGGATAATCTATTCATTTTAACCCTCTGGCATATGTCTTTTCATTATACATGGCTTCTCAGGATTGGTATAAAGTGTTTTTGACATTACAGTTAACCATAGCTCTGCAGATTTATATGCTCACCCATCGGTAGCAATAACAGAATTTTTGAGCTTATGCTTACCTCCTAAAACTATACCATGCCTCAGTTATTAATGATGAGGTGTAGCAATAATTCATAACGTGTACAAGTGCAAAGCCAAGACTTTCTAGCTTTCCGTCTCCGTTTCCAATGTAAGAGTCAGTAGGTAGAAATACAAGGAGGGAAGAAATTCCAGATACGCAGGGATTCTTCTCCCCCGCCTCAGGTTGCTTTATGCATGAGGCAACGCATTAGTTTTACTATGATCACTTATCAGTGAGTGACAGCTCTGACTTGTTTGTATGCCTGAGATGTGTTTTTAATCTTTTAGAGATGTTATTATTTGTTACTTTTTGCTCAGCGAGTTCAAAGGAGATTTGGCGCCTGCACTGTAAGGACGATCAAATTGCCTGCCCTTGCCTGTCAGGCCTGATCTCAGGATTTTTTACTTTGCTCATTATAAAGGTATTTCCATTTTATGAAGTTTTCCCTTTTTTCCACCCTTTGACGGTCTGGGAAATTTGCATACCTCTATTCCGAGAAAAAAATAATGACAGCAATTTCTTTTCTTTTCTCTCCCCCACTAGCCGTGTGAGTGCCTCGCTTAGTGGCACCTGCGAAAGCGACAGGCGTAGGGATGAGAAGTGAAAGAGAGCAGTTGATTAAATCATCATCAAGTCGCAGCACAGAAAGTCAATTCTGCTTGCCGTCTACAATGATATCCTTTTATCTTAAAGTAATGAGCTATGGCACTTTTGCATCGGGTAATACGATGAGTTCCATTAGCATGTTCCATTTGCTTCACAAGCAAGGGCAAGTCATTCCAGCCGGCTTCTATCTTGGCAATCAAAGCAATTGGCTGCACAGCCAGCGAACAGGGAAAGGAGGGAGAGAGAAAAAAAGGGGAACACAAGAAAGAAAGGCTGGTAATGTTTTTTCATGGATCACAACACAATGGAAAAACTCAAATGACGTCCATTATTTGAACCACTTGCATGCCTGTGTTCCCGGGTGTGTAGTGTGCATAGGCACGGAAGCAGCTAATGAGTGCTCAGTCGCGTTACTGTTTTCACATTCTGAGAGGCCTGAATACATGGAAGCAGTCGAGATGGCTAATACTGTTCATCAGATCTTGTCTGCTGCTGCATCAGTCAGTGCTGTGCGGGAGGCCGCAAGAGAGAGAGAGCGATACTTGGCCAACACAAGCTAGAATAGATGTGCATAAATGCACACAGTGTGCAGCTTTTTGCATTACACAGACATTCACGTGTCATACATACACTCATCTTTCATTACCCTTATTTATTCTTCCAGTTGACAATCTATGGGGCTGCTGGCTGTATTAAACTGGGGGATGGAATGTTGTGGGTGGTGGAGAAAGACAGTGGGAGAGAAATGGAGAGCAGGAAAATGTCTGAGGAGTGTTTGCCCAATGCGTTTATTGCCTCTGCATAATTTATGAGCTGCTGGAGCTGACCATCATGGCAGTGTGCCGCGGGCGGCCCCTGGGGCCGCGTGGGACAGGCCTGTAAATTGGATGCTATGCTCCTGCTGAGCTTGCAAAGGCCCATTTTTTTTTACCATCCAGCCTCAGAATCAGACCAGCCACGAGCCCAGCCAGCTACCTTTGAGCTCTGCAGGGCTCCAGATCAGCAAAAAACAAGAGATGGAAGCAAAAAAAAAAGGGAGCAATAGAAAAAAACGGCCTTCTGTCGCTCAATCCCTGGGCTGTCAATCATTTTACCCCCTTCCTTCACTCCCTCCCTACTTTAATCGACACCCACCAACCCCTCCCTGCACTCCCCGTCCCCCTGCCTACACACACACACACACACACACACACACACACACACACGCTGTGCCAACCCCTGCCCATATTCCCCCCCAGTGCCTTCTTCATTACCGACTCCAGTGCTTCTCTGCACCTCAGCCATATGCACAACGTTGAGGGCCGCCAGTCACCCAGCATCACACTAATTAGTTGATAAAGAATTAAGTGGACCTTGAAATTGAAATTGGAAAGAAAAAATGAAATCCAACCACTTTTTCCTCCCTCCATTACAAAGTTTCCTTCCTCTTCCTGTCATTTCTCCAGCCCCAGCCTCAAGCAGGAGCCCACATCATCATGGAATTATAATTCTAGTGGCGGTTAGTGTTTGAGATTCCAGCTCTGTCTGAGTTTTGCATAGGTTTCGATGTTAACAAGGGCACGGCTGCTCATGAGAAATGCTTTTTGTTTCACATTCCAGTGCTTGTGTCAGCTAATGAAGTGATCTGATGATATTCACACACTGAATATAAGAGTGATACATTTGTCATTAAACAGCTGATAAGATATGCCATTTGCAAGGTAAATTAGATCATGGCACTCACGTGTGTTGAAATGGAATACAATCTAATCAGTGACAAATATAAAACAAGAATGTAGATGTATTATTCCTCATTTTCAGCTGTGTCTTTCTTTTTCTTTGTTTTCGCAGTGTGACACAGAGAGTGACCAAGACGACAAGGTAAGTCACTGTGATTTTCATATACTACTAAATGTGCTTGGATCATTTCAGGCATCCTTTATCGGGTTTCATAAAATTCAAATATTAGACTCTCTTTAAGGCAGAGAATTTAATGTAATTAGAATTAAACATCCTGTTAATAACTATGCGAAAGCCTTAATTAGCTGCGCATTAATTATAAATGACTTAATGATGTGCAAAATCTAAATCAAACTGTTCTGGGTTTTTAGGATTGAAATGAGACTGCTGTGGCAGCCAGGGCTGAGGGTGCAGGCTTTCTTTTGCTTAAAACCTAGCACTGACTAGCATATCAAAGTATTAAGTACAGTGTTTGTGTTTGTACAGTATATCTATCTATCGGTCTATCATCTATCTTTTTACCCATCTGTCTGTTTTTGAGACACTCTTTTGCTAATAAGAAGTAACACAATCACTTAATTGCATTATTTATATGCAATTATAACATCTTCAACTGTCAAGATCTATAGCATCTTCCTGTGGTGTAATACCGTCTTATATGTGCTGAGAAGTTTATGGTCTTGTTCTCTCACTTTTGTTGCAGTATTCCAAAAAATAAATAAACAAAATATATGCAGGGAAACACAATCGGCCACCAACAAACAAGTTCTACAGATTTAAAAACAAATCTTAAATTTTCACTTGAAATGGTCAAATTAGCCTTGTAATGCTAACTCCAAAAAATCTCCAGTACAGTAGTTTACTGATTTGAAAGTCAAAAGTTTGGGCTGATGCTTGAGGTGAGGTTATAGTGTCCCCTAGGGCTGAATTTCAGTTCTCTTATTTGATATCTCCTCGCTCCTCGCTTGAACCGGAAGTTGTTCTGGCCCTACTTCGTGAAGGCCGTCTCTAAGCTCTTATTCCTGCCCCGAGGATGGAGGAGGGATCTCTGAGGGATCTTCCTCGGTGGAACAGACTAAGACCCGAGAAAGGGAAGCAAGTAAAGAAACCGTTTAAGAGAACTGAGATTCAGCCTATATTGCTCGTTCATCTTCGTTGTCATCTTGGGACTGTGAAATCACACACCAGATTTCAGGCCAATCAGAAAATTTGTTTTAGAGACACATGGTCATAAGCAGGACAAAATGACACATACTGGCAGTGTAAGTGTGCAAATATTACATATACAATAATAATTAAAGCTGCAAGCAGCAATGAACGGGCCAATGAAGTTGGTCCTCCATAACTTGCGCATTGTTTTAGCTATCAAAATTCTTTTGATGACTTTTAGTCACGAGGGTCCACCGAGTCTATATCCAAGTTTTCGTGCAGATTGGACTCACGGCACAGGAGGAGTTAAAAAAAAGTAGGTTTCACTCAAAGTGAATTTGCTAATTAATTAAATAAATGAAAACAGCGCCATCTAATGGCCGATTGACGCCAAGTTTGGCACAGATGCTAAACTGGCCATGACGAACAACCATGTCAAGGTTCGGGGGCAATCGGAATAATTGTGGCCAAGATAACGCAACTTCCTCTTTAGACAGGAAGTTGCTGTAAGCATTTTTTCAACTATCAAAATTCTCTGGATGACTTTTCGTCATTGAGGGTCAACAGATACTACCTGCAAAGATTCAAGAAGATTGAAATCACGGCCTAGGACGAGTTTGAAAGAATGTAAAACACATGAAAAATGCATAATTAAAAATGTCCGCCTTCCAGTTGTGCGGAGCTAATGAAGGTAAATGGGAAATATATCTGCAATGATTAGAGCAATATGGGTATTAAATCTGGTGAAGATCGGAGCAACTATGTCCAAGTTAAGGCCTTCCAGGCATTAAGGGGCTCTATGGAGCTCACTTACAGATTTGGGCCAAATCGCTGTACGGTCTTGCAAAGCGCCCAGGTGTTTATGTGGGCACCAATTTTTGTATTTTCTCGTATATATTGAGGCCGTCAAAAATGTGCCCAAGTGCTAAAACCAATTAGGAGGCGCTATAGAGCAACCATACCACTCCCTAAATGTGAATTCAGATGAAAGAGTTTACTATTGTGCACATGGCTACAAAATCTTGAGAGTTTTTGTGCATCCTAAAGTCCTCAAACAAGTGTTCAGAAAATGAAGATTTTTACACGAAAAGCAATATTTCGGAAATTATAGAATTTTGTAATTTTTTTCTAAAAATAGCACCATGGAGACCTATGTTCCCTCAAAAGTTGGTATATTAACTTATTACTTTTGTCCAATTTAAGGCGCACGTTAGGGGGCCCCCTGGCAACGCCTGAGCCCAATCACTACAGAACTTTGCAATTTTCACCAGTTGTGACATGTGTGCAAATTTTTGTGAGTTTTCGTGCATGCTAACCCCCTCAAAAATGCGACGAGGAATTGGTAAAAATAATAAGATGCAATATCACATGTAGACCACACATTCTAAGTTTCATGTAAATTGGAATACTTTTAGACAAACAATAGGTTCCTTCGCACTTTTGTGCTCTGGCCCTAACTAGAACTGCAAGCAGTTATGACTGGGTCCAAGCCTCCCGCCACCAGGCACCAGTCGCCCCGATGACCCGGGGAGCGTGCGAAAGTGGAACCCAAAGTGTAACGGTGGGGAGGCAAACGTCAGGAAATATTAAGAGGTGTGAGCCGCAAGGTCTGCCATTGCAAATATCCCAGAGCCCTTAAGGATTTTTGACAACCTCTGGTCCATCTGGTTTTATTTTCTATAAAAAACATCAAACCCTGTTGTCCACAGTCAATCTATGAACACAATTTTTTTTTTTCAGGAAAAACTGGGTTATTAGAATATTTGTGCTGCAGTGAGGTAACTTGAATATTAAAAAGGTTGTAGGCCCATAAAGACAAATAAATAAATAAATAGAACGGAACATGAATCTCACAGATATATATTGATATCACACACACAGCAATGCCCCACAAACATTTGTGTTCTCTAAAACAGTTCTATATATTTGGAGTCATCCAGTTCAAAAATAAACATATTGAACATTATAAGTCATATAAAGGACAAACTATTTACATTTCTTACATACAATGTATCAATCTTGGATGTAACAGTATGGATTAATGGCACAAAGACTTTTAGGCTGGATACAAAACCTTCTGTAAGGGCTAGGAAGACAACATCAGCAGAACGCGGTGACTGTTTGCTTTTAGCTCCAAAAGACTAAGTTTCTACTAGTTATAATTATAAAGTTATTAAGTTATGAATCAGAAGTGACGTTTGGCGTCGTATATGACCTATATGTGTCTCTGGCAGAGATATTGCAATTGCAAATTCCCCATTTAAATGCATTGAGTTATTGGCCAAAACAAATAAACGTTGATTATAGCGCCCCCTAATGACCAATCTTTGGCAGATTTGGTACAGAGCATTGTAGTGGGATGTTGAACAATGATTTCAAGTTCTTTGCTGATAACATTTAATTTGGCGGAGATATATGTGTGTGGTAGCTAGCTACGAAAATTTGTTTGGTCGTCAAATGCGCATACTTTAACGTAGCAATATTCTTTTGATAACTTTTGGTCAGGTCCATCTGGACATGCTATTTACCAGGTTTCGTGCAGATTGGTCACACGGTCTAGGAGGAGTTCGGCAAAGTAGGTTTTTGATAAATCGCGATTTTTCACGCATAAAAGTCTAGGCGGAAATGGCCGTGGCCTATGTCAGGAGATTCAGCTGGATCCAGGGAACGTGAAAATATATGGTTTTTGAATGTGCGATGTACGGTTTGGGAGTTATAGGGCCAAAATGTTTGTGCAATAGCGCCACCTAGTGGTGGATATGAGTTATTTTTTTAATCTTTGCAATTTTCACCAGTTGTGACGTGTGCAATTTTTGTGAGTTTTCCAGCATTCCAACCCCCTCAAAAATGCGACGAGGAATTGGTAAAAATAATAATCTGATCAAAAACAATAGGGTCCTTGCAGTTTCACTGCTCGGGCCATAATAATATAATACAAAAGGATAAACAAGGTTAAAAATCTAAAGAGAGCGGAGCAAGAAAACATTCAAAGCTAAAATAGTGAATGCTAATACAGAATATTCATGGCTTAACTAAAACCTCGTCCATTATTGGCATTTTCTCTTGAAGATGTCAAGTTAAGCCTGATTCACCTCAATTACTTTATGGGCCACTACAACAAGGCTATCAAATCTTTAGCAAGATCAAATTACTCTCAAACTAGATAGCTATGGAAATAGAGAAAAAATAGATGTATAAGTTCAGTTCAGTTCAATTTCATTTATATAGCACGTTTAAAAACAACCATAAGACATCATGGCATTCTGTATTTGTACCTGCATTGTTGGTCTTAAAAACTGCAGCTGTACCGTTTTAATAATGGCTGCCACATGTGGTCAAAGCAAAGTTTATGTATTATAATATCCAAGTGCTTGTAAGTACCTACCAAGGGCGGACTGGCCATCTGGCATACCGGCACTTTCCCGGTGGGCCGACGTGGTTTTTGGGCCGACCGCCGACACTTTTTTTTGTCCGGCCCATAAAAGTGCTAGGCCTAGATCGGCGGCCCATTGTTTTTTCAATTGACACTGGGCCCAAAGTAAAAAATATCACATAGAGGTTTTCTGTCCCTACACAAACACCCCCTACTTTCACAATGAAATGTACTAGTCCGTAACGGTGCGCGGCACGAAAGATAAACACACGGTAACAGGACAACTGCATGCAGTTTCAGTGTGCATCTGCCAGGCTAGAATAGTGACAGAGATCATGCTGCATCACTGCTGCAATAGAGGTGCAGAGAAGCTGCGTGAGAAAAAGAAACAGCCCCTTCAGCTAGACGCTGCCAAATGTGTCAAATTGACAGACATGTTTTCGGCAGTAGCAGGACCTTCTTCAGCTCCCGTGGCTGATGATAGTGGTGGTGGTGTCGGTGTTGGCGGCAGTAACATGCACAGTGAGGAGACTCAGGAGGAAAGGGACAGAGATGAGGGAGTGAGGGTAGAACCTGCGGTAAGCAGAACTCCCCTTAAAACACTTTGCCCCTTGATAAAACTGAGCCAAAAACAAGTGGTGGACTAACTGTTGATGATAACACTACAACAATAAAATAAGTAGGCATGCTACTGTATGATTGCATTAGTTTGGCTAAGTGTGCGGGTATCTGAGTCTTGACTGATGATGTTCTCACCGTTTTATTATTATTAGGCTACCTTTCATTCAACAAACGTAGCCTATATCTTAATAATAAGCAAAACACCACCTTAAGGTTCATCAAACCTTAAGCTTGTGCATTTGTGTCCTTAAAGTAGCCTAGATAAACGTTGCACATCATGCAAACTTTCTTAACGAGAATTGTAGCTTTTCTATCTGCATTGGCAGACAAAAACTCATGATAGACCTCTTCAAATTAAAGCACAAGGCCTCTTCAGTCCTGAAATGATAAAAATATATATACAGTATATATTTTTGTTTTCATAAAACAATGAGGAGTATACCGTGTTATTGTATTAATAAATGGCACTTTAAAAAAAATATTTAATGTGTCAACTCTCACTGATTCTTGCTTACTCATTACATGGCGTTAGTAGTTTTAAGGAGTAGGAGTTGGTATACATATTCAGGGGAGCGCAAGGACGGGTGGTATTTGTGATCTTATGTGGTGGGCCGGTCTGGGCCAAAATGCCAGGGCCAATTTTTGGTCCCAGTCCATCCCTGGTACTGTTTAGTATTAAGTATAAGTATTCGGTGCAGCTCCATTTATAATATCCAGGTATTCAGTGTTTGAAGGTACCTCATAGATTCTAAGAGCAGCGATATCATCCAACAACTTCTAACCAGAGACCTAGATCCACTCTCATGATTTAGTAATGCCATTTGCTTGTGGTGTTTAGACTGTGCAGCAAATTGAGCCATTACTCAGTGTTGTCGATTTAAATTGCTCCTGTCTCGGTGGCTTTCCTTTTTGTTTCAAGAAGAGAGAGAGAGCACGGTAAGCTGTAATCCCCCCAGTGACTGTATTAATTCACCCTGGCTCATGTTACGCTCCTGATGAACAGCTCTGACTACACCTTCCTGTCATTGATTAATTGTGTTAAAGTAACAGAGGAGTGAATTAGTAAATAGGGGATCCCTATGACAGGGGCTGACTCGTGTGTGCTTCCTCAATGTGAGGGACTAATTGGAGCTCCCACTCAACACTTTTACCCCCTCCTCAGTCCACATCATCTCCGCCGCTATCTGCACCTGCCAGGCGCCGGGCACGCTAGGCCCACTGCCACTGTTGTCATTTGCATTCCGTGGGCGACACGGTCTACTTTAACACTGCAGCAGAGAAAAGGGCAGGAGCGCAGAGTCATTTTTAATGGGTCAAATGTATTCAGATGAGGACCAATGTTGCTTATTTAGTTTCCCTTCAAAAGCAGGAAATGGAAAAAGTGTTCCCAGGAGAAATCATGTTCTGCCTGGTGTAGAAGGCCTCTGCCGTGTCGGTGGGAGCTGCCAGACTCTGATAAGAGACAGCTATTCGCATCTCAAAGTATGTGTGCACACAATCCTGCTTGTGTGTTTGTGTGCGAGTGTGTGAGTGAAACTCTCGGAGCATTTGCTCATTATAAAGTGACCCGTAGGATGGGCCCTCACCAACATGACCTGTTAATGGCGTAGTGTGACACAGGCAGGAGGCAGGCTTACTGCAGTCACTTGTCACACAACACTGGTATTATTACCTCTATATGTGTTATCATTAGCATCTGTGCTAAGGCCGCCATTACCACTGTTCTTCCTTTCTCTCTGCCAGGATCAAGCAGTCCAATCAAAACTCAGATTATGAGAAGGGAAAGGTGAATACTTCTGCTTTGAAGGTATAGGCTATACGTGGACAATATGACAGAAATACTTTTGTATGTGTGTTCAGTATTTAATGTGGTTGACAATGTGTCTGATTGAGTGCATGTCTCTACATGTCTGATTCCTCATCTGCACAAAAAATATATATTTGTTCCTCACTGTTTACTGCTCATTCATATTATGTTGCAAGTGTAAAATGGGATGATTTGCCTTCTTTTCATCCTATACTGTACACTGGGCCACTTAGGAATCATGTGGTTTCTAAATTGGCTAGCATCTAGGATGCAAGAAAAAACACCTGCTGAGGGGCCAAAAACCTCTCAAAGCTTTTTCTGGCAAGGATTGTCCACGTTTGTCGTTGTCATCGTTTGACGTTGTTGCTGTCGTGTGGCTTGGCCCGGCCCATCTTCCTCTCCTGAAACCCAGTCAGTCAGCAAAATTTGCTCTTGAATTCATCCTCTCCACACTACCCTTTTTGGTGGATCCAGGCAGGATCAGGTGGTCGTTTTTATTAAGTCTAGGCAGGACCGGCCTGTTCATTTGGAGCAGCTTGTTCCCAGTTAGGATGCTCCACTTTACTGGCAGGACACACTGAAAAGAGCCCCATAGCCTCAGGTGTCTTACATGTGCATCCACCAAAGCCACGTTAGCATTGCCTCGTTTCATGGTGTAGTTAAAACCAACAGGTTTTCCACCATCTGAGATCTTTTAGGAGGGCTGTGAAACATCCCCTTAGCCTCAACATGTGTATGATCCAGCTAAGTAACACACTACTACAATACTTTATGAATGTACAGTAAATGCAACCCTGCCTCTTTAATTTTACTTTTCAAAAATGTATGCACTGAACATTTTCTAAACAATATTTTTTTTCGGCCCATGTCTGCACCTCGTCTTAGCAGTCTTTGTAATATTGTCAAGAGCACTCAGGTACTCACTCTGTCTGGACTTGCTAATGCTTAAGTGATTTTTTGCTAGTAAGTGGCACCTTCAAACTGCCAGTCAAACAGTTTAGTATGAATATCTGCTAGTGCTGAAGTGCTTTCTCCAGCTTAACTGTTCATCAGTCGTGTTACTTAGGCCTTTTGTGAAGACAATGACTCTGTGCTGTAATCTGCAGGACTTTATCACTTTATTGCTTTTTTTTATTTCTCTTTCCCTTGCCTCTGGGCTTTTTTTTTTTATAGAGACCACACCTTTAAGTGTTATTTACTCGCTCTATCAGCAGCCACAAGCTGCAAATGCCATTTTGCGTCTTATTAATGGCCATGCAACGGAGTGCTGTAATTTGCTGTGCTTTGCTCTTATTGGAGGCGAGGGATCTAAATGGGTGCTTTAGAGCAGCCGAGAGAACCTGTTTGTCCTTGACATAAAATAAAGATCTGAACTGGTAATATATTTGCTGTTTCTCTTCCTTTATTGTTTTGCTGCGTTTCCCCTCAGGCAATTACAGCAGAAGAGTCGAGTTTCTCAATCACTTGGCAGCACTGTACATAAAACCATTTTATATCCTCCCCCTCCCCCCCTCCCCAAAACCCTCCCTCTTTCCACCGCAGTGGGAAGGATGAGTAATAAAAAGGAGAGACCAACTTGTCAGCGTTAAAAGATTATGTGTTTTGCCCCCTCCAAAGGAAGAGAGTAGTGTTTACAGGCTTGAGTGGGTGCTCACTAGGCCGAGGCTGAGGCTGATTGCGCTAGAGTACCCTGTCAGCCAGTGATTTGTCATGTATTTTATCATCCTTGTCACTCTGCAGAGCGTTGTCATAGGTAACGTTCCCGCCTGCCCCCTCCCCCCTCTGCGCTTTGTACCCAGTCAGTGTAGGAAATTTGTATTTACTTTGGGGGAGTGTAATTTGTTCCTCATGGATAATATGACCCTTAGCGGAGCCGGATCACGGGTTAGTTGAAGTGATATTTTCCGGTAATAGTAGTCGTACATCATGGCTGTCAGGCTGGGTTAGGAGGCGAACACATTACAGCTCCATTTTAGCACTGCAGGCATCTGGGATTATTTTCCATAACCAAGTATGACATGACCGCTCTGCGGAGTGCATTAAATTTTTACTTGCTTTTTTCCCTCCCCCGGCAACTTCTGTGGCTTTTCCCCCGGTCTGGGTCTCGGGGCTGCCACAGTGATGGATACCCCCGGAGTCCCAGTAGCCCTGGCCAAGGTTAGCGGGTGTCACAGACCTACACCGCTCTCCTCCATCCAATAACTGGCAAATCCCTGCTCCCTCTGAGGCGCGTGCACACAGGCTCAAACACACTCAAACAGAGATAAAAAGAAAAGGAACAAGCATATTCCCCTTTGACAAGTCATTTAGCAAGTTCCTGTGAATTATTTCTCGAGGTTTGCCGCCTCAACCTGTTTTCACCAAAGAAGGACAGACAGATAAATAGATTGACGTTTGGACACTTAAAATGTAAAGCTTAAATCCACCCCACCTTCACTACCATTAATAAGGATGGTCTTACACAGGCCTCATGATGGCAAACAGCGTGGAGCTCCACAGCTGTTGATTTCTTTTCTATTATTTCCTACTCCCCTCGCTTCTCCATTTTCTGATTCCTCTCTCCTTGGCAGCAAGGTCAGCCATGTAAATGCCACCTCTTGCCATTGACAAATGGTCGCCCCCCTGTCTGATAATCAGTAGGGTCTCAGAGGTGGACGAGCAGGCGGAGCTCATTAGGGTGCCACAGATGAGAAATTAATGTGGAGATTCCAGGCCTGGCAGAGAGCCGCACTGATGGGCCCTGGGTGGGGATAGGGGAGGGGGTGGGGGTGGATGAATGGATGGACCCCGTCTGATGGATGACCAGGTCAGCAGGCAGCACCACTCCCTAGACAGTCCCACACATACACAAACATGCACACACCCACACGCCTGTCCTCCCCCTGTAACCTCCCCTTCTCCTTCCCCCCCCTCCCAACCTCCCTCTTAGTGCAACTCATCCCGCCCCCCACCCAGTGGTACAGTAATGACACTGTGGAGTGTAAGGCCACAGGAGAAAAGGTCAGAGGAGAGACATTTCACCCTTTGACTGATTGACCTTTGACTGCTAATTAAATGGAAGCGGCTAATTGACACAAATTTCCATGTGCCTTTTTTCTTCTGAAATAAGATGGTGACACGAGGTGAAGATGTCAGCCTGTCAATGCTCTACACAGGTTATTTATATGTGTAATGTTTCCCTGGCAACAGATTGTATTTTGTTAGTCTTAATTTACACCATTGCTGGGAATGTGCCCTTACGTGTTGATAAACTGTGGATGTCATTTGTATTTAGACTTCACAGACTTATTTTGAGGTGTTAACTGTAGGTGAAATTTAGTTAACCTTTTGGTTTGATCATTTTGCTGGTTTTCCTCACCTGGTTTCTTGAATATAACACTGCTCTAAGTAACTTAAGTGCGATAAATCTTCAAGCACACAACACATTCACAACAAACACTAGCTTGTGTTGTTTCACTAGCATAGCAAGTGTTGCATTAGACAATACTTGAGACTGAGCAGGCTTGCTTGCCTCTGGGGCTCTGTCCCTCCTCCATCCTCCTCTACGTTCACTGTGACCCATTTACAGTAGCAACCCCTCATTGTCCCAGCAGGTAATTTCTTAATTCTGTCACAGTTCATCACCACTTGCTAACACTCACAGCATCAGATGTGGACAGTAATCAACATGCCATTAATGTTGTGTAACCATGTCACCAACCGGAGAAAGATGAAGAAAACCAACACCTAAAGTAAGGTCTTTAATTTCATTTGGTATGATAAAAATAAAAGGCGGCCTTGAAAGCTTTTAGGAAGTTGGTGAATAGCCTTCAAAGTTTATAATTCTATCATGAAAGCGTCCCAGTTTTCTGGCCCTCTTTGTGTCCTAGTATCAAAAATGTGTAAATGAGTAAGAATATCACACCTCTGGGGTTTTAAATTACCAAACACAAACTTTTTACCAAAGTGAATGTGGGAACCCTTAACCCTTAAGTTTCACTCACTACTTCAAATGTCCACCAACAGATTGCCAGCAGTGCAAGTTACCCAGAAAGGACAGTGCTGGCAATTCAGTCCTGCGCTCACATTTCCCCCATCAGCACAGCCAATCAACGTCCTTTGAGATGAAAACCTTTCAATTTGCTGAAACACTAAACTCAATATTT
This sequence comes from Sander vitreus, assembly GCF_031162955.1. NCBI lineage: Eukaryota > Metazoa > Chordata > Actinopteri > Perciformes > Percidae > Sander > Sander vitreus. Next base: position 24,477,130 of record NC_135867.1, read on the forward strand.
ACGCAATTGCTTACAATTGGCATTCAATCTGCTTGCAGGAACGGTTAAAGTCTGATAAGGTGTCTACAGTTTAAAAAGGCATCCTGCTGCTCTGTATTTATCAAACGTGTCTGAGTTTATATGAGACCTTTCCCAGGCACGGCAGGAATGTGTAAACTCTGGTATGTTAAATGTGTTGGTCTGTTAAATATTTGTTGAATGGTCAAAAGAAGCCAAGTTATTAAAGTTGTGGTTGAAGTATTTGGACCCATGCTGATTACATTGACCCAGCAGTACCGTGATTATTCTTTTTGTAAAGGTGCAGACACTCAAAGGCACCTTTATTCAAAAGCTTGTGGAATGCAATCAAAAACTTTTTTGTATCCACAATAAGCATTGCTATTGCTTTTTAGATTACCTTGTGATGCTTTCTGATAGCTTTGGGCATGGCCGTTCTGATGTTGAGACACAGGATTGTAGAAGGTTGACTCTTAGCTTGAGACGTGATATTATATAAGCCCTAAGGTGTTACACTTGCCTCTGGAGTGCTCAGCCTCACCATTCATTTATGGCCAACAATAAAAGGTAATAATGCACACGTTTGAATAGGACAAGGTTGCCAGGTCCTTGAAATTGAATGGTGGGGGAAAAAAACAGTTGCAGCAGTGAATCATGTTTCAAAGGCAATGATTCAATTCCCAGCGCAAGCTGAGAACACAGGGAATGGAAAATAATTCAATCAGCAACAAAAGAAACCATAAATATGCTGTTTGACTGAGATGCTCACTCCTGTGGAAAAAAATCCATTTCCATCTTTCCTGACCTGGAAAAGAAAAATGTCTCAGGCAAATTGTGTACATATATCAAAGCCTTTATGAGATTGGCCACATACAGAGAGGTTTTGGAGATAAAACAAAACAGTTAAGAAATGTTATGTCCTGTATCTAAGAAATGAGAAAGGAGAATGTGGCAGATGTTTTCCGCTGTTGAAGTTGTGCACACATGATATAACAATTAGTCTTCTTGCAGCGAGACTCTTTTATCAATAGGATATAGAAGGCATGGCATATTATTCTTGGTAACTGATTGAACTATGTTCATAGCCATCTGTTAAGCACATCATTAGCTCTCCCCATATTTCTAATAATGTCACTAAGTTGTTTTAGCAGCACTGTTGAAATTGGCCTAACCTCTAAGCCAAAAATAACACCCATGCTGCCAAACATGTTGAGTCAAACTAAATTACGTATATTTTTTATGCAATTGACGTGCGCATTAATGAATTTACTTCATGTGGTGCAGTTTGTCAGGTGCAATGACAGAAACCAAACGGAGGGCTGCTGGGTAGAAGAGTGTGCTGTGGCACACTGTGTACATGTAGAACCCTCTGGGTCATGTTAGGCCGGTGGATTTGTGGCCGATCAAGATTGAGCAGCACCCCGGCTCCTCGGGTGTCTGTCCTCATCTCTATTTATGAGGCAGTGTTTCCAGTTACCGGTCTTTAATAATACATGCCGTAAGACCTTGGGTTCAAACTAGTGTCTCCGGAAACAGGCCTGCTTATAAAAAAAAAAAAAAAAATGGTTGTTGTTATGCAGTAAGCCCTTTGCAGCGCCTATCTCTTTTCTCTCACGCACTCTCTCTTCCTCCCTCACTGTCTTTATATCTGCCCTCTCTCCCTGCTGAGAGTGAGTTCTCCGACACGCCAAGGTTAAACTTTCTCACTGCGCTCGGCGGATGTCAGTCAAGGCCTAGCTCACCTGCACATAAGCCCTCCCAGCAACTGGGCCAGTGACTCTCACACAAACCCTCTGCCCCCTCATTGCCCTTTTGTCAAGCCAATGATTTCTGCAGGCAACTTGGTTC